>NC_142471.1:96807500-97177500 GCF_049115385.1 Moschus berezovskii | reverse complement strand
TGTCTCCCCGCCGCTTGGCCCCGCCACGCCCACCCTCCCCCGTCCTTCCTGCCCGCAGTGTCCGCTTCCTTCTGGCGGCCGCTCCCCGCTGCGAGGAGAACATCCTTCAGGATGTGTCCCCTTGGACCGGGGCGCTGCAGCCGACTCCTTTCCGGTTTCGTCTGAATAACAAGTTGGTCTCCCCCTGCATCCTGGACGGGACTCTCCGCTGGCCTCTCCCTCGGGGCGTGGCTGTGGCTGGGGGGCGTCCCTCCACATCGTGGTCACCACTGCCCCTTTCAGGGACCATCTTCCCCACGGCCGCTTTCCAAGGGGCCCCTTGGTCCGGGGCTCTGCTCCGTTTTGCTGTGACCTCTCTGGGCGCTGATTTTTTATCTCCCTGAGCTTGTGCATTTGTCCCTCGTCCGTTGGGAAACCCTCACTATTTTCTCTTGAGAGTGGCGTCCCCTCGGCCACGTCGGCGGGGCCACATGGCGGGCACTCACCTCTGTCCCACGGCCGGGTCCTTCCAGACACTCTCACGCTTTCTGCGGCCGCCTGTGTCCACGCTCCGTGTCTTCCACTCCGAAGTCTCCAGCCCCGAGACTGGGCACACACAGAGGCTCTCCCTGGTGGGGGTGCTTGGTCCAACCCACCCTCGGAGGTCTTCGAGGGGCCGCTCACGCATCAGGAAGGCGCACGGCACCTCCGCGGTCCCCCTGGGGTCAGGGCACGCCAGTTCCCACTGCAGTCCTCCGTGCTCCATGCCCGGGGCCAACCTGACCCGACCGTCCCCCGCCACACTGGGCTCAGGCCCGCCTTCCTCCCTAGCTGTCTTCTGGGCCGAGAGGCACAGGGAACTCAGACCTCGGTTCCGGAGCAGAAGCCTGAGCTCACCTCCTGCACCGGCTCTTCCTGTCTGGGGAGGTGGTTGCGGGGTCTGCCCCCCTCCGGTCCCAGGCGGAGCTGGATCAGTGGACCGCCAGCCCGATGAGAGGTGAGGGGCCCCGCCAGGGTGGGGGACAGAGCCCGGCCTCACACGTGACAACACGGCGCAGCAGGCCAGGAGGTGCTCGGCCAGGACAGGCGCCCGCCCCTCGCAGGGTGAAGCCCGGCCGCCCACCTGGCAGGAGCTCCGCCCCTCCGCCGGGCCCACCCAAACAGAGGCACACGCGGGGGTGCCCACGCACCCCATGCCCACACCACGGGGGCAGGGCCACAACGTGACAGACACGCCCCTCCTCCCGGCCCTCAACCCCAACACGGGTGGGACCTACTGACCGAGGCTCAGGGAGCCGGTGCTGCCCACCCCCGGGCGCCACAGCCCTGGCCACACTCAGCTCTGTGTCCTTTGAGAGGACAGTAAGAGAAGCCGTGTTTTCCTAGGACCCAGGAGAGAGGAGGTCAGGAGCGTCTTTCCAGGAAAGAGGAAACAGCGGCCTGTGTTTGCTGATGGGGAAGGCCAGTGGCGCTGGTGGGGGGCTCCGATGGTCCCTGCTGGGAGGCTGGGGGACGCCAAGTCCCAGCCACGAGCCTGATGCCCGGGACAGTCTGGGACAGGCTCATGTGGCCCAGGCGCACCCTCTCCTCAGGGACCAGGGCCCCTGTGTCCTGCTGCCCACTGGTCAGAGCTGCCCCCCAAGTGGCAGAACCACATGGGGCAGGGTCTTGATGTGGTGGGGTGCACTGCCGGTGGGAGGGGGACACGGGGCCCAGGGGCCGCAGGCAGGCCGGGGAGAGGCAGCTCCAGGCCTCAGTGGTGAGAGAAGGCATCCTGGGGGGAGGTTTGTGAGGCTGGGTTTGCTGGGTGGTCTGGAGGGTCAGGGGGCTTAGGAGCTGGAGAGACTGCAGGGAGGGTGGGAGGCACTGCTGGGGGCTGTGAGGGCTGCCTGTGTGCAGGCAACACTGAATGATCTGGGAGCGCGAAGCCAGGGTGCATCCTGCAGACACCACCCCAGCCGGGGGAAGACACGTGGAATGTGAACAGCTGCTCGGGGCTCAGGCTAAGATCCCAGCACTGCGAGCCTGCCACCCCCACACCGCGATGTCTCAAAGTGCATGCAGCATGCAGTCCCACCTCAGCCAGGGGAGCCCGCCCCTAGCCCCTCCCCAGCCAGAGGCCGCCCCCACTCCTGAAGCCAGCAGGCCGGCGGGAGCATGGTCACCCATCCCAGGAGTGTCCTTGGGCGGCGTCCTGTCGAGAATGAACCCGGGTTGCTAGCCTGTTCTACTCTGGAAGGATGCACCGGCAGGTCTGAAAGCGCAGGGTTCAGGACACATGTGACTCTCCTGCGGTTGAGAGGCTAAGACTCCCTGCTCCCAGTGCAGGGGCCCGGCTCCACCCCCGGTCAGGGGTCTGGACCCCCCACGCCTCAGCACAGACCGAAGATCCTGTGTGGTGCAATCAGGATCTGGCGCCGCCAAATGAGCTAAACACTTTTCAGAAAGAACAGCATGTGTGTGTGTCCCCTCTTTATCGTCTGCCTGCAGGGCCACAGAGGGCCTCAGGTTGGAGGCCAGGCCTGTGACCCTCCAGACGGCCCACCAGGTCTGGTCACTAGTGTCTCTGGGCCTTTCTGTCCCCAGGCCCCCAGCCTTAAAGAGTGGGATCATGGAAGGACTTTCAAAACAATCCTGGCAAACAGCAGGTGCCCAATGAAGGCAGCAGAGCTGGTGACGCCTCCGTTCGGCTGTTTTTGCCAAAAGCACACAGCTCATCCCAGCGAGTGCTGCCGTCAGGGGTGAGGACACACGAGGCCGGCAGGAACAAGCGAACCGGAAAGCGAGGTTTGAGGTCACCCCGAGGAGAGACGCCGTGGCCCCCACATGGCCCTTGGAATCCGAGTCCACCTGCTGCGGGAGCCGCATCTGTCCCCCCGCCCCCATCACGCTCTGATTAACCCTGCCGATGCTGCTTACAATAAGCCATTAGGACAGCGGCCGGGAATTCCATTTTTCCCTGTTGAGCCATAAAATCAATCACGCTGAGTTTTTATTACGTAACCTCCTCAGAGGGAAACGGTCCGAGGTTAAGCTATTGGAGGTGCTCCAACGTGGGCGGGAGGAGTCTGTCCACATGCTCCCCCTGGAAGGGGCGGTCTCAGCTCCATTTACACATTGTCTCCCCTGCGGCGCCTGGACGGGCAGCGGGGGCTGCTCTGACTGTAGGAGAACTTGGGAGATGAACCCAAAGGACACAAAGGACTGCGACGTCCCGGGAAACGGGCGAGACCCCCAGGTCCTCTCATCTAAAAGGCGCCAGCGACACCTACCCGAACCACCCTCCCGCGGTCGGTCACCGCACGGCCTGGACACGAGAGCATCCCCAAACCCGAGGCTTCTGTGGGCTGGGACCGAGAGACACAAAACAGACACAAAAGTCACACCTGGAAGATCCCCGCTCCAACTTCTGGTCGATGCGCTCAGCCAAAAGGTCAGAGCGCGGAATTTGCCGGATAAATAAATGTCGGCGAGGCGGATGAATCACCGGAGAATTGGTGCATGGCAGCGAATAAATAACCCGCAGATGCCGCCCAAACCCTATTATTCCCGCTTCTCCCGGAGCCGAGATTCATGTCCCCGCATGCCGCCGGTTCATCACCGACCAGCATCATCCCTCTTCCGCACTCGCTGGGCAGTGCGCGGCCCCTGGAGGGCCCTTTACTGCTTAATTCCCCATCATCCGCTCCACTGAACAGCTTAATCTCTGCTTGTATGATCAATACTATATCAGTGTAAATTAAAATGACAATTTTAAAGTAATTAAGCCTGTTAATGCTTGATTCAAATGTCATTATTTGCACAAGGGATCGAGGAGAAATTACACGGTGTCCAGGGTGACAGGAAGCTGTCTGAGCCACGGCCGCCAGCCGCGCGGAGCCACCGGGGGCTTCAGCAAAGCGGATTAACTCTGCTGCACCCTGCCAGGCTACCTACACAATTTCTGAAGAGGATAACGTAATTTGATAAATCTAATTCCAGTGACAAACTCAATTATTGTGATAATAGATGAAAACTAGGAGGAGATTCTGTACCAGGCCCACAGTTTAGAAAATACACTTAACTCCGGAACGAGGTACAACAGTTATGATTTGATTGGATTTGTTCTCTCTCTTCGTAAAACCCTTTAGGTAATTTCGATGGTTGGAAGAAGGGCCTGCGTTTATTGAATAGCAGGGCTCTGAGCCCGGTGGGGCCGCAGCCCCGCTGGGCCGGGTCACAGTGGGGCGTCTCCGCATGCTCGGGCCACCGCGCTTAGACAGCACAATCAGATCACACGTTCCCAGGTCCCAGGGGCCGACACAGAAACCTTGGCCTCACCCGATCCCGGCTGGTCTGGTCCCAGCTCGGACAGCTGTGTCCAGCCATTGTTTGCCTGAGTGGTGGGTGGGAGTGAGGGGATTAATAGAAAGAGAATTAGACAAACAAACAGCAGATCACCTTTACCCGGCTGTGACCCAGAGCGCTGGGCGCGCAGCACGGCCGGCCCGTCTGACCGAGTCTCCTGTGCAGGTGCTTTTCCACTTGAGCCACTTGGGGGTGGGGATGGGGTGCAAAAAGGGGGCCGCGGCCCCAGTCCATGGGGGCCGTTCCAAGGGCACGCCGGCCAGTCTCGGGCCCCGTCCATCAGATCAGCAGTAGAAGCTGACAGCCAAGCATTAATATCAGGATGAAGAGCGAAGTGGAGCCGTTTCCGCCTGAAAGATGGGTAAGCTGTGCAGCCGGGCTTCCGAGGTTCCGACAAGAATTCGGCCCGGGGGGCAGGAGAGCCCCGGCCCCCGGCCAGGACCGCGGGCTCTGACCCCGGTTTGCGGGTCGTCAGAGCCTCACGCCTGCTGCAGGGGAGGGCCCGTCAGGACCCCTGTACCGGGCAAGCCCACACCGTTCCCGGCCCTCTGGCCGACGGCGCTGGCCCACACAGGACGTGGCATGATGTGGATGGTGGACCCCACAGACACAGGCCCAGAAAGGACGTCGCGACAGGCAGAGCGTGAAGGCCACGGCCCCTGCCCGCCGGGTTAAAATGCATGGGCACCGCAGGGCGAGGACAGGAGGCCGGACCCGCTCAGCCACAAGAGGGGGCACCAGGGCTGGGGCCAACGCTGGACGGCGGATGCAGCCCTGCCCCTGCGACTGGCACAGGCGTCCTCTCCCGGAGGCCACACAGCCAGGGCCCCGTGGACGGGCCGTGGACAGTCTCCAAGGCAGAACCCGGCCACCCCACACCGCCCCGGTCTCCGCCAGGACCCCGCCCCACCTCAGAGATGCAGCCTCGTCCATACAGAAGGCTGGCCGGTGTCCATTGCCTGGGGAAGGCCCTCCTCGGCAGCCTTCACGGCACCCCATGCCTGCCTTCCTATGGGAGCGGGCCCTGAAGCCCGAGGTCCCCACAGCTCCTGACATCTCCCGGCCAGCGGCCAGCGTCGGAGGAGGTGTCCACTCGGGTTGGGGGCTCCTAGAGGCCCCCGGTTGCGTTTGGGGGAGCTGCTGAGCTCAGGGCTGGGGGGGCGGGGGTGGGGGGAACACGCCACTCAGGCCGGTTGAGAGGACAGCGAGGTAAACACGAGTCGACAGGGCCACTCTGCGTCTACCGCCTCACTGATTTCCTGTCAGAAAATGCTAACAAGCACCAAAGTCCTTAAGAGCTTTACAATCTTTCAGTTGTTCACCGGGACGTTCCCGGGCTGCATTTGTTTCCAGGCACGGGTGACACACGCTCCATCACACCTGTCTGCATCTGACCGATCACCGCTCGGGCCCCGCACTGCCCGACAGCCTGGCCAGGCCTGGCTCCCTCTCGCACAGCTGGCCGAGGGCGCAGGAGGGGCCTGAGGGGTGGGGTCAGAGACAGGCCACCATCAGGGATCAGGGTGAAGGCAGGGGCCCGGCACCGAGCCCCCTGCACACCGTCAGCACCATAGGGGGCCGCCTGGGGACACACAGCGGGCAGGGGTGGGGCGGGATCTGCCCGCGGGGATGGCAGCAGCTGCCGGTTGCCATGGGGACCCCTCCTGGCACCACGGGGCTGCCAGTCCCCCACTGCAGCCCACGGCTCGAGTGCAAATGATTACCAAATGGGATGACTCCACGCCAGAAGACCACGTCCACCGGCCTGAGGTCGGGAGAAAACGCGCAGTGAAGCGAAAACTATTTGACTGAGTTGGAGAATTGGTACACCCAAGACCCAGACAGCCTTACTTAACCTAAAGAATGGCTTTTACCCTCATGAGACCTGCACAGTGCACAGAGTTACTCACACTCTGCTGCTACTTCCGGAGCGTCCGGTTTCCTTGACCATGAGACACACACAGCAGTTTGCGTGGCTTTCACATGGAGTCAGCTGATACTGGCAATGCTCTTGTTCAGTTAAGTAATTTAAAGTTAGACTGCCTCTCAGCCATGAGCCACAGAACTGTTCACAGCGCTATGGATGGACAACCGACATTCACCAAACTGGTCGCAGCGCGTGCAGGGTGACGTGACGGGACCACAGACAGCGTCCTCCAAGGGCGGCCTCATGCTGATGCCCGCCGCACCCTCGCGTCTCAGCAGGTCTTCCCCTGCCTCTGCTGGCGGCGCTGAGCTGGTCCTGTAGCTGGTCCAGACTTGCTGGCAGATGCTTTCGTGGTCCACAGCTGGGGGTGAAGCGGCCTCGGACATTTGTGTCCAGCCCCGTGTGGACATGCGCCTTCATCTCTCCGAGGCGGGCATCTGGAGGTGGGACGGTGAGGTCACACGGTTGCTGTGTTTTTAACTGCTCAGGCACCTCCCCACGCGTCCTCCCAGCGACATCTGACAGGTCGGGCTCTTCCCCACGCCCGCCAGCAATGCATATGGTCGGTCTTTTCACTATAGCCGAGACTGGACCCTTGTGGTCCTGAGTGAACAGCGTGCTCTTCCTTTGCTTTAGCTCCATTGAGGAACGGTGCTGAGCCCATGTGCCGTTCCTGTACTCCATCTGGTGAAGGGTCTGTTCAGAACTTTCAGGAATTCAGTTGTCTGGTTAGTAATAGATCTTTACATGTAGCACTCAAGATAAATTCCTTCATCACAGATTTCTGCAAATGTTTTCTTTTGGCTGTAAACTATATTTTTGTATCTTTTGAAGAACAAGTGTTTTTGATTTTGATGAAGCGCAACAGCTAAAATTTTCTTTAGTAATACTTTTTGCTTTCTGTGTCACATTTAAGGAATCTTTGCCAAAACCAAAGGCCTGGAGAATTCCATGGACTGTATAGTCCATTGCATCACAAAGAGTTGGACACAACTAAGCGACTTTCACTTGCCAAAGCCAAAGTCACTAAGATTTCCTCCTACGTGTCCCTACAGACGTTTTACAGTTTCAGAGCTAAATTCTCACAAGTTTTGAAGCGAGGGTCGAGGCTCCCTTGTACACAGCCATTCCTTACAGCACCATTTAGGGAAAGGTTGTCTTCCCCATTGAGCTGTCCCAATACCTTCACCAAAAATAAGTGGGGGATCTGTTTCTAGATTCTCACTCTGGTGCACGATCTATTTCTCTGGTTTCACAGCAAGACTGCACTGTCCTGAGTTCTGCGGATTTATAATAAATCTCAATCAGGCAGTGTAACTCCTCAATCTGTTCATTTTCAAAGTTGTTTTAGCTATTCTAGATTCTGAACATTTCCATATAAATTCTGGAACCAGTTTGTTAATTTCTGTAAGAAAAGGAGGCTGCCCTGATTTTACCTGGTGCTGCACTGAATCTTCACATAGATCAGGGAGAAACGAAACCCTTCCATCCACGAGCAGGGTACGCTTCTCCACATCGGCTTTAGCTTCATGTTTTGATGCTACTATAAATGACAAGATCATTTAAATTTCATTTTCCACCTAAATCATTTACAAATTGACAGCTTACAAGCTGTAACTACATGACTAGGTTTTAAATACTTTACAAATCAGAAGTAGTGACCCGCTTTGATTTTACTTTCTTCAGTTCAGTTCAGTTCAGTTCAGTCGCTCAGTCGTGTCCAACTCTCCGCCACCCCATGAATCACAGCACGCCAGGCCTCCCTGTCCATCACCAACTCCCGGAGTTCACTCAAACTCGTGTCGACAGAGTCAGTGATGCCATCCAGCCATCTCATTCTGTGTCGTCCCCGTCTCCTCCCGCCCCCAACCTTTCCCAGCATCAGAGTCTTTTCCAGTGAGTCAACTCATCGCATGAGGTGGCCAAAGTATTGGAGTTTCAGCTTCAGCATCAGTCCTTCCAATGAACACCCAGGATTGATCTCCTTTAGAATGGACTGGTTGGATCTCCTTGCATCACCTCATGCAAATAGATGGGGAAACAGTGGAACAGTGGCTAACTTTATTTTTTTGGGCTCCAAAATCACTGCAGATGGTGATTGCAGCCATGAAATTAAGACGCTTACTCCTTGGAAGGAAAGTTATGAGCAACCTAAACAGCATATTAAAAAGCAGAGACATTACTCTGCCAACAAAGGTCCGTCCAGTCAAGGCTATGGTTTTTCCAGTGGTCATGTATGGATGTGAAAGTTGGACTATAAAGAAAGCTGAGTACCGAAGAATTGATGCTTTTGAACTGTGGTGTTGGAGAAGACTCTTGAGAGTCCCTTGGACTGCAAGGAGATCCAACCAGTCCATCCTAAAGATCAGTCCTGGGTGTTCATTGGAGAGACTGATGTTGAAGCTGAAACTCCAATACTTTGGCCACCTGATGCGAACAGTTGACTCACTGGAAAAGACCCTGATGCTGGGAAAGATTCAGGGCAGGAGGAGAAGGGGACGACAGAGAATGAGATGGCTGGATGGCATCACCGACTCAATGGACATGGGTTTGGGTGGAGTCTGGGAGTTGGTGATGAACAGGGAGGCCTGGCGTGCTGTGATTCATGGGGTCGCAAAGAGTCGGACACGACTGAGTGACTGAACTGAACTGAATAGAACATTTCTACTCCCCAGTGGCCATTATTTTCTTTTAATTGTTTTCTTTTGGTATTTACCTCCACACTGCTAAAGCTTACAATGCTACTTCTTGATTTCCTAGTCTTCAATATTAACTACTGACTTCTCTGCTGTGGAAAGCGAGGGTTTAATCCCTTTATACCATCTTCCTTCACTCACATGCCTGACACACGGACTCACACACACACACAGTCCCTGAGCCCCATCCTCGGGATAAAAACACATGTTTATTTAAACTAATAATCAGTCTTTTCACATCATTATCACTTTAAAATGCTCTTCACCACAGAACCACTTACTACACTGCAACGCGTTTCCCCTCTTGAACAGCTCTGTTTTTCCTGGAGTTCATTCTGCCTCCTTTTTGTTAACTGAGATCTTTAAGACGCGTTTATCACGTTCACTCACAGTGTCTAAACCTCATCTCAGTGCTTCTGCACATCAGTCTCACCTTCCTGGAGACTCTCAGAAACTCAGCCAGCCGACTGCTCCCGCGGGGTACACGGTTCTCCCCCGGGAGCTCTTTCACCACTGACCTGGGGGCTCCTTTGAGAGCAGGGAGGCAGGCCTGGCACAGGGGGGCACACATCAGTGTCTGCAGAGCTGAAGGCAAGGGCACCCACTCTTCATGCCCAGGGAGCCGGGTACGGCCTCTACTAAGGGCCTGGCAGACACCTCCAGCTGGAGGCACCCACTCCGTGTCTGGGCCCTGCCCCCACCTCCAGGGAGCTGGCTGCTCAAAACCCTGTGTCCCGGGCTTCCTGGACCTTGGGTTGAGCACCACAGTTTCCTGACCAAGGCACCAGGGCCGTACTGTGAAAGCCTCACGTGTCTGAAACACAATTCTCATTTTTCCTACCTGCACGTTCACAGGCTGCCGGGTGGGACTCTGGGTGGGAATTCTGGCATGCCAGAGCTTGAGGTCTGTCTTCTGCCTGTCAGTGTGGCCTTGGGAAAAGCGGGCACTGCCAGGGCCCTGCCCCTGGCCCATTCCTCTGCCCTCTCAGAGCCACCCCCGTGAGGCCTCCATGCTGGGTCTTCACACCCTCGCCCCTCCTCAGTCACCGGGGTGGGCTCCCCGAGCAGTAATGGCCTCAGGGCCGGCACGCAGGCAGGTCGTCCAGGACCATGTGCCCATGGCCAGCAGCATGCCATCCCCGGAGGAGTCTGTGGCCCATCTCCACATCTGCCGTGGCCTCGCGCAAACACGACCACCTGCCCGCTGCCCTTCCCACCCAACTCCCACACGCCCTCCTGGCCCCACTAAACGTGGCCTCCTCGGAGTAGTCTGGTCTCCACTCCCATCTCCAAGAGGCCTGCGGGTGGTACTGGGCAGTGGACAGGTTCACACCCGCTCTTTCAATCTTGTAACCACAGAGTGTGCTTGCTCCTGGACTCTGCGAGCTCCACCAGAGCAGAGTTGAGGGTGTCAGCTCACGTGTAGGTAGGGGTCACGTGCACTGTGCCTGCATCCCATGCAGGGGTCACATGCGGCGTGTCTGCGTCACGTGTGGCGTGTCTGCGTCACGTGCAGGCTGAGTGTCGTGTGTTTGCACCTGTGCTCACTGGAGTGTGCAAGCTCCAGAGGGCAGAGTGTGAGTGCTGTAGGTGGCCTGTGGCCTCTGCATCCGTGGCACCCACAGCAGGTCCAGCACACGGAGTACAACACGCGTGTCCTGTGGCCACACAGATGGCTTTATGGCACCTTGGTGCCTGGGACGCTGGACCACACCCCCACTGGTAACAGCCAACCCGCCTCTCGGGAGGCGGTACTTGTGGCCTGGGCTCCGTACCCACCCGGTGCAAGTGGGGCCTGGGCTGCAGCTGCCAGTGTGGGCCTTTCTGCAGCTGCCCGGGGAAGTCCTCTGATCTTTGGTGGGAAATGGAGGGCAGCAACCCGGAGTTTCTTCCTGCAGCCAGCAAGCCTCCTGGGCACACCTTATGGGCACACCAGTTCTCGTCCGAAACCTGGCTTCTCAGGGGAGGTGGTGCCCAGGGCGAGGGGCGGGTACTGGTGATCCAGGAAAGGGCGTCAGCCAGAAAACATGACCCGGGACTGGACACTCAGGGGTGGGTGGCACTCAAGACGAGCGCCCTGCTGAGGAGGGGTCACCGCAGCCTCCCGGGAGCTGGCCTCATGTCTGGGGTGGCCGGACTCCGCCTGCCTCCCACCCAAACCGCGGCAAGCCACCGTTGCCCCGGGGCCCTGCCCCTCCCATGTGGGTCCAGCAGCCACTGCTGCATCCCCCTCCCTCCACAGCCTCCAAACCATGAAGAAGAAAAGCAGCCCCTCCCTCCCAACAAGGCTGCGAGACCCCCATGGGCTCTGGTCTCTGTTGAGGAGCCATTAACACCCCAGTGCCTGAGCCAGTGGCCCTCCTGACCTCTGGCCAGCACGCCAGCCACTCTGGGAACGTCCGCCCATCCTCCCAATTTGCCCTGGCCTGGGCGGGGCAGGACCCTGGGCACTCAGACCGGGCTCTGAAGTGGCCTGTTGGTCGGGGTTCGAGTCCAGGTGAGGCAGAGATGTCCCCACTGGCTTCCTCCACCCACTCAGGGCGCCCGTGGGCCAGTGAGGGAGCTGGGAGGCGCCTTCTTGGAGGACCTGAGGGGCAGACACAGCCCCGCACACGTGGCTCCCGTGTCTCAGCAGCGTCACCAACACCGCAGAGCAGCGAGGACCTCCGGCCGCTGCTCTTCACGGCACGGGGAGGCGCGAGGGGCTCTCTGGGCATGAGGGCCGTGTGGAGACCTCGAGAACACAGAGTGAGGGGTGGCCTGCACCAGCCCCCCCAGAGCCCCCAGCGCTGCGCCCCTTCTCCCTGCCCCCGCCCCGGCCCGGCCCAGAGAGCTCCCTGCCTGGCGGCGTCCCGTCCCGGGCTCCAGACAGACACGGTCGTTGGCTCTCAGGGCAGCCGGACATGCCGCCAGCCAGGTGCCCTGTTGTAAGTCCCAGGTCTTCCCAGGCGCGGTCTCATCCCACAACGGCCACGCAGAAGGCGCCACACAACACCTCCTGTCCGTCCCAGCGGCCCCCACCTTCCCACCTTCCGGCCAGGCCCAGGGTCCGGGCCGCACGGTGACCCGGACGCGCCCAAGCACCAGGCTGGGCGTCTCCCGGGGACCACGGCATCGCAGAGGTGCCCGCGCAGTCTTAGGAGGCTCTCCGACCCCCGGGTCACCCCTGTGCGCAAGGGGGCACTCAGAGGCTGGGGAGGGCTCAGTCCTGCCAAGAGCCCTCGGCCAGGATACACGCAGCTCCGCGGGATGCCAGCTGGAGGCAAACCAACACAGTGGCAACTGTCCTCCCTGCTGGCTAGCCCAACGTGGCTCGTCCGCTAGAGGGAAATAAAAAAGTCGAGCCTAAATGCATAAAAAATTATGACGGAAGCCCTAAGTAAGACTGGGCCTGCACGCTCATTGAGTCAAAAATCAATCAATCAATGAGGAGTGGATTAGGCGCACCTTATAAGCCCCAAAGAAATGATTTGCCCAAACACTGGGATTTAACAGTGGAGGACCAGATTCCAACACTTTTAGGAAGTAAATAATGAAAAATCAATTTAAAGAAAAAACAGATCAAGAACCCTGGACTCTGACACGCGGACACATTTACTGCCGAGTGCCGTCTCTCGGCTGACCCGAAAACTTCGGAAGGTGTTTATTTACTTCCAGCACCTTCCAGAGATCAATATTTTTAATTTGGACCCAAGTTATTATTTTTCACATCACAGCAGCGGGGAGCAGAGTAAAGTGGCTCATATTTTAGTGCTAAAAAGATCGATATGACAGTTTCACCTTCCCTCAGCCCTGCTGCTGCTGGGCCGCACATCACCGTGTCCCGCGGGGCCGCCTGGCCACAGGGGGAGCGGCCGCCCCCGCCCCCGAGGCCGGCAGCAGTGATTTAGCTGAGCGCCGAGAGCCCCGCGCCCTCGGAAAACCAATCTTGCTTCTCTCACTTTATCAGGCCTGTCTGGACCTGCGGGCGGGGCAGGAGGTGGGGACGGAGGGGCTAACGCTCGTTGTCCTGCATCCGAGAGGCCGGTGCCTTCCTGCCTTTCCTTGGACCAAAGAGCTGCAGCCAACACCATCAATTCTCCGTAAATCTCTCCCAAAGTCTTACCCAGGAGAGCAGACAGGAAGAGGCCATGGAGCCGGGTGACCCCTTGGAAGGGCAGAAAAGAGCCAGTGCCACCCCACCCCTGCCAGCAGGTGCCCTCCAGGTGCCTTGGCCTGGAGGACGGGCCCAGATCCTGCTGGAGGAGACCATGGGGCCAGTGCAGACCCTCAAGGCCTGTGCGCCCCCGTGAGGAGGGGAAGGAGCCCCCAGTCACAGCACCGAGGGGACAGGAAGGAGCTGGTTGGTTGGTGACCTGCTGCCCAGGGGCCGCCAGAGTGGACACCAGCCACAGTGGGGGCACGGCAGGCCCCCCAGGGCAGGAAGGGACCCCTCGGTGTGGACAGACCCCCACCGCGGGCACCAGGGCCTGACCCGGGCCTCCTGGTCTGACCATGAGGGAGAAACACAATCAGGCCATGGGGGACTCCTCGCCCTGTGACCGGGGGCGGCGGGTTACAGAACACAGCATCAGCGGGGAGGGATGGGGCTTCCTGGGGGAACTGAGACAGCCCTTCTCCCGACGTCCACTGCCTCCCCCTGCCAACAGGGCCCAGTCCCAGGAGACCCCCAGAACCGCGAGTTTGTGTCAGTGGGACTTGGCCTGGCCACACTCTCGCCCACAGATGAAGCCCAAGAGTGCCCCTCTTTCCAGGGTCCAGGCCGGTGGGGACAACGGAGGCTGGTGGGGGGAGTGGGGCTGGCCAGGCCACGGCAGCGCCGCCTTCATCTTCCAGGCCCTGCTGCATAGCCCAGGGACTCGGGAGGCAGGTGCCAGCACACTGACCCATCTGTCCACATGGAACCCACTTCCAGAGCTTTGAGGGGAAGTCAGAGCCTCCGAGTGCTAGGGCAACACCGCGTTTGCCAAAGCCCGGAGCAGAGCCTGCAGGAGCCTGGCCTCGGCACCTGTGGTGGGCGGGGCCACCACGTGGCATCTCCACGGGCCAGAAGGGTCAGCCCCGCCCGCCCCGCCCCGTCTCCTGCTTCTGCCAAGCCCTGCAGGCGCAGTTGAGGACCTGCCAGGCATGTGGCCACCGGCTTCACCCAATGCCTCGCGGCCCCCACCAGGCTCATCCCCAGTAGGTGGTGCCAGGGAGGGCCTGGGAGCCGCCACAGGAGGGGCTCTGGGAGCAGGGAGCGGGTGGGCAGGGCCTCAGGCCCCCAGGCACACTGCAAGGGGCTCCCGGGGTCCCCTCACGGCACACCTGGCATGGCGAGGACAGAGCCAGCGTCTGAGCCTCATGGGGGATGAAAACTGGCCCATCCTGGCTCTTCCAGACAAACACAAAACCACCAGGGTGTCGGTGTGGAAGTCGGCCAGGAAACCCAGGGCGCTTTCCACTGCACCACAGAAAACGCTGGGGCAAAGCCGTCCAGGATGGGGTCAGTGGCACAGCCCCCTCCCCGCCCAGAGCAGCGCCCTGTCCAGACCCCTGGGCACAGAGACGCCCACGTCCGCTCAGGGAGACCGAGGCGGGGATCAGGGCCAGGGAGGGTGGGCACCTGGGGGGTCAGCCCCTTCCACTGCCTATAGCTTCCAGCTCACCCAGCCCCCACTTCCCCAACTACGCATGAGCTTTCCGTCTCCCCAACTCCAAAGTGGAGGCCCCAGACTCAGATTCCCTGCACCGGGGAAACCCACCCAACCTTCGAGGTGCGCAAAGCGTGACCACTGAGATCCGGGCCCTCTGCCCCGGGCCCTGCCCACCTGCTCAGACAGTCGGCCGAGCAGCCAGCAGGTGCTGAAGCAGGTCCAGCCCTGGGTCACTCATGGACGGACCTGCTGCTCCCGGACTCTGGGTCCAAGTGGCAGACGCAGAGGGCCGAAGGCCGACACAGAGCCCAGCAAGGTGGCCGCAGACCGAGGCGAGGGTCCAGGGGCTGGGCCAGACTGCGGGCTCCAGCCAACCCGTCCAGCTCATGCATGGCTGCGTCCACCCCAGGGCTGGGCCCTCAGCCATGAGGGCAGTCAGCAAGTTCTCAGGAGCAGGACAGGCTGATGGGAGGTTGGGGCACCTCAGAAGGAGCAGACCTCCCAGAAGAAAACAGGCAGGCCAGGGGACTGGCCAGTGGGCAGGGTCAGAGGGAGCGGAGCCGCCTGGGACGGCCAGTGGGGGACGCGCTGTCTCCTCAGGCCCAAGTGGACCACATGAGCCACCCGCTTCAGTGAGTGGTCACTCAGGATGGTCTTCGGGAGCAGACAGAATTTAGCTTTATCATTTCAAGTCTAAATTCTGCGCTTCCAGCAGCTCCGGCTGAGATGGGAAGTGCTGCTCTGGCGCCACCTCCTGGTGAAGACCAGGACCGGCAGGCCCCTGCTGAGCGGCTACACCCGCCCAACCAGAGCCCCGCCCCCAGAGCCCCGCCCACCAGAGCCCCCCAGGGCACAGCTCTCGCAGGCTGCATCCCCCCAGAGCTCCCCTGCCCCCAACCAGAGCCCCGCCCCACAGCGCCCCTGCCCCCAACCAGAGCCCGCCCCACCAGAGCCCGGCCCCCCCAGAGCCCCCCCAGGGCACAGCTCTCGCAGGCTGCACCCCCCCAGAGCTCCCCTGCCCCCAACCAGAGCCCCGCCCCACAGCACCCCTGCCCCCCAGAACTCCCCCAGGGCACAGCTCTCGCAGGTGCACCCCCTCAGAGCTCCCCTGCCCCCAACCAGAGCCCCGCCCCAGAGCGCCCCCGCCCCCCAACAAGAGCCCCCCCCAGGGCACAGCTCTCCCAGGCTGCACCCCCCCAGAGCTCCCCTGCCCCCAACCAGAGCCCCGCCCCACAGCACCCCTGCCCCCCAGAACTCCCCCAGGGCACAGCTCTCGCAGGCTGCACCCCCTCAGAGCTCCCCCGCCCCCCAACAAGAGCCCCCCCCAGGGCCCAGCTCCCCCAGGCTGCAGACCCCTCCTTACTGTTGCTGCGGCCTCTGGGGCCCCCACCTCATGCTCATCACCAGGGGCAGCTGCAGGTTCACCCCCTTTCTGGGAACAGGCTACTATTTTCTGATCCCTATTAATACCTGTGACAGCATTTATGTATAAGATAAATTCATTTCAATTTCCTTTTTCAATTAACGGCCTATTATTTGAACCACACTCAGCTAAAAATATTACTCCAACGCCATTAATCTTGTAAAAATGAAATTTCCCTCCTTCTGACAGGCAGAGGCCAGCAGGCTGGGGCGAGGAGGTGGCCACATGGCTGCCCAGCCCTGCCCAGAACCGCAGGGGCGCAGAGGCCCCTCCACCAGGACGGCAGAGGGCCCGGCAAAGGTGGCTCCACGCACGACCGTGAGGGGGCAGTGGACCGGCATGCAGGGCCGGGGCCAGGCAGGCCTTCATCTCAGACGGTTCCTGTCCCGGGGAGATGCTGCAAAACGCACGCCTGCCCCGAGGCAGCACGTCCGGAGCGAGGTCCGTATCGGGGTGTGGAGCCCTGTAGGCATTCCCTCCCGGGAGACACGGCCACGCAGGACCATGGCTGCAGGCGGCGGCGCTGGGAGGGAGCAGGCCACGGCAGGGAGCGGGGCCCCCACACGCCTCGGGCAGGTCCGGCCTCCGGCCTCGTCTCCAGACCCTGTCCGGTCCCACGGACCCTGGGACACAGCCTCAGGGACCTCAGACCGGGGCTGTCCCCATGTCCAGGCTGGTGTCCCGTGTGGGGTCAGTCTTGCCCAAGGAGGCGCCACCCCGAGTGCCTTCCCGGGCTGAAACCAAGCAGGATGGCCCTGCCCGATTGCGCCTTCAGCGGACTGGACAAGAAGCCGGTGGCCCCGATGAACAGGAGGGGCATGGCCTCCACACCTCAAGCCCAACAGGACCGCAGGGTCTTCCCGGCACGTCATCTGTAGCGGCTGCAGATTATTCTGCCAGGGGCTCGTCCACAGTGTAAAAATGTTTAATTCTAGGTACTTAAAATTACTTCCAGTTTTCAGTGGCAAATAATTTTTGATAACCTTCCTTACACACAACCGTCTGTACGACGGTCGTTCCTCCAGGGAAGCTGCTGAGTGACAGAAATGCTCTGCTGCAGGTCTCTGCTTTCCGCTGCAAATTGAGAAATCCCTTTTGGAGATAAACCTCCAGGGACGAGGCAAGACCACGGTGGAGCTGAGTCAGCCCCCAGGCGCCTCCACCGTGAACCATTCCTCACCCCACCAAGCATCTGGCTGGAGAAGTGCACTTATTGCATCAGCACAGCAGACCACAGAGAACTAGAAAACTGAGCATTTCAAGAAACTACGGAAAACTTCCAAAGGGCTGTGTAAGACAGACAGGTGGACAGACGGCGGGCCCTCCCAGCCTTCTTGAGGCCACGGCGTCTGTGCCTGAGGACCACAGCCCCGTCCACCGACAATGGACAATTGATGCCACTCCTCACCAGACGGGGACCCTTGAAGCGGTGACAGCCACCCAGAGCTGCCCAGCTCTGCTGCTCCGAGATGCCCACCTGCCCCCACACCCAGCACAGCCCTGGCCGTCAGGCCAGCGGGGGCTGGTGTCTGTGGTCCCCCCACCGTCACGTGGGACTCGCGCTCGGCCGTGCCCGGGACAGGGTGGCCCCGCGTTGCGGAGGAGCGCGCTCACCGTGAACTGCTCCTGAGACTTGTAGTTCTCGTCCAGGTAGACCCGTGCCCGGTTGTACTCCTTCATCGCGTCGCTGGAGAGCAGCTCCCTGGAAGGAAGAGGGACGTCTTCACACACCTCACACAGGCGGCTCCCTGTCCCACAGGAGTGCTTATGGGGGCAGGAATGGCCGCCTGGAAACCGCGGGGAGCGGAGGAGGACGTGGGAGGGGGCGGCCCATGTCTAAGACGGGCCTGGAGTGCAGCTTGCACGCACCCCCTGGGTCTGCAATGGCTCTGGATGGATGGGGGTGCCTGACCCCCTGAAGGCTGCACCCCAACACCGCCCGGCAAGGGGAGGGTACACGGATGCCGTGTGACCCACTGGCCCTCCACCCGGGGTGGGGAGAAGAGGGCTCCAGCTCTGAGAAGTGAAGACAGGAGGCAGGAAGGAGCAGGGAGGACGAGTCTTGAGGGGGTCAGACGAGTGCCCGAGCCCCGGCCGCCTGCCGGACAAGCCCCAGCATGCCCGCGTGCAGAGGCAGGGTGCAGGCACGACACCCCGCAAGTCAGCACGCCGAGAAGCGGCTAACGGACCCGTGCTCCACAGGGAAGTCAACAGAAACGGACCCTGGAAGGACAAAAGCGATGCGATTCACTGAGAGGAAACTCGGAAGAGCTGCTATAAGTATAACCAAAGATTTAAAGGAAAAGGTGGACACAAATGGTGCTTCTAGAGCTAAAATTACAGCAGCAGAAGTCACTTCACTGAGTGGACCTAAGAGCAGATTGAAATGTAAAAAAAAGGACAGATTAGTGACTAAAAGACAAGACTATCCAAACTGCACCAAAGAAGAAAAATACGAACTGAAACCATCCTAAAGTGCTGTAGAGACCTGCGCGGCCGTCTAACTTCAGAAGCGGGAGTCTGAGGATAAAGAGACAGGAAGGAACAACCCACAGGCTTCCCTGAAATTTCAGCAAAGTTAGGGACCTACAGCTTGGGAAAGCTCAAAGAACTCCAAGCAAAACAAACACAAAGAAAATCAAACTAAAGCAAAACAATCAAGTTGCTACACACCAGCTAGAAAGACAAACTCAGTGTCGGGGAAAAGACACACTATATACAGAAGATGAAGACCAGAACAACGGCCAGTTCTGCTCAGGAACAGGCCACACACAGGACAATGGAACAATGCCCTTAAAGTACTGAGGGGGAAAATGGACAAGCTAGAGTTCTGTTTACAACAGAAACATCTTTCAAAAACCAAGACAAAGACCTTCTTCAGACAAACAAAAGCTGAGATAATTGATCAGCAGCAACTTGTGTTGAGATAAATGTCAACGTTCTCAGGTCGAAGGAAGATCGTGGGGAGAGACAGCTGACAGTGCAGACAAGGCCGGGCCCCGGGGTGGCCACACGGGGCGGGGGGATGCCTGCACCTTCAACCTGTGAAGAGCGAAGCTGACTGCGTCAGAGCAAAAACAGCAACGCACGTGTTACGCACAACTTGGGCAGGAATAAATGTCTCGCCGAAGAATTGATGCTTTTGAACTGTGGTGCTGGAGAAGACTCTTGAGAGTCCCTTGGACTGCAAGGAGATCCACCCAGTCCATTCTAAGGGAGATCAATCCTGGGTGTTCATTGGAAGGACTGATGCTAAAGCTGAAACTGCAATACTTTGGCCACCTCATGCGACGAGTTGACTCACTGGAAAAGACTCTGATGCTGTGAGGGATTGGGGGTGGGAGGAGAAGGGGATGACAGAGAGTGAGATGGCTGGATGGCATCACCGACTCGATGGACATGAGTTTGAGTGAACTCCGGGAGTTGGTGATGGACAGGGAGGCCTGGCGTGCTGTGATTCGTGGGGTTGCAAAGAGTTGGACACAACTGAGCGACTGAACTGAACAGCAGCAGGAGGGGGGCAGGGAACCAGGAGCACATGATGGCGTGAACGTGGAGGTGAGAGCCTGCAGCCACGTCTGCTCGTCTCTGAAATGCCCGGCTTCCCCAAAGTGTTCTCTTCTCGTTGACCTGAGTTCTTTAGATGTTTAAACACTGACAATTTTTGTCAGTCAAGTACATTGCAGATATCTTTTCCCAAGTGTGGCTAAACTTGGACTTTGTTTATATTGTCTTTTGATGAAGACTTTAATGTCACCATGGCCCAACCTGTCTGTCTTTCCTTTGCTGGACCTGTGCACCTTCTGAAGAAGCCTCTGCCCGGATGCTCTCCTGCACTTCACCCTCGTACCACTGGACCACCCTCAGGCCTCTAGCCCTCACTCTGGGACAGCTGGAACTCAGCCCAGGCGGGGCGGGGGTACCAGGGCAGGGAGGGGACCCAGGCTCACGGCTTCCTGGCCCAGGACCCTGTGGTGCCCTCCCAACCCAGCTGCCACTGGCCACTAGGGGGCGACGTGGGGGGCTCCTGCACAGCCCACTGGGTGTCGCCCTGACCCTCTGCTCCAGGGGGCTCGGGCCGGGGCAGTGAGGATGCCCGCCTCGCTGAGCTGCAGAATTACTGTGGTGAGCCCTGACCCTCTGCTCTATGGTGACTCTAGTAGTTTCAGCGCTGAAAAAACATTTTGACTGAAATTGCTTTAAGTTATAGGTTATTTGGGGAAAATCTGGCAGTTTTAAAAAATCTGTGTGTTTAACAAATGACTGCACAACGCGTGGCAGCTGAAAACACAGTGACTCACGGCGTCCACAGGGGAACCGAGGCGGCGGCTGCGCGGCTCGGCCTCGGGCTGGGCCCCAGCCTGGACGCCTCCCGGCCCGGTGCCCACCCCCACAGCTGCCTCGGAGGCGTCACCACCCCCTCCACCAGTGGGAGCTGTCACGGCATCTGGAGTCCAGGTCGGGGGTGGCACCCACCCCAGGGGACACAGAGCAGAGAGGCGCCTGCTGTCCGGCCTGCTCCTGCCCACCCCTGCGTCCTGCTCCTGGGTCTGCGTCCCTGTTCCCGGGCGGCGCTGGGCAGCTCTGGGTGGGCCTGACTCCCACAGAGCCACGGGGCACGCCTCCCACAGGCGATGGTGCTCTGTGCCCATCCCACTGCGAGCAACGAGCTGTGAGCTTCTGAGTGGACACCCGGTCCATCCGTCCATCGGTCCGTCCATCTGTCTGTCCTCAGCAGCAGCAGGTGGCTCACAGCCATCAGGCCACATGGTGGAATCTCGGCCTGGACCTGGGGCTGACGTTTCTGAGCCCACAGGTGCCACTGCCTCAATCCCCGTGGGGCGCAGCCACCCCGTCAAGCCCCGCACCCGCACCCCGGGCCACGCCACCTCCTTGGCAGGGCGCCGACCCCAGCCCTCCGCCCCCAGCCATGCCCACCCCCGCCCGGGAGGAGGCGGAGGCCAGCAGCTGCCCCCAGACTTACTTGACAAACTTGTCCACGTGGGACATGGACGCTTCATAGTTCTTCCCTCCGAACTCCTGGCAGTGCAGGGCCAGGAAGTGCGGCCTGTGAGCGTGGACGACCTGTGGAGCAGAGGCAGGCGTCAGGACGGTCCCGACCCTGGGGCGTGGTCCCCAGGGAGCTCCTGGTCTCTCAGGAACACTGGCGACCCCCGCGACGGGAGGTCCCACGTCAGCCACAGAGCAGCAGGCAGAGCCCAGAAGACAGCCATCCTGATGTGCCGTGGCCCCACGGGGGTGCAAGTGCACACATGATGTATGCGTGTATTGGCGCTGTGCACACGTGTGTGTGTTTCCCACCATCCAGGAGGGAGCAGGGCTTCCCTGGAGGCTCAGACAGTGAAGAATCCGCCTGCAACACAGGAGACCTGGGTTCCAATCCTGGGTCGGGAAGATGCCCTGGAGAAGTGAATGGCGACCCACCCCAGTGTCCTTGCCTGGAGAATCTCACGGACACAGGAGCCTGGAGGGCCACAGTCCCGGGTCACAAACAGTCAGACATGCCTGAGCGACTGACACAGCCCAGGAGAGCAAAGCTGGCCACGAGGGCGGGCGCTGTCTCACGCCCGACATGCACTGGAGCCCCAGCCCAGCCCCTGCGGAGGTGGACACAGCTGTAGCGGTCAGCATGGCTGGATGCAGCCACGCAGGGGCAGGTGGCAGAGCCGGTGGGCCCACTGTTCCAGGCGCGGCTCGGCCCCAGGCCCCGGGGCCAGGCCCGCAGCATCTGCTGGTCACCAGGGTCCCCCCCAGGCACCAACCAGACTGGCCCCAAGCCGGCGCCCAGCTGGGCCTCCCTCCTGTCAATAGACCTCGACCACGGAGTCGTCCTCCGAGCTGCGGCCAGGCAGCCTGGAGGCTCTGCTGGGAGCACGAGAGGGCCATCCTGAGACGGGGCCTTCCTGATGGGGGGAGAGCTGTTCTGATCAGGGAGAGCAGTCCTGAAGGGGAAATGCCCTGAGGGGGAGCTGTCCTGAGGGGGAGCCGTCCTGAGAGGGAGAGCCCTCCTGAGGGGGAGCCCTGTCCTGAGGGAGAGAGCCGTCCTGAGGGAGAGAGCTGTCCTGAGGGGATAGCCGTCCTGAGGGAGCCGTCCTGAGGGGAAGAGAGCCCTCCTGAGGGGGAGAGCCGTCCTGTGAGGGGGAGAGAGCCGTCCTGTGAGGGGGAGAGAGCCGTCCTGTGAGGGGGAGAGCCGTCCTGTGAGGGGGAGAGAGCCGTCCTGTGAGGGGGAGAGAGCCGTCCTGTGAGGGGGAGAGAGCTGTCCTGAGGGGATAGCCGTCCTGAGGGAGCCGTCCTGAGGGGAAGAGAGCCCTCCTGAGGGGGAGAGCCCTCCTGAGGGGGAGAGCCGTCCTGTGAGGGAGAGCCATCCTGAGGGGGAGCCATCCTGAAGGGGAGCCGTCCTGATGGGGGGAGAGCCGTCCTGAGGGAGAAAGTCGTCCTGAGAGAGAGAGCCCCCCTGAGGGGAGAGCCAGCCAGAGGGGAGAGCCAGCCTGAGGGGGAGCTCTCCAGCAGCCTGGCCGCCCTGCATCTCTCCCCGCACGGGGTCCTGACACGGACAGCAGCCCGGACCTGCATCTCCCCTAGGCCCTGAAACAGACTGGGCGTCGGGAGCGACCCTCAGGTCACCCGGGCAGGTGTGGACCCATATGGGCTCACGCAGGGACCCGGAGGTTGCAGTCCCACCCCCCGGGGCGCCCACAGCTGAGGGAGCGAGCGGTGGTGCCAGGACATAGATGGGCGGGGGCAGCGGCCAGGGTAGGCCCCTGGGAGACGGCCAGGGCAGGGTGGCTGGGACGGACAGTGAGGGTGGCACTGGAGAAGCAGCAGGGCCCCCGGCTGTCCACACCCGCGCCTCGCCTGTCCTCTGCTTTGCGCTTCCCTTGGCGCAGCAACACGGCCGGCCCGGCAGCACTCACCAAGACCCTGGAGCCACCTGGCCTCCCCTGCCCACCATCACAGAGGCTGGCCTCCCGCAGCGGGTGACCCACGCCCAGGGCCACAGTGCCACTTCCCACACCGCCCACACCCAGCCTCCGCCACTGTGTCCTGCCCAGAGGCCAGTGAGCCGTGGACGGACAGGCCGTGGTCAATGGGCTGAGACACGGCTCCTCTGGGCACAAGGGCAGTGCGGTGCCCGATGGGAAGGGACTGCACCCAGGGCTCAGCCAGCTGCCCAGAGAGAGGGCCGGGGGAGGGACGTGGGGACAGGCCCTGGAGCAGAGCGCAGAGTGCCAGGCAGGGGCAGGAGGAAGCCTTGCTCGGCAGCAGCTGCCCCCTGAGCCGAGGTGGCAGGCGGCACGTCCAGCTTCAGGGAGCGTGCCCGGACCCGGGCGTGCCCTCTCAGGGAAGGGCACGCGGTGACACCCGACTCACACACGCGCTCTGTCTGAGCAGGGTACAGGATGTTCACCAGGGCACTTTCACTGCCCCCTCACACAGGCCCGGACCCCCCATTCCTGGACTCCAGCCTCAGGGCTCGGGGAACCAGGTGGCATGCCTCGCAGTGGGTGCCTCACCCAACACCCCACAGCCGGGCAGGGATCCAGGCACTCGGGCAGCAGATCACCTCCACAACCAGGGCAGACTGCAGGCTGATTTCCGGGCCTGGGCCCGGGGCTGCAAAGGGCGTGAGGGGCCCCTGGGCAGCCTGGGTCAGGTCCCCAGACGGCCTGGCCTCAGGCCCAGGAACAAGTGACAGGACAGCGCAGTCGTGTGAAAACCACCAGAAGCTGCGTGATGCGTGCGGCTGTCACCCACCGCATCTGGCACCTTCACAAGGGGCCCAGGGCTCCACCCTCCCGGGACGCTGGGAGCTGCACAGACGGGGAGGGGCGTGGACACGCGCAGGCCACCCCGAGGAAGCTGTCGGCTCACGACCCTGCTCAGGGCTGCCTCCTCTGGGCCCAGCCCCCCTTGTCCTGCAGTTCAGGTTCAGCTCCAGTCCGGGGGCGGGAAGGGCAGAAGGACCCCAGAGACAGGCAGGGGTTTTGCGTGGCTCCTGCAGGTCACACCGCCACGCCGTGCACAGAGGCTGTGGGTCACCAGAGTGTGGCAGGGACCATGGTCGAGTCCCCAGGGAGGGCCGAGTGGCGCTTTCCAGGGGCGCCCCACAGCGACTCAGGGAGGCCAGGACGTGACGCCCTAAGCAGCCACCTCGGGCAGGGCGGGTCCCTCTGGGTGGGGACTTGCTGCCTGCCTTCATGCCCGCATGCATCTCCCTCACGAGACCACTCACCCTGTCGTGATCTGAACTGAAGTGGCCTTTTAAGGCACAGAATTCACTATTCACATCACATCAAACTCCTCAAACACTTGACTCTGACCCCGCAAATCTCAAAAAAATAAGGGATCCAAAAATAGCCCACCGACGCCCCCCTACACATCGCGGAGCCCCCGGCGGCCCACAGGCCCAGCACACCCGCCGCAGGGTCCGATGGGGAGGCCCCTCCACACACAGGACGGGAGAGGGCGCTTCAAAAGCCACGATGAGGCGCTGGGACGAGCTCATGCAGGAGTGGACAGCAGGAGACAAAGGCATGTCTTGCGTGAGAAAGACGGCGCTGAAATGATGGGTCCTCATCACGAAGCAATTGGGGAGGAAAGTGACGATGCCGCGGGGAGGGCCCGCACGCTGGGAGAGCAGGGAGAGCAGCTGCGCGCCCGTCTCCGCAGACCTCAGACCATGCGCCCTGCACACCATGGGGTCCACAGAGGCTCTCCCACGCACAGCCGGGGACGGGGCTCGGGGGAGACAGTGGGTTCAGAGGAGCCTGGCCTCCGCAAGGAGCATCGGGGTGGGGGTGTGCAGGGGGTTTGGGGGCCCTGCAGGAAGCAGGAGAGGAGCCTGACGCCACGTCACAGTTTAACCAGCACTCCCGCTCCACCCAGGACAGGCCACACACACACACACACTGAGATCCACGAGTTCATGACGATGCTAACCGCCGGCCCCCCGCACCAGTCAGAGTGGAGTCAGGGCACTGCTCTGAAAACCGGTGGATGAAGAGAATGAAGCCCTCCCTACCTCCTGCGTCTCAGGGGAAATGGGAGGGCGGGCCCCCCTCAGGGAAATGTCAAGCCAAGAAACGGAGGAGAAGCTCCAGGACTAGACTCCACACGGCCACATGGGAACCCAGGGCTTCCGGCCGAGATGGGAGGCCCCCGTGCGAAAACCCAAACCAACTTCCAACCCAGACAGAATCCGAAGCAGCCTGAACTTGGAGACACAGGCGGTGAGGGGGCGGGAGGGCGGGGTATAGGTCATTGGGCTCACAGCTGCTGGATCTACCAGGCAGCCCGGCGACCAGCCCACATGGCACAGTCACACCCCGGCCCTGGGCAGGGGAGGCCCGAGGCGGCTGTGACAGCAAGAAATGCTCAGCCCGGTGGGGTCCACGGGCCCGGCTGCAGGGCGTCAGGAGGCCCCGCTTCTGCAGAGCAGGGCCGCAGGGAGGACGGGTGGGCTGGAGCGGGAATGTGAGCGGGGGAGCAGGGGGCAGGCAGGCGCTCTGAGACGGAGGGGAGGCACCCCCTCGCCCACAGCTTTGCCTGACGGACAGAAGAGGGTGCTGTGAGGCCAGGAATGCGACCTGCGCCGAGGCCGCTGGGGGCGGGCAGAGGAAGGGCACGTCCCTGCAGGGCTGCAGCCAGCGAGGAAAGAGCACCCCCAGGAAGAGGCCCGCCCTCGACAGAGGCACAGCCCACTGCGAGCCTCCTGCATCCAAGCAGGCGCCCAGGGGAGGAGAAACGCTTGGAAACACAGAACGAGATGAGAAACGGACTCGGAAGAGACGCAGGGTCAACCTCAGGACAGAAACGGGGAGAAGGACAAAATCGTCGCAGGAAAGACGAGCACGTCGCAGACTGCCCGAGGGAGAGCCAACTGCGAGGCACGTTCAGCAAGGGCCACACGGGCCAGAAGAACCCAAGCAAGTGGAGAGAGCCTCAGGAAGAGGGCAGGGGCGGAGCGGGAAACCCTGCGCCCGGGCCCCAGGGGAGAGGGCGAGGCAGGGCCCGGAGCGCACGTCTAAACGCGGGGCCCAGGGACACCTCCCAAGGCCGGGGGAGCTGAACCCACACCGAGGGGCGTCTGAGCACCAGAGAGACCCACCCCAGAGCAACGGGCTCCCAGACACGTCCCAGCGAGAGACAGGCCCCCAGGAAACAGAGCCAGAGACCCACACCAGAACCAGCGTCTAAGTGGAGCAGCGGCAGAACCACCTTATATAAAAATTCTCAGTGCGACCAAGCATAAGCCAAGAATCACACAGCTCAGCCAACTGTCCTTCAAACGTCAGAGCCAGAGAGGGCGTTTTCATGAGTAAACTCAGGTAGGCTCTGTCCCCGAAGCCCGCGTGGAGCTCCACTAGAGCAGGCTGGGCAGACACTGACCTGGAACCAGGGCAGACTCAGGCCCTGCAGCCAGCAGCCTCGAGGCAACGCCGCTGGGCAGGTGTGGAGGCCGTGCGAGGGGCCAAGGCTGCCCCTGGGAACCTGACTGCAAGCCAAGCGGCAGGTCGGACCGGCTAGGGGAGGGGCGGGGACGGGGTGCCGACCCTTGATTTAAAGGAGCAATTATCAGTTCAGTTCAGTTCAGTTCAGTCGCTCAGTTGTGTCCGACTCTTTGCGACCCCATGAATCACAGCACGCCAGGCCTCCCCGTCCATCACCAACTCCCGGAGTTCACTCAAACTCATCATCGAGTCGGTGATGCCATCCAGCCATCTCATTCTCTGTCGTCCCCTTCTGCTCCCGCCCCCAACCTTTCCCAGCATCAGAGTCTTTTCCAGTGAGTCAACTCGTCGCATGAGGTGGCCAAAGTATTGGAGTTTCAGCTTTAGCATCAGTCCTTCCAATGAACACCCAGGATCGATCTCCAAATCACAGTTTACAGCAACCATAACCCGCCGGCTGGAGTCCCCAGTGCAGGCGGACGGACAGCACATGCTGCTCAGAGACCTACGCGGTCCCAGCGTGCCCACGTGGCACGGAAGGAGCAGGATGCCAACCAGAGACGGGCGACGCAAAACCCACAGCTGCCAGGAAAACACTTCATGGAAGGCAAGACGCCAGTAGACAACTTCAAATGGATGTGAGAGGAGAAGAGAAACAATCCAAAAGGAAGCAGAAATGGGAAAACAAAGGCACAAACAAGGAGGTGTAAACAGGCAACACAACGGCAGCCCCAGACCTGCCGCACCGCTGCCACGTGGAACGCTCACGGTCTGGGCGGCACTGAGCGGCAGGGCTGCCTGGCCGCGCCGCACAGCACAGAGCAGCGCGCCCACCAAGGAAGGTTCTGCAAGACAAGGCCACGCTGCTGCCTGAGCCCCAGGGGCGGGGAGGCGCCTCAGTGAGCGGAGGGGGCTCCAGAGGACGAAGAGCACAGGACAACCACAGGGGGCTCGGAAGGAAGACGCACACGTGTACACGGCCAGTGATGGCAATGCACACACGTGCGTGCACACACATACACGCGTGCGGACACTGCCCTGACAGACAGCCCAGCACGGACGTGGGGCGCACCCTCTCATACGGCCCACTCGGCAGAAAAGGCCATCGCTACGCCACAGAACAAACCACAGGCTGCTGCCTGGCCTTTCAGGGATCACAGTCGAAGATGGAGAAGCTCCACACGGTCAGCAAAGACAAGCCTGGGAGCTCACTAGGGCTCAGATCATCAGCTCCTTATTGCAAAATTCAGCCTTCAACTGAACAAAGTAGGGAAAACCTCTAGGCCGTTCAGGTGTGACCTAAATCAAACCCCGCAAGTTTATACACCGGAGGTGACAAATAGATTCAAGGGATCAGATATGGTACACAGAGCGCCTGGAGAACTATGGACGGTGTTTGTAACACTGTACAGGAGGCAGCCAAAACCATGCCCAAGAGAAAGAAATCCATGAAAACAAAATGGTTGTCTGAGGACGCTTTACAAATAGCTGAGGACAGAAGAGAAATGAAAGGAGATGCATTCACACCCATCTGGATGCAGAGTTCCAAAGAATAGTAGGGAGAGATAAGAAAGTCTTCCTCAGCGATCAAAGCAAAGAAACAGAGGAAAACAACAATGGAAACACCAAAGATCTCTTCAAGGAAACTGGAGATATCAAGCGAACATTTCATGTAAGAATAGGTACAATAAAGAACAGAAACAGAAGGACCTAACAGAAGCAGAAGAGATTAAGAAGAAGTGGCAACGCAGAAGAACCACAGAGGAACGTCCTGCTGCTGCTGCTGCTGCTAAGTCGCTTCAGTCGTGTCCGACTCTGTGTGACCCCCATAGACGGCAGCCCACCAGGCTCCCCGTCCCTGGGATTCTCCAGGCAAGAACACTGGAGTGGGTTGCCATTTCCTTCTCCAATGTCTGAAAGTGAAGTCGCTCAGTCGTGTCCGACCCTTAGCGACCCCACAGACTGCAGCCTACCAGGCTCCTCCGTCCATGGGATTTTCCAGGTAAGAGTACTGGAGTGGCTTGCCATTGCCTTCTCCGAGGAACGTCTTAATGACCCAGATAATCACAATAGTGTGGTCACTCACCTAGAGCCAGACATCCTGAGTGTGAAGTTAAGTGGGCCTTAGGAAGCATCACTACGAACAAAGCTAGTGGAGGTGATGGAATTCTAGCTCAGCTCTTTAAAATCCTAAAAGATGTTGCTGTGAAAGTGCTACACTCAAGAATGCTAGTAAATTTGGAAAACTCAGCTGTGGCCACAGGCCTAGAAAAGGTCAATTTTCATTTCAATGCCAAAGAAAGGCAATGCCAAAGAATGTTCAAACCACTGTATAATTGCACTCATTTCACATAAGGTTCACTCAAAATCCTTCAAGCTCGGGTTAACAGTATGTGAACCGTGAACTTCCAGATGTCCAAGCTGGGTTTCGAAGAGGCAGAAGAACCAGAGACCAAATTGCCAACATTCACTGGATCATGGAGAAAGCAAGGGAGTTCCAGAAAAACATCTACTTCTGCTTCATTGACTATGCTAAAGCCTTTGACTGTGTGGATCACAACAAACTGTGGAAAATTCTTAGAGAGATGGAGTACCAGACCACCTTACCTGTTTCCTGAGAAACGTGTGTGCAGGTCAAGAAGCAATGATTAGAACCAGACATAGAACAACTGAGTAGTTCAAAATTGGGAAAGGAATACAACAAGGCTGTATACTGACACCCTGCTTATTTAACTTGCGCAGAGTTCAGTTCAGTTCAGTTCAGTCGCTCAGTCGTGTCCGACTCTCCGCGAGTACATCATGTGAAACGCCGGGCTGGATGAAGCACAAGCTGGAATCAAGATTGCCAGGAGAAATATCAACAACCTCAGACATGCAGATGACACCACTTTAATGGCAGAAAGTGAAGAGGAGCTAAAGAACATCTTGATGAAGGTGAAAGAGATTTTAAAAAGCTGGCTTGAAACTCAATACTCAAGAATCTGAGATCATGGCATCTGATTCCATCACTTCATGATAAATAGAAAGGTGGAAAGTGGAAGCAATGACAGATTTTGCTTTGAGGGGCTCCAAAATCACTGTGGATACTGACTATAGCCATGAAATTAAAAGACGCTTGCTCCTTGAAGGAAAAGCTATGACAAACCTAGACATTGTAATAAAAAGCAGAAGCATCATTTTGCCAACAAACCATCTAGTCAAAGCTACGGTTTTTCCCGTGGTCATGTATGGATGTGAGAGTTGGACCATAAAGAAGGCTGAGTGCTGAAGAACTGATGCTTTTGAGCTGTGGTGTTGGAGAAGACTCTTGAGAGTCCCGTGGAACTGCAAGGAGATCCAACCAGTCCATTCTAAAGGAGATCAGTCCTGAATATTCACTGGGAGGACTGATGTCAAAGCTGAAACTCCAACACTTTGGCCACCTGATGCAAAGAGCTGACTCATTGGAAAAGACCCTGATGCTGGGAAAGATTGAGGGCAGGAGGAGAAGGGGACGACAGAGGATGAGACGGTTGGATGGCGTCACCGACTCGACGGACATGGGTTTGAGTGAAGTCCAGCAGTTAGTGGAGGACAGGGAAGCCTGGTGTCGTGCGGTTCACAGGTTTGCAAAGAGTGGGACACGACTTCGCTGCTGAACCACAAGCTCTGCCCAGGCTCTCGGGGTGCCTCTTCCGCGCGTGCCTGCCTTGTCCGGTCACTGTGATCAGGACGGATGCAGAGCAAGCACCTGACAGCGTGTCCGTTCGACACCATCACAAACGCCGCCAGGGCAGGACCAGCTGTCACCCAGGGGACCCCGGGAATTGCTGTGAAAGCGCCGGCCTGGAGCTCTCTGGGCCGCTGAGGTCAGAGCTGCAGACCTCCCCTGCCTCTGAGAAGGAGCCTAGACGGACAGCCCTTCGGGAAGGATGGCATGGCTGTTTTGAGGGTGGACGGGAAAGTCCCTCCAAGATGTGGGCAGTGAGCTCAGGCCACGAGTGGTGGGAAGGAGCTCAGAGAAGCAGTAGCTGGCCGGGCAGGGGGCTCCTCGCTCCAGGAGGGTCGGGGTCGGGGCCTCCGCTGAGTGGGCTCTAACTGGCTCCCATCCTGCCCACCTGAGACAGGGTGGCTGCTCACATCTGCTGGGCCAACATTCTTTACCAAAAAAAGGAGCTTCTGCGAACTCTGGGGGGGACGTAGGCAACTGATAGGAATGCGTGGGTTCTCTCATAGGAAGGCTCAAGAGAAATATGTTGGAAAAGAGTGAACCAGAAATTTTGGCAAGGAAGAGCTGAGGGAATTAAAAATAAAAACAAAAACACACCACCCGGGCAAACAAAGCCAGGTCCTGTGCTGACGCTGTGCAGGTGGTGGGAGAGGGCGGCCCTGGCCTTCAGGACACGCAGAGCCGCCCGGCCCTGCTAAAAATAGCAGCGGCCAGGCCTTGTTAGGCCTCCTCCAAAGACAAGTATCAGAGTTACCTAAAAAGGAATTACATCCTACAAACAACCCAGTGCAGGCCGCAGAGCCGAGATAAGGAGCCGAAAAGGGACAAAGGAATTTCTCCAGAAGCAAGATTGCTATTTACCAGCTACGCCTGAGAACACCCTGCAGAGACGTCTGTGACCCTCAGCCTGGGAGGCGGGGGTCCTCTGGGTGCCCAGCCGCCCGCCCTCCGCCCCAGGATGGTGTGGGGGAGGCGGGGGCCTGCCCCCCGAGAGGGCCCAGGCTCAGCTCCTGGCAGCCCCAACCGGACGCGCTCCCAGAGCCCAGGCCCCACAGCCGCTGCCGGCCGGCACCCAGGGCAGCACGAGGCTCCGTGAGCTCGCCAGCAGGCAGGGGGCCTGGCCATCTGAGCAGCGAGGGCGGCTCCCGGGCCCTGTGTGGGCAGGAGGGCCGCTCCAAGTCCTTGAGGCTGGAGGGTTCCTGGTGAGACTGTTGGCCCTGGGCACCCATAGGCGTGCCTGACCGCCGACCGCAAGGCTAAAGCAGCGTCCAGCAGGCGAACTGTGGCTTTACCCCAGATCTGGACAGACGAACATGAGACTGCTCCTTTCAAAGGGGCAGAAATACGGAGCCTGGTCTGCTCTTAATACTGCCTGTTGCTTGGGACATCAGAGGTCTCTAAGAATGACTCGATTTTCATTTAAGAAGCACCTTCCCCGCCTAGGGGCAAGTAGGATGGAAGCAGGTCCTGAGCCGACGGGGTGCCCCCCACCGCCTGGCTCTCCCCACGGACCCCGCGGCCAGCTGGCAGCCACAGCTTCCTGGTCTCAGCCCTGGAACCTCCTCCCCGAATCCGCCCGCTTCCTAGGGTGGTTTCCAGCGCACGGGGATGCACACGGTGACCACGGGCCGAAAGGCTGCCGAGAGCACCCCCTGTGTACGCTGACCGCGGCAGCTCCTCAGAGCTCCGGCCCTCAGCCACCCCTGCAGGCTGTCTCCCCCCGGGCCCCCATCCCACGGGGACCCTGAGCTCTGAGTCCGCGGCCCCCAGAGGCCCTCCTCCTCTCCCCGCGGGCCCCGGGTGGCTCCCAGCCTCCACGTGCTCACTCCAGTCACTGAGCCTCGGGCCAGCACCTGAATGAGCCTCGTACCCCGGGTCCTGGGGCCCCACGCCTCCCACCCACGCAGCAGCGCCCTCCCTGCCACGCACAGGCTGTCTTGTGGTGCCCCTCCCACGGAACCCACCCGCTTGCACCCTCAGCCCCTCCTCCCCGGTCCTGAGCCAGGGAGGCCGCCAGACCCGCTTCCAACACTGGCCCCACGTCCCCCCACCCGCTGCAGCACCTCCTGAGCCCGCTCCCGTGGCCGCGTGCCCCCAGGTCCCCTTCTCCTAGCTCAGCAGGAGGGGCGGGATGCTGCCCCACGAGCGCGCCCCAAGGTCTTGGAGCCTGTACACCTCCCTTTCCTCATCCTGCCACACGGCAGCCACGGTGGACGGTCACCTGGAGCCCGTGGCTCCTTCACGTCTTTACAGCCAACAGCACCACGAAGCTCTGCCCGTCACTCAGGGTCCATCCCACCCAGGGGCTGGGCCGTGGTGGCCCCGTGGGTGTGAGTGAGCCCCCCAGTATCCACCACGGGGGGGACATGGGTGTGAGCGAGCCCCCCAGTATCCACCTCGGGGGGCCCACCTCCCTCCGTATCAGAGGCAGACATGGAGCCGCGGCTCTGGCTGCAGTGGGGGTGGGGGTCCGAGGACCCAGATGTGATACTCGAGTGCGCCGGGCACTTACAGGGGCAACTCGGGGCGTCTGGGGCAGACGGCACACCTGATCCCCGCCCGGCTGTGCTGCTAGACGTGACCACACTGACCCGGCAGGCAAGCAGCTCCTCGAGGCCAGTGAGGGTTGTCATCGGGCCCCCATGGCCCCCCGGGAAGTGTGCCCTCTTCACACACCGTGAGGGCAGGCTGCCGTCTGCGGGCACAGCACAGACAAGCAGTGTCAGCAGCCTGTCGCGGGCTCGGTGGGTCTGCAGGGAGGACCTCACACCCCAACATGGAGGAGGCTGGGCACAGGGGGAAGCTGCAGACTCAGGCTGAGCCCAGAGCAGAGAGTGGCAGGCGCGGACGGGCCCCATGCAGAGGGGACGGGACACTGCCTGCGCCCCTGCCTCCCCGCCCGGCCTCCATCCCGCAGGAACACCTCCCTCCTGCCCCACACCCCACACCAGCAAACCAGGGCATGAGCCTGGCTACTCAGAGGCTGATGAAGAGAGCAGCGGGGACCCCGCCTCTGGTCTCCCTGGAAAGGGACACCTCCCTGCTTCCTCAGGCCTTTCCTGATTGCTCTCATCACTGTATAGATGTTCAGCTCAGTTCAGTCACTCAGTCGTGTCCGACTCTTTATGACCCCGTGGACCGCAGCACGCCAGGCCTCCCTGTCCATCACCACCTCCTGTAGCTGCTCAAACTCATGTCCATTGAGTCAGTGATGCCATCCAACCATCTCATCCTCTGTCGTCCCCATCTCCTCCCGCCTTCAATCTTTCCCAGCATCAGGGTCTTTTCAAATGAGTCATTTCTTTGCATCAGGTGGCCAAAGTATTGGAGTTTCAGCTTCAACATCAGTCCTTCCAATGAATATTCAGGACTGATCTCCTTTAGGATGGACTGGTTGGATTTCCTTGCCATCCAAGGGACTCTCAAGAGTCTTCTCCCACACCACAGTTCAAAAGCATCGATTCTATGGTGCTCACCCTTCTTTATAGTCCAACTCTCACATCCATACACGACCACTGGAAAAACCATAGCCCTGACTAGACGGATCTTTGTTGGCAAAGTAATGTCTCTGCTTTTTAATATGCTGTCTAGGTTGGTCATAGCTTTTTTTTCAAGGAGCAAGTGTCTTTTAATTTCATGGCTGCAATCACCACCTGCAGTGATTTTGGAGCCCAAAAAAATAAAGTTTGTCAGTGTTTCCACTGTTCCCCCATCTATTTGCCATGAAGTGATGGGACCAGATGCCATGATCTTAGTTTTCTGAATGTTGAGCTTTAAGCCAACCTTTGCACTCTCCTCTTTCAATTTCATGAAGAGGCTCTTTGGTTCTTCTTCACTTTCTGCCATAAGGGTGGTGTCATCTGCATATCTGAGGTTATTGATATTTCTCCCGGCAATCTTGATTCCAGCTCATGTTTCCCCCAGCCCAGTGTTCCTCATGATGTACTCTGCATATAAGTTAAATAAGCAGGGTGACAATATACAGCCTTGACGTACTCCTTTTCCTATTTGGAACCAGTCTGTTGTTCCATATCCAGTACTAACTGTATTTTCCTGACCTGCATACAGATTTCTCAGGAGGCAGGTCAGATGGTCTGGGATTCCCATCTCTTGAAGAATTCTCCACAGTTTGTTGTGATCCACACAAAGGCTTTGGCGGAGTCAATAAAGCAGAAGTAGATGTTTTCCTGGAACTCTGTTGCTTTTTCCATGATCCGATGGACGTTGGCAATTTGATCTCTGGTTCCTGCCTTCTCTAAACCCGGCCTGCGCACAGACGTTGAGCTGTCTCATCAGCTGAGTGGCCACTTCTCCATTCTGGTGGCGCCGTGTGTGCTCACATGTAATGTAAACGACGCTCTCAGGGTGCCCGTGTGTCGCACACACTGCATTCCCTTACATCAGTTAACAATCACATCGCTGCGCGGTCCTCAAGGCTTCCTGAATAGCCCGTCACACCTTCTGCCCAGACGCAGGCCGGCTCCCTCCCTTCAGTCTGTAGGACTCTACTTCCTCTCTGGCCAGCGACACCAGCAAGAACCTTCACCGCCGGGCAGGACGCAGGCAGGCCCTGCGCCCCCGCCCCACTCCAGGGTCCTGGCAGGAAAGCATCTCACCTCCCAGGAGCTGCACCGTCAGGTTTGGGGCATGAGTGCTCGTTACAGAAGCTCCTTCCACTCAGCTTGCCGGAAGCTTTCATCAGAAATGGTTACAGAATTTCAGCAAACGGGTTTCCTGCATCTGCGGAGATGATCGTGTGTTTTTTCTTCACAGTCAGTTGACTTGGGTGATCGTGTTTATTGATTCTTTAATTTTGAGCCAGGCTTGCACCCCTTGGTGCTCACGCATAACTTTTTGATACGCCGCTGTTTCTAAGTGTGTGCGCGTGTGTGTGTGCACGTGTGCGTGTGAGTGCGTGCGTGTGCCCCCATGTGTGTGCGTGTGTGCGCGAGTGCATGCATGTGTCCCCGTGTGTGTCTGTGTGTGCATGTGTGTGCGTGTGTACTGCATGCATTCTTACACACATGAACAGTTTTACATGTTTGATCTGCTGAAGTTCCTTGAACTTGGGCGTTTACTCCACACAGGAGACAGACCTGTGTTTTCACTGAGACGACTCTGTCTGCTTTTGCTGTCAGTGCACTGCTTGCATCACAGCGTCAGATGTTTCAACCTTCTTGAAAAGCTCGACAAACATCAGTGTGTCTTGCTTAGACTTTTGACAGAACTTATCAGTGTTGAGCAAAACTTTAATAAAGAGCTCGTTTATTTCTTCTCGACTTAGCTTCCTTTGCTTTTCCAAAAACATCTTCCTTTCATGTAAGTATCCAGATTTATTGGCAAAAAGTTGTTCATGATAATTCCCTTACTATCTTTTTATTGTCTGCAGGATTTTCAGTGACCATTCCCCAATGTCAAATTTCTGAAATTGATCATTCTTATCTTCTACTTTCAGAAATTAGATATAGAAGATCAAATTAAATGGAAAGTAATCAAGAAAAAGGAAGAAAACAGAGAGCAGAAAACAGTGAGAAGAACATGGAAAGCAACTGACAGAATCAATAAAGTCAAAAGCAGGCTGTCCTGCTTTTGAGGTCATACAACTGGTAAACCTCTGACCATACCGTTGACAGAAGGGTCTGATGTCCCTGCATCTGTGCCTGCCTGCTCATTTTTTTTATTGGTTGTAAACATCAAATTGTGCATTCCAGCTCACTGGACACTAGCCTGGGCATCCTCTCGGGCTTGAACTGTGGCCAGTACAGCCTGGCCTCAGATCCCCTCAGCCACACTGTCCTGTGCTGCCCACTGCTTGAGATCTAAAAACCAGTGTTTCTTATATACACTTTCTGGGCTCAGAGCTGCGAGGAGTGGACCTGCCTGGCTCTGAACGCCCCCCAGACCACCAGACACTGAGCGTCCTGAGCTGATGGTGACTCTAGGTCGTCAGTGAAACGGAGGCAGAGGAGGTCGGACGTGAGCCCCAGGCCTCCAGCCTGCTTCCCGCCCGCCCCGGGGGCTCTCGCAGAGGGCGGCCCCTGGGGGCTCTCGGGACAGCGGTCCCCGGGGGCTCTTGGGATGGCAGCCCGTGCCTGCACAGGCCTCCCCCTTGTTCCTGTGGGGCCGTCACCACCAGGACCCCTCTAAGCCCAGACCCAGGCCCGCCACCCACCACCACCCCGACGTGCTCCCACCACGTCTCACACACGCCAGGGCCAGCTATGAAAAGCAAACCCACACACACAGCAGCGGTTCTGGCCGAACCTGACGGAGGGCAGGGAGCAGACGGCAGAGAAGAGGCTCCATACGCCAGGGCCTCTCACTCCACTGTCAGGCCGGGCAGCCACTGGGGCCTGAGCACGCCGCCAAGGTGACCCTCTCCAGGAAAGGGGCCTCGCCCACCCCACTGGGCCAGCTGCCTGCCAGGAGCTGAGCCCACAGCTCGGCCGGTGCCCACTTGGGCATGTGAAATGTGGGGAAGGACAGGCTCAGAACCCCTCGTGACAGGAACAAGGCCCACGCCCCACCAGATGCTCCCCTGGAGCCTCACAGCCTCCCAACCCTCCTGGGCCTTGGGTGGGAACCTGTCCCCCTTGGCCAAGACCACCACCCACTCCGACAGCCCAGGCCCTTCCTGCTGGACCCTGGGCCTCTCGGTTCCAGGGAAGACCTGCTGCCCCGCCCTGGCCCTCACTGTGGCCAGCTCATCTAGGGGTGTGGACCGCCCACACCAGCAGACTGGACAAGCAGCTGCCCCCAGCGCCAGCGTGGATGGCAAGAGGCAGGGGACAGCGGGACACAGAGGGCCCCCAAGTGGACCTGTTGCGGCTCAGCGGCCTGGGGCCACCCAACTCCCGCACCTCTTCCTGCCCTCAAAGCACCCGCGCCCACCCCGCAGACCCACCGCAGAAGTGCCCCGCACCGTCGGCCACGCTGTCCCCGCCCGGCTCTCTGGTCTGCGGCCCCACCAGCCTCCAGGGGCCACAGTCCCCCGGCAGCCCTGGTGGAGCAGGATGCCGTTCGCCCACCCATTCACAGTGGCCTCTCGGATGCCCCAAGGGGGGTCCCACACACATCACCCACCCGGGGAACACAGGCTCCAGGAGCAGAGCCCTCTGTCGACCCTGCAGAGCTGACCCCGACATCCCAGAGAGAGCTGAGCAAAGACGCAGGGCCCCACAGGGGGCCGGGAAGGGGCAGCTCGCCCAATAGGCCTCGCCTGGAGCCTCCGGCCAGTGTCCAGCCCAGCGTCAGCATGCATCCTGCCGAGACCTCGGGACGCACACAGGTTTCACTGCCTCCATCCTGCACCCCAGGTCCTCCCAAAGGTCCCCGCTGACAAGCAGAGCCCCAGCCAGGGGCATCTGAGAAGGGAGGGGCCTCCAAGGAGGAACCAGGAAGTGGGAGGCACCCCCTCCCCACCCCTGGTGGGATCACCCTCCCAGGGGGACCCTCCACCCCAATCCCCCCGCGCCCCCCGCCTCCCCACCGAGGACAGCGAGGCCGCAGCCCCTCCCCCTCCCTGGGACCCCCTCCCAGGGGGACCCCCAAGTGGGAACCCCCCCACCGTGTCCCCTGACCCACACCCCCCCGCCCCACACCCCAAGGACAGCGAGGCTGCAGGGTGAACCCGGGCCTCCAGCAGCCTGAGTTGCTCCCTCACGTGGGCCGGCTGTCACCTGGCTCTTACCTGATAAAACTCCCGAAGCCAGTTCTTCTGGAGGTTTTCTGGCTGTAAATTAAAGACAAAAAAGAAGATGGTCAGGCCTGAGACACAGGCCGGCAGCCACGAGCAGAGGCGAACGTGATGGCCTGTCTGCGTGCTCACTGCAGGGCTGGGGCACAATGGGGTGGGGGCCCCTTCCTCACAGGGGCCTGGTCCGCCACTCAGCGGGGATGAGGGGCAGGCACTGGAGCTGGACCCACAGCTGACCCCAGCCCTGCTCATCCTCAGCAGTGGGGGGTCCCTGGAAGGGCTTCCTGGAGCCAGGCCAGGGCATCGGGCAAGACCCAGAGGCATGGGGTCCCAGGACTGGCCTGAAAATGGACAAAGAGCTGCGTGGCCCCAAGTGTCGGCTTTGGGCCTGCAGGCCCTGGGAAAGAGCTGGCACAGGGTCCCTGAGAAAATGGGGGTGCGCCTCTTCCCACACATCCCACCGGGCTCCTGGACCCTCAGGCCAGCCAGCCGAGTGGGGCATGTGGCCCCAGCCAAGCCAGCATGGTCAAGGCACTGAGATGGGGACGGGAGACACACAGGGACCCTTAATAGGTGGTGCAGAGCTTCAGACCCTAGAGACAAGAAGCCCCCGAGAGCTGGCGACAACAGTAGCAATGTCCAGCGCCGCTGGGCCACACTCAGAAACGGGGAACGTGCTCCATCTGACGCCGCCCGTCATCCGCCACAACTCAGAACAAACGGACAACCCAGCACCCCCCGGGACTCACACCCCGGATCCAAGCAGGGCTCTGGGCACTGAGGCTGCGGGCGGAGCCAGGGGCCGGGCTGACCCCAGCCGGGCCCAACACAGCAGCAGCAGCGCCACAGGCAGGGGCTGCCACCAGCGGAGGTTTCCACACGTCCCGAAAAGCAGGAAGAGTGGACTGTGGACAAATCAACGAACAAAGAGAAAAAATGGCTGCAGACCCAGAGCCTCAGAGACCACAGAGCAGGGGGCGGAGGGCGTCCCAGGCACCGGCCGGACAAAGACGCGGCCGCAGTCCAGCCAGGCGTGGGGCTTTCCAGTCCTCAAGGCCAGGTTTGGGAGCCAGGCCCCCAGCCTCACATCTGAACAGTGAGGGGGCACGCCCCGCCCCCTCCACCACCCCCATAGGTGAGCGAAGAGACGGCAGCAGGAGGCCAGCAGCCCGGAGAAGCCTCGGCAGAGGCTGAATGCCGACCACTGGGCCTCAGGGAGACGCACGTCTGAGCCGAGAGGTGCGGCCTGCGTCCTCGGGAGGCAAAGAACAGCGAGCGCGGGCAGCCTGGCACAGCTGCGGGTGCAGACGCCATGGCAGACAGCATGGACTTGCCCTGTGGCCCGGCGATGTGCCCACGAGACACGGAAATGCTCATCCACAGAGATAGAGCCATGAGCACTCGTAGCAGCAGACCAAGAGCCGAAAGGCAGGAACCACCCAGAGACCCATCAGCTCAGGGATGGAGAAATGAGGCACGTGGTCACACTCCACGGCAGCCATGGACACGGGCCATACGTGGACAGGCCTCAGAAACACCGTGCTCAGTGGGAGAGGCCAGACTGCAGCTTACACAGCGCCCGGAGCCGGCAGGTCTGCAGATGGGGCAGACCGCTGCCAGCTCCGGTGTCCGGGGGGTGGAGCCGGTCTGCACTGACCACGGGGAGGGCAGCTCCACTTTGAGAGCAGGGGCAGCACTGAAGTGTGGCCCCTCTCCCACAGACCCTTCTGACCCCACCGAGCCAGGGACCCAGCACAGGGGCAGGGACCACGGTCAGGTGGCCTCGGGCCCCGCAGCGATCAAAACAAGAGGACTTTCAGGGCAAGGCCCCCAGTTCCACCCCCAGTCCTGACTGAGGACAAAGAGGCTGGTCTGGGGGTGCAGAGGGCCCCATCAGCATTTCAGCAATCTTTCCACACCAGCGCCTGTGGGCTCGGCCTGGAGACAGAGGAAGGAGAGACTCCTGCACTTGACTCCGCGGCCCTGCCTGACACACACGTGTCCACGACATCCTCGCCAAAACCCTGCAGGAAGCAGCCCTCGGCAGGAGACGGGAGGCCTTAGGACCAGCTGAACTGCTGCTGTTTAAGACCCCTCACCACATTCCTAATCGACCCACAGGACAGGCGTGACCGGGACCCTCCATCCTGTCCCCAGCCCAGAATCCAACCCACATGACTGCCCAGGTGGGCCCGCGAAGTCTCCAAGGGCGAGGACCACCCACCTTCCTAAACCTGAGCTTGCCACCTCGGGCACCCGGGGCTCACTCCCTCCAGGAGGCGCCCCAGAGCTGCTGCACAGGAGGGGGGTGGGGGTGGGGGGCTCGAGTCTGGAGCCGGAGGAGAGGCCTGGGGTGGGCACAGAGCAGGGGGAGTCAGGCCCCCGAAAGCAGGTAGGCTCACGCCGCACTGGGGGTGCAATGCCCCCATGTTTGAACCGAGGAAGGGCTGAGTGAAGCGCTGGGGCCGGAGGGCCTCCCTCTCCCAAGACAGGCTGGACTCTGGCCGCAGGCAATGCACTTGCCCGGTGGGTCCCCAGGAGAACACGGGCATGTGGACAAAGTGGGCTGCCCTGCATGACTCTGGACGGCGCTGACTGGAATCAATGTGGGGACAGAGGCCTGCGGTGTTCTCTGTAATGGCAACCGCACGCACAGGCCCTGGGGCCGAGACGACAGGTCTCTCCGCACGGCCTGGGCTCGGTCCTCAGTGCAGCCACCGGTTCTCAGGCCTCTGCACCTACCATCCCTACCGGGCACTCAGAACTTGGGCCAGATCCTGCATAGCCATGCACACGCACATGTGCACACAGCACACGTGCACACGGAGAGCACACACACTCCCACACGCACACCCACCCACATGTGCACGCATGAGTACACACACACACATGCACCTGCGTGCCCACGAGTGCACACCCACACACGCATGCACACCCACATGCAGACACGTGAGTGCACACACATGTGCATGTGTACACACACCACCAACTGGACTTGGCCCTGTGGGGACGGAGAGCACGGCTCATGGCCCGCCCTCCCCCCATCACAGACCCGCACAGCCTCCTGTAAGTGGGCGCACAGCCTCCTGGAAGTGGTGCACAGCCTTCTGGAAGTGGTGCACAGCCTTCTGGAAGTGGGTGCCCACTCTGCCACCGCTCAGGAGGTCCTGGCCACACTGACCAGAGTGTGCTCCACAGTGGCTCACACAGAAGCCCACCTGCTCCAGGGGCCCACGGACCCAAGCAGCTTGTAAGTCATCTGGGTGCCCTGCTGAGGCCTGTGAAACGGATCAGAACCCTCCATGCATGGTCAGGCCCACGGCCCGGGGGCAGTCCTGCCAGGTCAATGGCCTAAGAGCAGCGCAGGGACGCTCTGCAGGGCGGCCACGTTGGGAAGGGGCGGCAGGACGTGAGGCTCCTCCAGTTGGACTCTGGGTCACCAGCTCACTTAGATCACCAGTATGACTCTCAACCCAGGCGGCTGTGGGTTCCCCGAAACCATTAACCCATCAGTCCTAATAAAAGTGCTTTAAACAAAGATACACCAGTGTTTATGTTTAGAGAGGCCTCCAGAGGCTGTGGGATAATTAAAGGGCAGCTCTGAACAGAAAACAGGGGACGAGAGTGGCCAGAGAACCCAGCCCACCTGCACATCGGGCCACGCTGACCCGCCCACTGACCCGACCCGGGCACTACCTGGCCAGCATCTCACCCGCCCAGCTGACTGCTGGCCCCTCAGCCCTTCTGGGTCCCTGGAGGTTGTCCGTTCACCCCTGACCTCCACATGGGGACGTCCCTCTCCCTTCACAAGCGCTCCTCACGGCCTCCCCAACTCCGGAGCCCCCAGCCCCCTGTGAATGCTGAGGGGTAGGACCATGACCCCAGGCCACTGGACCTCGGGCTCCTCTGCCCTCCCGGCTCTCACACTCACACGTGCTCACATGCACACACTCATGCAGACACACATGCTCTCACACTCACACTCATGCAGACACACTCACACACAGACATTCACACACAGACACACACACATGCTCTCACACTCACACTCATGCAGACACACACACAGACATTCACACACAGACACACACACATACTCTCACACTCACAATCATGCAGACACACTCACACACATTCACACACAGACACACACACATGCTCTCACACTCACACGTGCAGACACACACACAGACATTCACACACAGACACACACACATGCTCTCACACTCACACTCATGCAGACACACACACAGACATTCACACACAGACACACACACATGCTCTCACACTCACACTCATGCAGACACACACACAGACATTCACACACAGACACACACACATGCTCTCACACTCACACGTGCAGACACACTCACACACAGACATTCACACACAGACACACACACATGCTCTCACACTCACACTCATGCAGACACACTCACACACAGACATTCACACACAGACACACACACATGCTCTCACACTCACACTCATGCAGACACACTCACACACATTCACACACAGACACACACACATGCTCTCACACTCACACTCATGCAGACACACTCACACACAGACATTCACACACAGACACACACACATGCTCTCACACTCACACTCATGCAGACACACTCACACACAGACATTCACACACAGACACACACACATGCTCTCACACTCACACTCATGCAGACACACTCACACACATTCACACACAGACACACACACATGCTCTCACACTCACAATCATGCAGACACACTCACACACAGACATTCACACACAGACACACACACATGCTCTCACACTCACACGTGCAGACACACTCACACACATTCACACACAGACACACACACATGCTCTCACACTCACACGTGCAGACACACTCACAGACATTCACACACAGACACACACACATGCTCTCACACTCACACTCATGCAGACACACACACAGACATTCACACACAGACACACACACATGCTCTCACACTCACACTCATGCAGACACACACACACACAGACATTCACACACAGACACACACACATGCTCTCACACTCACACTCATGCAGACACACACACAGACATTCACACACAGACACACACACATGCTCTCACACTCACACGTGCAGACACACTCACACACATTCACACACAGACACACACACATGCTCTCACACTCACACTCATGCAGACACACTCACAGACATTCACACACAGACACACACACATGCTCTCACACTCACACTCATGCAGACACACACACAGATATTCACACACAGACACACACACATGCTCTCACACTCACACTCATGCAGACACACACACACACAGACATTCACACACAGACACACACACATGCTCTCACACTCACACTCATGCAGACACACACACAGATATTCACACACAGACACACACACATGCTCTCACACTCACACTCATGCAGACACACACACACACAGACATTCACACACAGACACACACACATGCTCTCACACTCACACTCATGCAGACACACACACACAGACATTCACACACAGACACACACACATGCTCTCACACTCACACTCATGCAGACACACACACAGACATTCACACACAGACACACACACATGCTCTCACACTCACACGTGCAGACACACTCACATTCACACACAGACACACACACATGCTCTCACACTCACACTCATGCAGACACACACACAGACATTCACACACAGACACACACACATGCTCTCACACTCACACTCATGCAGACACACTCACACACAGACATTCACACACAGACACACACACATGCTCTCACACTCACACTCATGCAGACACACACACAGACATTCACACACAGACACACACACATGCTCTCACACTCACACTCATGCAGACACACTCACAGACATTCACACACAGACACACACACATGCTCTCACACTCACACTCATGCAGACACACTCACACACAGACATTCACACACAGACACACACACATGCTCTCACACTCACACTCATGCAGACACACTCACACACATTCACACACAGACACACACACATGCTCTCACACTCACACTCATGCAGACACACTCACACACAGACATTCACACACAGACACACACACATGCTCTCACACTCACACTCATGCAGACACACTCACACACAGACATTCACACACAGACACACACACATGCTCTCACACTCACACTCATGCAGACACACTCACACACATTCACACACAGACACACACACATGCTCTCACACTCATGCAGACACACTCACACACAGACATTCACACACAGACACACACACATGCTCTCACACTCACACGTGCAGACACACTCACACACATTCACACACAGACACACACACATGCTCTCACACTCACACGTGCAGACACACTCACAGACATTCACACACAGACACACACACATGCTCTCACACTCACACTCATGCAGACACACACACAGACATTCACACACAGACACACACACATGCTCTCACACTCACACGTGCAGACACACTCACAGACATTCACACACAGACACACACACATGCTCTCACACTCACACTCATGCAGACACACTCACAGACATTCACACACAGACACACACACATGCTCTCACACTCACACTCATGCAGACACACACACACACAGACATTCACACACAGACACACACACATGCTCTCACACTCACACTCATGCAGACACACACACACAGACATTCACACACAGACACACACACATGCTCTCACACTCACACTCATGCAGACACACACACAGACATTCACACACAGACACACACACATGCTCTCACACTCACACGTGCAGACACACTCACATTCACACACAGACACACACACATGCTCTCACACTCACACTCATGCAGACACACACACAGACATTCACACACAGACACACACACATGCTCTCACACTCACACTCATGCAGACACACTCACATTCACACACAGACACACACACATGCTCTCACACTCACACTCATGCAGACACACACACATTCACACACATGTAGACACACATGCTCTCACACTCACACGTGCAGACACACTCACAGATATTCACACACATGTAGACACACATGCTCTCACACTCACACTCATGCAGACACACACACTCACACACAGACATTCACACACAGACACACACGGAGATACACACATGCTCACACTCATACACACATGTGCACATGTGGGCACATGGCTCACACAGCCCCACAAAGATACACATGCTCACACACTCCCATGTGCACATGTGGACACACACACGCAGACACACACAAGCTCATAAATGTGCACACGCAGACACACATGCTCACACCCGCAGACACACATGCTCACACCCACAGACACTCACACGCTGACACACGCATGCCCTCCCTCACACATGCCTGCGCCCCCCTGCCCTTCCCGAGCTCCTCCATCCACCTGTCCTTCGCCTCTGCCCCAGGAGCTGCCCTTGGCCAGGTCTGGAGGCCTCCCCATAGTTGCAGCCTGTCTTTGGCTAATGCAGGTTATTTCTAAAACCACTAAAGTAAGAATAACAGATAAACACACATACTGGTTCTTAGAGAAATGCTCTCCTTTCAGCCCAAAGCCTGGGCCAAGCTGGCTCTGTGCGCTCACAGAAAGCACACGCCGCCCTGAGCTCTCAGGCACCCTGTCTGCACAGCAGAGATTGTCACAGCATGCTGCTGCTGCTGCTGCTAAGTCACTTCAGTCATGTCCGACTCTGTGTGACCCCATAGACGGCAGCCCACCAGGCTCCCCTGTCCCTGGGATTCTCCAGGCAAGAACACTGGAGTGGGTTGCCATTTCCTTCTCCAATGTGTGAAAGTGAAAAGTGAAAGTAAAGTCGCTCAGTCGTGTCCGACCCTTAGTGACCCCACGGACTGCAGCCTACCAGGCTCCCCCGTCCATGGGATTTTCTAGGCAAGAGTACTGGAGTGGCTTGCCATTGCCTTCCCCGTCACAGCACACTGGGAAGTGTTAAAAACACTCATTCTTCCCAAATGTGAAATTCTATTTCTGGAAGTCGATCCTAGAAAAAAGTAATCCTAAACAACAAAAATGCTCTGCACACAAAGAAGTTCACGATGACATTATTTATAAGAGTTACAGTTAAGAATACCACAGAGAGTTCACCAATAAAGAAAGTCACGTGGGCCGTCTGCGGAAAGGAAGGAGGCGGCAACAGAAAGAAATTCCTGCAATGGTAAATAAGTCCTGAGTATAAACATGCTGGGAGAGACTGAGGGCACGAGGAGAAGGGGACGCCAGAGGGTGAGACGGCTGGACGGCATCACCGACAGGACGGACATGAGTTTGAGCAGTTCCAGGAGCTGGTGACGGACAGGGAGGCCTGGTGTGCTGCGGTCCACGGGGTCACAGAGAGTCGGACACGACTGAGCGACTGAACTGGACTGACAAACACGGTACTGCTCACACAGCAACGCAAACGGGATGTAACGCCATTTACAAAAGGCTAAAAGGGTAAGGTGTATTTTACCAAAAAAAAAATTACACAACATCTGATGAGCACACATTAACACAGAAGCAGTTTCTACCTTAACGGAGATGGAAGGAGCGCACACGAACCCATGTCCATGCACAGGCCCCACAGCGAGGACCAGGCCAGCACACAGCACACCCGCCTGCTGAGAAGCCCCTGCAGACCGGGCCCCCACGCCCACCACAGCCTCCCCTGGGCCGAGCTGGGCAGCCCGCGCGGTCCACGAGGAGTGAAGGGCTGCGTGAAGGCAGCTGTGGGCGCGCTCTGGCCAGCTGAGCTTTAAACTCTCCAGCACAGAATGAAAAGACTGGGAAAAGAGCACCAAAGTTCTGCGTGGCCGCATCTGAAGAAAGTTCTCCTTCTTTTATGTCCTTTTTAATATGCTTATAATTACATTACTTTCATATCTTTAACTCTTAATTTTAAAAGCCTGAGGAAGAGAAAAACAATGAAAGCTCTCAGAATACTTTGGCAACATTTGAAACAACCACTATTCCCTATAAACAATTAAAAAAAAAAAGGCAAATGACAAACAGAGCAAAGTATTCGCAGCTTATATGAAAGGTATTGGGCTCATCTGTTTATCACTGCACAAAAATAAGTCAGAAAACCAACAACTCACACACCACACCACACACCACACAACACAACACATATTCCACCACAAACACACACCACAAGCACACAGACACCACACACACACACACACACACACATACATCATACCACAAACACACACACACCACACGGACACCACACACACACAACACATACGCACCACAAAAACACAGATACCACACCCACCCCACCCCACACACACATACCCCACACCACAAACATATGCACCACGCGGACACCGCACCACACACACACCACATAACACACACAAACACACACACCCCACAAATACAAACCTGCCCAAAGCCACCTGTGGCCAGTGACCACTGGCCTGGATGGAGCAGATTTTAGAACGTTTCCATCAACACAGGAAACTTCTCTGACTCAAGACCAGCACTGTCCAATCACTGTATGTGATGATAAGAACGTTCTCTATTTGCACCAGCTGAATTTCCACTTGAAATGGGCTGCTGTGACTAAATAACTGAATTTAAGTTTTTATTTAATTTTGATTAAATCAGTATGAGTCACATGTAATTAGCCATTACTAGACAGTATAGCTCTGGATAACAGACAAGGAAGAAAAACTTTGAGGTCTATCATGAAAAAAGCATATAATACTGACTGACAGAACGGAGAGCAAGACACTGTACAGAAGCGGGGGAGCTTCACGTCGATCCCACAAAGCAGTGCAAACGCCCCGTCTTGCAGATGCAGCAGCAGATAGAAAAGTCACAGTCAGAACTAAGGGCAATAAACCACAAAGGAACGGACAGTTCAGTGTGAGGAAAGCCTCTAAAGCAACAGACCAACGAAATGAAGGAAAGCAAATCTCCACAGTGACCGAGAAGTTACCTGGAAACTCGGCAGAGGAAGCGCTTGGCCGGAGCCCCGCCACCTGTGGACGGACGCCTCCCCTGTGAGCCTTCCCATCTCGTTCCAGGGATGGGGGTGGGGGAGATGACACACGTGAGGGTCACAGCCCAGCGGCAGAGCCCCCCCAGCAGAGAGAGACGCCACCACAGACTGCAGATCACCTCGCCCCTCCTTCCCCCACACGAGGAGGCTCCAGGGCAACATTCGTGGACTCCAGACAGGAGAGGGCAAGACACAGGGGCCCCCAAACCAGGACATGGGTGGCAAACCCGAGACACAGGGGCCCCCAAACCAGGACATGGGGGGTAGGGGGGCAAACTGAGACACAGGGGCCCCCAAACCAGGACATGGGGGGTGGGGGGCAACCCAAGACACAGGGGCCCCCAAACCATGACACGGGCGGCAAACCCAAGACACAGGGCCCCCCAAACCAGGACACTGGGGGGTGGGGGGCAAACCCTCTGATGTCACAGCCAGAGCTGACAGTAAACACAGCTCCACTCCCAGCCCACACTGTAGACCTCAGTCCTTATGACCCAACTCATCACGTGCAGATTTCAACAAAAATTACAAGGCAAGAGAAAAATCAGCCTTAACATGACTGACTGACTGATTTATATTTATCGACTGGCTGCAGCACGCAGCTTTTGGATCTTAGCTCCCTAACCAGGGGGAGACCCTGGGCCACTGGCAGTTGGAAGCCCGAAGTCCTGGTCACGAGCACGCACGCTCAATCCTGTTTGACTGTGTGATTGCGGGCACTGCGGCCGCCAGGCTCCTCTCTCCATGGGATGCTCAGGCAACAGCACCGGAGTGGGATGCCATGCTCTCTTCCAGGGGATCTTCTCGACCCAGGGATCAAACCAGAGACTCCTGGATCACAGGCAGATTCTTTACCGCTGAGCCATCAGGGAAGGCCCCCTAATCCCCGGACCTACAGGGAATTCCCTAAAGACATTTTAAAAAATGCATCAGAATGAGACTCAATTATGACACAGGTTTTGGGATTATCAGAAAGGGAATTAAACGTAACTGTGACAGAAAAAGTGGACAATTTTCAGTAACAGATGGGTAAGATAAGCAGAGTGACAGAAACTCTGAGAACAGAAAGGAAACACTAGAAATCAGAGACACTAGCAAAAATTAAGACTGCCTTCGACGGCTCATGAGCAGCTGAGACACAGCCACGGGGACAGTGAGTGCGGGGATGTGGCGACAGAAGCTTCCAGAACGGAAACGCAGAGACTACAAAAATGAAAAAAAGTGCACAACATCCAAGAAGTGCAGGACAACTTCAAAAGGTAAAATGTACATAAAACAGCGACGTGGGAAGAGAGAGGGGAGGGAGCGGGCGGGAAGTTTAAAGAAACAACGGCCAAGAGCTCTGCAGACCCCCAGGGCTTACGGAGCTCCAAGCGGCACAGACACTGAAACGTCTAGCCTCACCTTAGACATTTAGGCGCAGGACACGACTGAAGCGACTCAGCAGCAGCTGAAAGCCAAAGACGAGGAGAAACCTTGATATAAGCAAGGAAACAAACACACCTAATCTACAGAGGAACCGGCACGAGACCTACAGGGAACCTGGCAAAGAGCACACGAGCAGGGAGAGGGAACCGAAGGGCCTCGCGTGGTGGAAAAACCAGACACCAACCCAGAGGGACGCACCCAGCAAAATTATCTTCCAAAAGCAAAGGGGAGACGGGCTTAACCTCGGACAAACCAAACCGAGGAGATTCATGACCAGCACATGGGAACCTGAAAGCAGTGGCTTCAGAAGCTTTTCAGGGAGAAAGAGATCATACGGGTACATAAAGCAAGGGGGTCAAATAAGGGGAAGACAGAAACGAAGGCTAAAAAAAAATTAACTGAAAAGTTCTTCAGCAGAAGCGACATTTATCATAAAATCATAACCAACCAGGATTTGGTAAGTGCTTCCTGAGCAGGCAGAATTCCAACAAGCCTCCAAGGGCCCCACCTGGGCGCTCACTCCCGCATGGGGCGGGGGTCACTCTGTAAGATGCCAGTCCCCCAACTGGCTAACACATGGCCAAGGTGGAAGGGATTCTGCAGAGGTCATGAAATTCCAAAATTAGTGGATCTTAATTCCTTTGTGGCTCAGCTGATAAAGAATCCACCCGCCATGCAGGAGACCTGGGTTCGATCCCTGGGTTGGGAAGATCTCCTGGAGAAAGGAAAGGCGACCCACTCCAGTATTCTGGCCTGGAGAATTCCACGGACTGTATAGTCAATGGGGTTGCAAAGAATCAGACACGACTGAGTGACTTTCACTTCACTTCACTTCAAGTTAATCAAAAGGGGGATTATCTCAGGTAGGTCTGACCTTATCTGGTATCAGGTGAGTCATTTAAAGGGTCTAAGGGTCAGAGTCTGGAAGCAAAGGATCTCCCTCTCCTCTGCCGCCCCAAAGAAGCAAGACGCCGTGAGTTGTACAGGCTGGGGAGCTGACCCGCAGCCTGTCCCTCCTGGGGGCTCCAGATGAGCAGGCAGTCCCCGAGAAGGGGACCCAGCTCAGTGTCCCACCCTCCACCCTGCAGAATAGGGACACAGGGAGGCGCTGAGCTAACCCAAAGTCCACGATGGCCTGACACACAGCAGGGAAAACCCACAAACACACGTGTGTGTACAGTAAAATGAACGCCGGGCTACTTCAGACGTTCTTCCCCACTCTGATTTTACTCTGGAGTCATGTGATTTACAGCGTTATCCAAAAGGTTCAATTGCATGAGTCGCCGTTCTTCCCAGTTGCTACCGCATGGCCAGTCTGTCTGTGCGTCCCTCCCTCTCTCCCTCCAATAATCAGCCTCATCAAATACTTATTTCACTTACATATTCAAACAAACAACACAACGTTTCCTTAGTTCACTGTTTTCCTGGGCTCTTCCTGCTTCTCACTTGGTCCTGTTTGGATTCATGTTTATCCTTCCCACGTTCCTTCAGTTCATGGCATAGTTCTGGGTTTTATTTTGACTAAAGTGTTTTCTTTATTTCTATTCCTATCACAACTTTGACTATCACAGAGTATACTTATTAGAAAAATGCCACAGCACGCACACCTCTGCACCTCATCCTGAAGCCAATCCCTTCTTCCTGCGGACAGCCAGCCACGCCAGGCACTCCTGGAAAGGTCAGGCACCTGGCAAGGTGCCCACCATTCCCACGTCCACACCACCAGGGCCCAAGAGGATGGCATCACGTGAGAAGCAGCCACAGGCGTCGCAGCAGAACGGGACACAGGCTGCCCACTCTGCAGAGCGTGAGTGCGTCTGGGAGACCCGCGGGGCAGGTGGAAAGCTGCAACAGATGGCAGAAGAACGCGGGGAAAATGGCAGGATACAAAGATGAACGCACAAAACCCGACAGCGGCCAGAGCACGTGGTAAAGCTGAGACAGACGGCAGAAGAACGCGGGGAAAATGGCAGGATACACCCGACAGCGGCCATAAACACGGCCACAGCCAGAGAGAAGGCGCGTGGGGAGGAGAGCCCCGCTTATAACAGCAGCATAAGAAGAGGCACCAGCGAGGAATAAACTTCAAAATGTGACAATTTTACAAGAGAAAAGCGTTAAGACAGTCCTGGCAGAGACGAGAGTCAGACGTGAGTCACCAGAGCGCCTCGCGGTCCTCAGAGCCTGACTCCGACGAAGCGTCAGGGCTGGTCCCCCAGTGAGCCACCCACCCCACCCAGCTCCACCAGATAAGCGGTTCTAAAGTCCACCATGACTCAAAGTTCGAATACCATTTTTAAAGAGAATCATGTGTTCAACCACAATTTTTTAAAAATTGCATGGCAAAAAAATTACTAAAATCAAAAACTGTGAAACCGGTTGAAAATATTTGTAACATATATCAGAGGCGAACAGCTTACATTCCTAATGTTTGAAGAAAAATTTAAAGTCCAGGAGAAAAAGGCAAAATACGAAAAAACCCAAAAGCATCACAGAAAAGACATCTGACTAACTTCTCGTGGGAGAGAGGTCGCCTGCTTCCTAGACTGGAGGGGCCGGGCTCCCAAGGTGGGGCAGGGGGGTACCTGGACCCCAAAGTCCAACTGGAAACCAAAGGGGGGCACGTAGGGACCCACACAGCAGTCACCCTGCAGAACACCAGCCTCCAGGATGGTCAGCGGCAGAAGGATCAGGGGTGGGGCAGGGCTGAAAGAGAAAACCGTGACCCCAGGCCCACGGGGAAACTGGGGAAGGCAACACGTGGGAGAGGCTGGGCCATGGGACTCAGTCCAACCGGTAGCTTCGTGGCAGCAAAGCCCACAGTGGTTGGACGGGCACTGGCCTTGGAGGCAGGCTGTTTGCCACCTCCTCTCTAGACAGGTTCGACCCCGGCCCACAGCCCCTCTGCACGCAGGAGGGGCCTGGCTGTGGACGGTGGTCAGCGGCCAGCTGCCGGACCAGGAAGGCACAGGCGGGCAGGAGCAGGTGCGTGGGCCCAGATGGCAGAGCTGTGAGCGGGTCTCCAGAGCCCGCAGCACCCCGACCCTTGTGCTCACCGAGGGCTCCCCGCCTGGCCAGCCTGGGGGAGAGCACTTGTCTCCAAGACTCATGCTGCCCACAGTGCTCGACAGCCCACGCAGCGTCCCCTTGGCGCCCATGGAGGGGCCTCTGCTTCTAGCTTGTTCAGACCCTCAGTCATGTCCGATCTTTGTGACCCCGTGAGCTGCAGCACGCCAGGCTTCCCTGTCCTTCACCATTACTTTGATCCCAGAGTTTAATCAAACTCATGGCCATCGAGTTGGTGATGCCAGTTCGAAAGTATTAATTCTTTGGCACTCAGCCTTCTTTACAGTACGACTCTATATGGTGTAGCTTTAACTACACCAACTTTTGTCGGTAAAGTGACGTCTCTGCTTTTTAACACGCTGTCTGCATTTGTCATATCTTTTCTTCCAAGGAGCAAAGCCGTGTCTTTTAATTTCATGGCTGCAGTCCCTGTCCACAGTGATTCTGAAGCCCCAGAAAATAAGATCTGTCACCGTTCCACTTTTCCCAGCTGTTTGCTACGAAGTGATGGGACTGGATGTCATGCTCTTCATGCTCTGAATGCTGAGTTTCAAGTCAGCTTTTCCACTCTCCTTTCACGCTCATCAAGAGGCTCTTTAGTTCCTCTTTGCTTTCTGCCATGAAAGTGGTGTCATCTGCGTATCTAGTCGATCTGATCACATGGACCACAGCCGAATGTGGTCCACTGGAGAAGGGAATGGCAAACCACTTCAGTATACTTGCCTTGAGAACCCCATGAACAGTAACAAAGGGCAAAATGATAGGATACTGAATGAGGAGTTCCCCAGGTCGGTAGGTGCCCAGTATGCTACTGGAGCTCAGTGGAGAAATAACTCTAGAAGGAATGAAGGGATGGAGCAAAAGCAAAACCAATACCCAGTTGTGGATGTGACCAGTGATAGAAGCAAGGTCCGGTGCTGTAAAGAGCAATATTGCATAGGAACCTGGAATGTTAGGTCCATGAATCAAGGCAAATTGGAAGTGGTCAAACAGGAGATGGCAAGAGTGAACGTAGACATTCTAGGAATCAGTGAACTCAAATGGACTGGAATGGGTGAATTTAACTCGGATGACCATTATATCTACTACTGTGGGCTGCTGCTGCTGCTGCTAAGTCACTTCAGTCGTGTCCGACTCTGTGTGACCCCATAGACGGAAGCCCACCAGGCTCTCCCGTCCCAAAGAAATGGAGTAGCCATCATGGTCAACAAAAGAGTCCAAAATGCAGTACTTGGATACAATCTTAAAAATGACACAATGATTTCTGTTCATTTCCAAGGCAAACCATTCAATACCACAGTAATCCAGGCCTATGCCCCAACCAGTAATGCTGAAGAAGCCGAAATTGAACGGTTCTATGAAGACCTACAAGACCTTTTAGAACTAACACCCAAAAAAGATGACCTTTTCATTATAGGGGACTGGAATGCAAAAGTAGGAAGTCAAGAAACACCTGGAGTAACAGGCAAATTTGGCCTTGGAGCACAGAATGAAGCAGGGCAAAGGCTAATAGAGTTTTGTCAAGACAATGCACTGGTCATAGCAAACACCCTCTTCCAACAACACAAGAGAAGATTCTACACGTGGACATCACCAGATGGTCAACACCGAAATCAGATTGATTATATTCTTTGCAGCCAAACGTGGAGAAGCTCTATACAGTTAGCAAAAACAAGACCAGGAGCTGACTGTGGCTCAGATCATGAACTCCTTATTGCCAAATTCAAACTGAAATTGAAGAAAGTAGGGAAACCACTAGACCCCATTCAGATATGACCTAAATCAAATCCCTTATGATTATACAGTGGAAGTGAGAAATAGATTTAAGGGACTAGATCTGATAGAGTGCCTGATGAACTCTGGACGGAGGTTTGTGACATTGTACAGGAGACAGGGACCAAAACCATCCCCATGGAAAAGAAATGCAAAAAAGCAAAATGGCTGTCTGAGGAGGCCTTACAAATAGCTGTGAAAAGAAGAGAGTGAAAAGCAAAGGAGAAAAGGAAAGATATAAGCATCTGAATGCAGAGTTCCAAAGAATAGCAAGGAGAGATAAGAAAGCCTTCCTCAGTGATCAATGCAAAGAAATAGAGGAAAACAACAGAATAGGAAAAACAAGAGATCTCTTCAAGAAAATTAGAGATTCCAAGGGAACATTTCATGCAAAGATGGGCTCGATAAAGGACAGAAATGGTATGGACCTAACAGAAGCAGAAGATATTAAGAAGAGGTGGCAAGAATACACAGAAGAACTGTACAAAAAAGATCTTCACGACCAAGATAGTCACGATAATGTGATCACTGACCTAGAGCCAGACATCTTGGAATGTGAAGTCAAGTGGGCCTTAGAAAGCATCACTACGAACAAAGCTAGCGGAGGTGATGGAATTCCAGTTGAGCTATTTCAAATCCTGAAAGACGATGCTGTGAAAGTGCTGCACTCAATATGCCAGCAGATTTGGAAAACTCAGCAGTGGCCACAGGACTGGAAAAGGTCAATCTTCATTCCAATCCCAAAGAAAGGCAATGCCAAAGAATGCTCAAACTACCGCACAATTGCACTCATCTCACACGCTAGTAAAGTCATGCTCAAAATTCTCCAAGCCAGGCTTCAGCAATATGTGAACCGTGAACTCCCAGATGTTCAAAGCAGGTTTTAGAAAAGGCAGAGGCACCAGAGATCAAATTGCCAACATCCGCTGGATCATGGAGAAAGCAAGAGAGTTCCAGAAAAACATCTATTTCTGCTTCATTGACTATGCCAAAGCCTTTGACTGTGTGGATCACAATAAACTGTGGCAAATTCTGAAAGAGATGGGAATACCAGACCACCTGACCTGCCCCTTGAGAAACCTGTATGCAGGTCAGGAAGCAACAGTCAGAACTGTACATGGAACAACAGACTGGTTCCAAATAGGAAAAGGAGTTCGTCAAGGCTGTATGTTGTCACCTTGCTTATTTAACTTATATGCAGAGAACATCATGAGGAACGCTGGGCTGGAAGAAGCACAAGCTGGAATCAAGATTGCCGGGAGAAATATCAATAACCTCAGATATGCAGATGACACCACCCTTATGGCAGAAAGTGAAGAGGAACTCAAAAGCCTCTTGATGAAAGTGAAAGAGGAGAGTGAAAAGGTTGCCTTGAAGCTCAACATTCAGAAAACAAAGATCATGGCATCCGGTCCCATCACTTCATGGGAAATAGAAGGAAAAACAGTGGAAACAGTGTCAGACTTTATTTTTTTGGGCTCCAAAATCACTGCAGATGCTGACTGCAGCCATGAAATTAAAAGACGCTTACTCCTTGGAAGGAAAGTTATGACCAACCTTGTTAGTATATTAAAAAGCAGAGATGTTACTTTGCCAACAGAGGTCTGTCTAGTCAAGGCTATGGTTTTTCCCGTGGTCATGTATGGATGTGAGAGTTGGACTGTGAAGAAAGCTGATCGCTGAAGAATTGATGCTTTTGAACTGTGGTGTTGGAGAAGACTCATGAGAGTCCCTTGGACTGCAAGGAGATCCAACCAGTCCGTTCTAAAGGAGATCAATCCTGGGTGTTCATTGGAAGGACTGATGCTAAAGCTGAAACTCCAATACTTTGGCCACCTCATGTGACGAGTTGACTCACTGGAAAATACTCTGATGCTGTGAAAGGTTGGGGGCAGGAGGAGAAGGGGACAACAGAGAATGAGATGGCTGGATGGCATCACCGACTCTGTGGACATGAATTTGAGTGAACTCCGGGAGTTGGTGATGGACAGGGAGGCCTGGCGTGCTGTGATTCATGGGGTTGCAGAGAGTCGGACACGACTGAGCGACTGAACTGAACTGAACTGAACCTGCATATCTGAGGTTGTTGATATTTCTCCTGGCAATCTTGATTCCAGTTTGTGATTCATCCAGCCCGGCATTTTGCATGATGTACTCTGCATATAAGTTAAATAAGCAGAGAGACAACATACAGACTTAACACACTTTTCCAACTTGGAACCAGTCCGTTGTTCCATGTCCAGTTGTAATTGTTGCTTCTTGACCTGCATACAGGTTTCTCAGGAGGCAGGTCAGGTGGACTGCTATTCCCATCTCTTAAAGAATTTTCCACAGTTTGTTGTGATCCACACAGTCAAAGACTTTGGCATAGTCAAAAAGCAGAAGTAGATGTTTTTCTGGAATTCCCTTGCTTTCTCCATGATTCAACGAATGTTGGCAATTTGATCTCTGGTTCCTTTGCCTTTTCTAAATTCAGTTTGTACATCTGGAAGTGCTCAGTTCATGTACTGCTAAAGCTGAGCTTGAAGGATTTTGAGCACAATCTTGATAGCATATGAAATGAATGCAACTGTATGGTAATACAAACATTCTTTGGCATTGCCTTTGGGATTGGAGTGAAAACTGACCTTTTCCAGTCCTGTGGCCACTGCTGAGTTTTCCAAATGTGCTAGCATATTGAGTGTAGCACTTTCACAGCATCTTCTTTTAGGATTTTAAATAGCTCAGCTCAAATTCCATCACCTTCACTAGCTTTTGTTCATAATAATGTTTCCTAAAGCCCACTTGACTTCACACTCAAGGATGTCTGGCTCTAGGAGAGTGACAGCACTGTCGTGGTTGCCCAGGTCATGAAGACCTTTTCTGTACAGCTCTTCTGTGTATTCTCGTCTCTTCCTCTTACTCTCCTCTGCTTTTGTTGGGTCCTTGCTGCTGCTGCCCTGTATCGCGCCCACTTTCGCATGAAACGCTCCCTTGGTGCCTCCAGTCTTTCCCGCTCTGCTGCTTCCCTTCATTTCTTTGCACTGTTCACTTAAGGCTTTCTCGCCTCTTCGCGATATTCTCTGAAGCTCTGCATTCAGCGAGTACGTCCCTCCCTTTCTCCTTTAACTTTTGCTTCTCTTCTCAGCTGTAAGGCCTCCTCAGACAAGCACGTTGCCTTCCTGCATTTCTTTTTCTTGGGGATGCTTTTCGTCACCACCTCCTATACAATGTTTTGAACCTCCATCCACAGTTCTTCAGGCACTCTGTCTACCAGATCTAATCCCTGGAATCTGTTCATCACCTCCACAGTATAATCATAAGAGATTTGGGAAGTGGCAACCCACTCCAGCATTCTTGTCTGTAGAATTCCATGGAAGAAGGAGCCTGGCAGGTTACACAGTCCATGGGGTCTCAAAGAGTCAGACACAACTGAGCAACTGTCACTCACTCATACCTGAATGGCCTAGTGGTTTTGCCTACTTTCTTCAATTTAAAGCTGGAATTTTGCAATAAGGGGCTGATGATCTGAGCCACAGTCAGCTCTAAGGTCTTGTTTTAGCTGAATGTATAGAACTTCTCCATCTTTGGCTGCAAAGAATATAATCAAAATGATTTTGGTACCGACGATCTGGTGAAGTCCATGTGTAGGCATCTCTTGTGTTGTTGAAAGAGAATGTCTGCTATAACCAGTGTGTTCTCTTGGCAACTCAATTGGTAAAGAATCTGCCTGCGATGCAGGAGACCCCAGTTCAATTCCTAGGTTGGGAAGATCCCCTGGAGAAGGGATAGGCTACCCAGTCCAGTATTTTTAGGCTTCCCTTGTGGCTCAGCTTGTAAAGAATCTGCCTGCAATGTGGGAGACCTGGGTTCGATCCCTGGGTTGGAAAGATCCAATCCTGTGTAGGAGGGAAAGGCTACCCACTCCGGTATTCTGGCCTGGAGAATTCCATGGACAAAGTCCATGGGGTCGGTCACAAAGAGTTGGATACGACTGAGTGACTTTCACTTTCACTTCACTTTCTCTCGGCGAAGCTCTGTTAGCCTTTGCTCCACGTCACTTAGCACTCCAAGGCAAACGTGCCTGCTTCCCACTGGCCTGGGCCAAACTCCTGTTCTCTGTGGGCCAGGGCCCCGCTTCTTGGAGGGAACCAGACTGTGAACGACAGAGTGTACTTGAGACAATTTGCCCGGGGAGCCAAGGGCTGACGGCAGTTCTCCCTGCAGGGCCCCAGGAAGGCATGGCTCCCCAGCCAGGGTCCCCACCAGGAAAGGAGTGAGGAACCTCTTCCTGAAGGTCAGACTCAGGCCCCAGAAGACGGCCACCAGCGCTGAGAGGCCCCTCAGCATGTCACACTCCCACCAGCGATAACCATCCCTTTCAGACGTCCAAGAGGCACTGTGTCAGCCATCCCATAAGGTTTCAAACTTTGAAGCCTAGTCTGAATTCAGAGGCTAAAAATGTGGAAAATGTGCTTTTAGCATCTGTGGAAGGTGGCTCTGGGATTGAGGGAGCTGCCCTGGGACACAGCAGGGTGCCCAGCGGCCTTGTGGCCTGGAGCCTGGGCTTGGGGCGATGCGGAGTCAGGGTCTTCAAAGCCCCAGGGTCCTGGAGGCAGAAACCCGGCCCCCAGGGAGGTGAGTGCACCCTCCTTCCAGGCCAACAGTGACTACGCAGGACCGTGAACATGAGGACGGACGCTCATCTTTCTCAAATACACTCTAAAGCCACCAAGGGCAGGTTACTGAAAAGGAACGGCTCCCCAGGCACCCCAGGCTCCCTGCTCCATGTCCGCAGCGAGGCCTCTGGGCACTGAGCTGCCCTGGTTCCTCAGGAAATCCTGCCCTGCGCTGCACGCTTATCCCTACGGAAAACCGTTTCCTTTCCCGAGAAAGGAAATCTTGTCTTTGGAGGCACAAACGTGCAGGCTAAGAATAGCTCTGCAGAGGAAGTGCCGGTGGGCCGGCCACCAATCGGTGGGACACGCCGCGCGGCGGGCGGGGAGCGTGTCCTGAAGTACGCCTGTCCTCTCTGCATGTTGGGCCTTTAGATAAACCCTGCAGAGCTTAAAAATGAAAGAACAAAAGGAAAAAAATGAAAATAAGGAAAAGATGACAATAAGGAAGAAGATGAGGATCAAACAGCGAGGGAGGCTTTCCCACGACAGATAGCCCAGCAGCACCCCCCTCTTTAATGAAGAACGAGACGGAGCCAGCTCACATCCACAAACGCTGCCCAAGCCCCTCACAGAGGCCTGGGACTCGAGAACCTGAGTCACCGGGATGGACGGCCCGGCGACGTTTATGACAAAATAGACATCTGCCACTAAAGAGCGCCCTGGACGGCATGTATTTAAATGGCAAACTGTCCCAGGAGGTGTGGTTGGTACAGAATCCACCTGTCAATGCAGGAGACATGGGTGACACAGGCCCGACCCCTGGGTCGGGAAGATCCCTGGAGGAGGGCATGGCAACACACTCCAGTCTTCTCGCCTGGAGGATCCCATGGACAGAGGAGCCTGGTGAGCTACAGTCCATGGGGTCACAGAGAGTTGGACACGACTGAGCACCCGCAAGGACAGACGCTTCATCTAACAGGGTCAAATTCCGGGAAACAAAGCAAGCTTAACTTAGAAATGACAGCCTATGAAAACTGAAATGATCCATCTCTGAGTCAGCCACCAGGGCTAAGACCAGGTGTGAGCCCATTTCTCAGCAGAGGCCTGTCCAGCTGGACCGTTGGCACCAGATGCAGAAGGAAACAGGTTTGACAGGCGGCCACCATCGGAGGCAGGTATACGGTCAGCGTGGAAACGCACCGAGTCTCACTATCCTAGTGTGTCAGCACCGCAGACCTCAGCCTGGGCGCTCCTCCCAGGACGCAGGTTTCCCTCTGGCCCCGCAGGTCCTTCCATGACCTCGCTTCAGGATGGAACAGCAAACAGGGTGTGCCAGACCCCCGCCCGGGCCAGGGGTGGCAGAGGAGGGGTGGGCTCCACCTTGGGCCCCAGACCACCCTGCCCCCACAGGCCTGCCTCTGTCCTGCCCCATCGCAGGCATCCGCGGGGGAACCCACCCAAGCCGCCGCCCAGCATGCCCGCCCTGTTCTCCAGACCTGCACGTGCTCTCTTCCTTACACTGATCCCGCTTCTTTTCTAAGAAAAAGGCGGAGAAACAAGAGGAGAGCAGGCCACACGTTTGGGCCGAGGACACCGTGCCTGTGGGGCCTGGGTCCCCGGGACTGCAGTTCACAGGAGCCCAGGCCCCAAAAACACGGGAGGGCAACGGGAAAAGCCCTGAGGGGGCGCATGGGGAGAAGCGTGAGCTGCACCAATGCCTTTCTGTCTGACTTATAAAGACGCTTCTTGAGCAACGGCTCGCGGGCGGTGAACTACCGCTGGGCAGTGTGGCAGGCGGGTAAAGTCAGGAGGTCCCGGCCGGGGCGCCGGCTGGGGACATGACTGCAATGCAGGCCTTCGGATTTGAGCCAAAGAAGGAAGAAGTTAGAAAGATGAAAGCTGAGACTGACAAGGAAGGAAGTGGCACCATCAGTTTTGAAGATTGTGGCTTCGTCTCTCAGTCGTGTCCGACTCTTGGAACCCCACGGACTGCAGCCCGCCAGGCTCCTCTGTCCATGGGCTTCTCCAGGCGAGAACACTGGAGTGGGTTGCCCTGCCCTCCTCCAGGGAATAATGAGTGTAAAAATGAGTGAAAAGCGTGAACTATGGAAGGCTTTCACATTGTTTGATGATGATGACACAGGAAGTGTATCACCGCACAACATCAAGAGGGTTGCTAAGGAGCGAGGGGAAGAATTTCAGGAAATGCTTGATGAGGCTGATCATGATGGGGTGGAGAAGTAAAGCAGGAAGAATTTTTGAAAATGATGCAAAAGACCACTCTTTATTAATACTGCTGTTTTTCCCCTCTGGAAAGTTAAAAAGTTTGTATTTGTTTCAAGTTTCATAATAGCTGAATGTGTGCATTTCGTGTTTAAGTTTACGCATGTGAACTGCTTTCGATGTCCAACCCCTGCGAGAAGATACACGCTTCAACCCATACGCTGTTAAATCTACAGCATCAAGAAATAAAACGTAGTGACTTCTTTAAACCATGACTCCGAGAACAGGATTAATTCCAAGCACTATTTTTAGACCCCGGGTTCCAAAACTCAGATATTTTTTAATTTAAGGAAATTGGCCTCACGTCACATGAATCTGGCCAGCCAGCTACTACCTTCCCTATTTGTGCGCCTCTACAATGGTGAACGTTTCCTTTCTAACCAACTATTCAGATATGTGTAAAGTCTTAAATAAAACTGGCAACTTCAAAGAAAATCTAAAAAGAGGTTTCTTTTCAAAAGAGAATCACACTCGTTTCAAAAATTGGGGGAAATTCAGCAAGAGGGGGCCCAGAAATACAATCAAGCTGCCGCCCTCTGGGGCCCCCACCCTCCCAGCTGGCCATCCACTGCAGCTGCTCTGTCAGGCGGCCTCCCAAGCCCAGGGGACAGGTGACCGATGGGCATTCCGCCGGGCAGGGCTGGGAGGGGCCCCCACCTGGCTCGGGGTGGGGGGGTGCAGGGCCACAAGCAGGTGGGAGCAGGGCGGGCAGGTGCCTCTCCCTGCGGGGCAGGCAGGTGCCTCTCCCGGAGGTGACCATCCAGGGAACAGTCGCGAGGGCAGGACTCCGCAGCAGCCTCCAGTAGCCAGAGTGCCCTGCACCCCTGCTGGGTGGACCCAGGACAGTGAGGGGCGGAGACGGTCTGGGAGGGTGGGAGACGTGCAGGAAGGAGGAGCTCTGCAGCCCACGGCGCCCCCCCACCTTCAGGGCCCTGCGCGGCAGCCCACCTCTGTGGGAGAGCCCGAAGGACAGGCTCCACTGCCCGGGACAGGCCTTCCCGCCCACGATACCGCCCCACAACTACACACCACCGTCTGCGGGGCAGGGCCGACACCGGCAGGCCCGCGGGTGCAGACAGGCACAGCAAGAGGAGCGTGGTCCTAGGAGAACTGCAGAGACGCCGAGTTCCGGGGAGGGCAGCGCGGGTGTCTAAAGACACATCGCAGCCCAGGACCACGGGGAAGCGCGAGGAGAGAGCTCGCCCTGCCTGGGCGGAGGCCCAGCCAGCGCCTGTCCACCAGCCCCCTGCAGCTCAGGCCGCAGTGCAGACAGACGCTTGCAAGGAGGCAGGACAGCCCCTGGGAGCGACCACAGGTGGGCTGGCAGGGAGGCCACACCCAGGGCTAGCACTGGACGCACTCTGGCTGGTGAGCAGGCCGCACCGCACACGGGAAACGCTCAAGTGGGGCTGGGACCCTCCGCCCCAACCTACTAAGGCGTAGCGACCCCACAGGGCCGTGGAGCCCTGGGCGGAAACAGGCTGCCCCATGGCCCCCTGTGCCACCATCGCCACCCTTGGCCAGGGCAGCGGGAGCAGACTGGCAACACTGAAAAGCCCTGGGCCGAGGAGCCGGAAGAGGACACGACGGACCAGCGCCAGAATCAGGAAGCGGCTGTCAACACAGACGTGAGCCAAACGGTAGGAGAGCGTGAGCATGACACCAACAAACGCCTTAAAAACAAAGCAACTCAGGATGAAACAATAGCTTTTATCTGTTAAAGAGACTGGGTGTGCACCAAAACCTTCCTACAAAACACAGACGGTTGCACTAGCGAGCTCCATTGATCACTTAAGGAAGAAACACTCCCAGCTCACTCCGTTCTTTGAAAACAGAACACGTTCCAATGTCTTCTAAGAAGCCAACTTGCCGCTAACGCCCAAAGCCGTTAACAGCAGGCAGAGGAAGAAAACTGCAGACCAGCGTCTCTTACGAATGCATACGGAAACCAAATGCAGAAATGCACGAAGGGGACGTGGCGTGGCCAAGTGCGCAGCCCAGGAGCGCAGTCGCTCGGTTTCACGTCTGAAAGCGACGCGGTCCACCGATTCACAGACTAGACAGAAAACTATAGGCTCATTTCCGTAGCTGCAGAAGAAGCATTTAACAGCACCCGACATCCTTTCATGGCCAAACAAAAACCAGCCTCTTGGCAAAGTCTTCAGTCTGATAAAGGACAATGGAAAACAGGAGGAAAAAGCCCTCCAGCTGCCACCACAGTTACTGATGGGCTAGTCAGTATCTGCCTGAGAGGCTCGGCGGCCCACACTCGCTGCCTGATTGCCGTGGCGTGGCCGGTCCTGAGCGGGCAGGGAGGCCGAGAACGGGATGGACAGCAGGCCTGCCTGCAGACGCCGACACAGAGTCCTGACCTCCCTGAACAGCTACAGTTTAGCAAAGTCACGGGACACCGGATTAATACACAAACCTTATTTGCATTTCTATTTAACAACAGCAAACAATGGGAAAATGAAACGTTTAAAAATACCATTTACAGCAGCATCCAAAAAAGCAAATTACACAGGAATACGTTTAACAAAAGCCACGCGAGCCTCCACACTGGAAACCACAAGATGCTGTGGGAAAAATTAAAGACCTAAATAAAGGAAGTGACGTCTCGTCCGAAAGTAAAGCCATGAAATCACTGAAACATCAGTTCTCCCCACACTGGCCTGTGGATCCAGTGTGACATTGGCCATTATCTCGGCAGATGATCTGTAGAAACTGACAAACTGACTCCAAGGCGTGCCTGGAGATGCAGCAGGCCTCTAATGCCCACGGTAGGAGTAACAGTGGGGGGACCGCCCCCGACACCAAGGCCGACATTAGGCTACACTCGTCGACAGGTGGTCCAGGAGCAAACCTCACTGGGCAGACCAGCGGGGCAGGGCAGGGTCCGGAAAGAGCCACACGGAGAGTGATTTTCAACAAAGGTGCCAAGCGATGCCCGGAGAAATGAAATCACAACAGTAGGTGGTGGACCGCACACCGCAGCCCAGCTCACCTCGCACACAAAACTCAGCTGCGAAGGACGGAGCCTTGAAATATAGACGGCAAAACCAGAGTTCCTAAAAGAAGCGAGGAGTCCGTCTTCACGACTGAGGATGGTGAGAACTCCTGGGGCTCGAGCAGAACTTGGCTGGCGGCCCAGTGGTTAAGACCCTGCCTGCCAACGCAGGGGACGCGGGTTCGATAGCTGTTCCCATAAGGTCTGACGTGCCAAAGCCACTGCAGCACTCGGGACACTGGGCAGGGCATCTGACTGCCAAGACGGGGAAGAACCCTCAGCCAACGTCAAGACCCTCCCCGATGGGCTGAGGCCGACAGAGTAGGGACACAGGCAGGACCCCAGACAGGACATCCTAGGACAGGCAGAACTCGCCGCAAGCGGTCAATCAGAGTCCAGGGCCTGGCGGTGGGTGGGGGGGCAGCCAGGGAAACGGAAGGGGAGCCTTCCAGGGTGATGGTCGGGTTCTATATTATGATAACAGTTTGGGTTAAACATAAGCATTCCTGAAAACTCAGCAAATGTATGCCTGAATGTGTACATTTCACTGTACATAAATTTTGTCTCAGAGAAAGAACTAAACCGATAATGAACTCTAGCCAATGACATTCCTACTGAAGTATTGAGAGGGCGGCTTCCCTCGTGGCTCACTTGGTAAAGAATCGGCCGGCAATGCAGGAGACCCGGGTTTGATCCCTGGGTTGGGAAGAGCCCCTGGAGGAGGACATGGCAACCCACTCCAGTGAGTTGGAGAATCCCACGGACGGAGGAGCCTGGTGGGCCGCAGTCCACGGGGTCGCAAAGAGGCGGACACGACTGAGCGCCGGAACCACCACCACCTGACGGCTGTGACACGCGAGCGGGACGAGGATGGGGACGGGGACGGCGAGCGGGACGAGGACGGGGACGCGAGCGGGACGAGGACGGGGACGGCGAGCGGGACGAGGACGGGGACGCGAGCGGGACGAGGACGGGGACGGCGAGCGGGACGAGGATGGGGACGGGGACGGCGAGCGGGACGAGGACGGGGACGCGAGCGGGACGAGGACGGGGACGGCGAGCGGGACGAGGACGGGGACGGGGACGGCGAGCGGGACGAGGACGGGGACGCGAGCGGGACGAGGACGGGGACGGCGAGCGGGACGAGGACGGGGACGGCGAGCAGGACGAGGACGGGGATGGGGACGGCGAGCGGGACGAGGACGGGGACGGGGACGGCGAGCGGGACGAGGACGGGGACGCGAGCGGGACGAGGACGGGGACGGCGAGTGGGACGAGGACGGGGACGGCGAGCGGGACGAGGACGGGGATGGGGACGGCGAGCGGGACGAGGACGGGGACGGTGAGAGGGACGGGGACGGGGACGGGGACGGCGAGAGGGACGAGGACGGGGACGGCGAGCAGGAGGGCGCGGCAGAAGCCTAGCGACTCGGTCGCGACAGCGTGCAGACGGGTGGCACACAAGTGCTGACGATAAGGTTCTTTCAACTTGATTCTCTTCCTGGCACTTTTACCGTAAAACGCTGGGAACGAGTTTGAAAGAAAACACACAGGGTTGAAGCCGGCGGTCTGCGAGGTCCTTTCTGTGACTTCCGCCACGAAGCAGACGTTGCTTTGCTTTTTTTCAAGCAGAACTCCTCTCTGCTTGAAGCAGGCAGGCAGACCTGCTGTCCCCAGGACCCGCAGGCCACGGCCTTAAGCTGACCCAGCCCAAACCCCAGAGCCACGGAGTCCCCGCAGGAGGAGAACACCGTGGTGCGGGGAGGCCTTTCCTGCCAGGGGGCCCCCCACAGTCCAGGCTGGGGGACACAGCAAGCGGCCCTGCGAGCCTCAACAGCAGGGACCGAGCAGGAGACTGGAGGCAGGAGCCACGGGAAGACCGGCAGGGTCAGGGAGCAACGAGCAGAGCATCCTGCCGCCATCAGACGCGCTAATTCTGCGCCTCGGGAGACTTCTGAAAAATGTAAAACTCAGATCCAGAATAACTGAAGTCTAAAAATAGGGCCCCTGCAAAATAAACACACTCGAAATCTTTCCAGCTTCCCTTCTCCTTCTCACTGGCAACTGTGAGGGAGCTAGCCCCTGAGCAGTGCCGGGCATCACAGCGCCCCCCAAGCTCCGTGGGGCCCCAGCCCTGGAGAGGGTCCCCCAAGATTCCCAGGATGGGCAAGGCTAGCTCTCTCACACACACGCACACGCGGGCAGGGCTGGCTCACACACACACACACACAGAAACACACAGGCAGGGCTGGCTCACACACACACACACACACACACACGCGGGCAGGGCTGGCTCTCACACACACACACAGGCAGGGCTGGCTCACACACACACACACACAGAGGTAGGGCTGGCTCACACACATGTACACACACACACACAGGCAGGGCTGGCTCACACACACACACACACACACATACACACACACAAAGGCAGGGCTGGCTCACACACACACACACACACACACACAGAGGCAAGGCTGGCTCTCACACACACACACACACAGAGGTAGGGCTGGCTCACACACACACACACACACACACACACACACACACACACACACACAAAGGCAGGGCTGGCTCACACACACACACACACACACACAGAGGCAAGGCTGGCTCTCACACACACACACACACAGAGGCAAGGCTGGCTCTCACACACACACACACACAGAGGCAAGGCTGGCTCACACACACACACACACACACACAGGCAGGGCTGGCTCTCACACACACACACACACACACAGGCAGGGCTGGCTCTCACACACACACACACACACACACAGAGGTAGGGCTGGCTCACACACACACACACACACACACACACATACACACACACAAAGGCAGGGCTGGCTCACACACACACACACACACACACAGAGGCAAGGCTGGCTCTCACACACACACACACACACAGAGGCAAGGCTGGCTCTCACACACACACACACACAGAGGCAAGGCTGGCTCACACACACACACACACACACACAGAGGCAAGGCTGGCTCTCACACACACACACACACAGGCAGGGCTGGCTCACACACACACACACACACAGAGGCAAGGCTGGCTCTCACACACACACAGACACACACATACACACACACACAGGCAGGGCTGGCTCTCACACACACACACACACAGAGGCAGGGCTGGCTCTCACACACAGACACACACACACACACACACACACAGAGGCAGGGCTGGCTCACACACACACACACATGCGCGTGCGTGGCAGGCAGGGATCAGGGCGCAGGGAGCGGGGGCCAGGCTGAGGGGCGTGGAGATGCCCCCCACCACCACCAGCACCAGTCAGTCCCCCCAGCCCAGCTGGCAGGGTGGGCGCCAGCGGTGTGCCCGGGGAAGACAGAGCCTGGAAGGCGGCTGACCCCGAAGGCCAAGGGCCCCGCCCTCCCCCTGTCCCCGGCCCCCTGTGAGGGAGCCTGAGACCCAAGTGCCTCGTGGGCCCCGTCCCCTGCCCTGCCCGCAGCCAGAGCCACAGTACCTGGGGGCCCTCGGCACTCAGCGGACAGACCTCCAGGCCCACATGAGGCTGCCCGCAGCCGACACAGACTCCCACTGCCCCCAACACACGTGCCCCGCTGCTGACTGAGGCGGGGGGCAGCCAGGAGCCTGAGGCCTGGCGAGGACGAAGCCGTGTCCCTGGCGTGCGGGCCGGGGTTCCCAGTCTCCTGTGGCCCACCCCGCGGGGCTCCCAAGCGTGGGAGGTCGTCTCTGCCCGCATCATCCTCGCGGGGGCGGCGGCCCGGCCTCCAGCACACAGGGACACAGCGGCAGCGAGCAACCCCGAGCACCTGGCTTCCCCCCGTCCGGCTCTGAACACAGGCCTGGAAAACAATCTGTGCTTTCCCCAAATCACGGTGTCGTTCCCAAAGAACCAGACAGTCAGTACACGATGGGGCCCCTCACGACCCCCAACCATCAAGCACCTCCCTCTGCTTCCTGCCACCCGACCTCCCGGACAACTCTGCGGACAGCAGCCTCTCCCACTATTTTCCACGCTCCTGCAGAAGACCCTGCCCCTCCAGGACTGCTGACCCCCCCCCAGGAGAAGGCGTGACCTCCAGTGACCTGGCCGCAGGCCTGCGGGGTCTCTCGCCTTTGCAAGTCTCCATCCTCCCCAAGGTCACCTGGAGGCCACCTGACCCCCGGGTGCCCTCCCCAGAGACCCCCTTCCCACCAGCTCACTCCAGAGCGACCCTCTCACACCCCACCGTCACACTATCACCAGGGACCCCCACAGGCCCGGTGGCTCTCGGGCTCCTCCGCAGCCTTGGAGACCCTCCCCACGGCCGCACCCTCGCACTGGGCCAGTCCCACACCGCCTACCCTGCCGGACCCCTGGCCCCCGCTGCCACCCACCCTCGCGGGGCCTGCCGTCCAGCTCTCTGCGCACCTCCCTGGGAGGCGGGCGACAGGCTGCACCCTGCCCCAGCAGGGCCCCTCCACCAGGTCTCACTCCCTGTGGCATCCAGAGGCCAGCAGGGAACCAAAGCCCCCCATGCTCCCTGCGTACCCCACACATGCACCTCCACGAGGTTTTGTTTGTGCTGCGAAGCCCACCCTAACAATGTGCAGTGGCGGAGTTTGGGGCGGGAGGGGTCCCGTGCCACCGAGCTGAGGACAGACACAAGGTCGGGGGGCCTGGCCTGCCCACCGCAGCCGAGTGTGCGCGCAGGCCTGTTCTGCCATGGGTATAACCAGCCCCTGAGGGGTACAAAGCTCTCCCCTTCTATTTAGTTTGAGGGTTCTAGTTTCTGCTTTTGATGCAAGTTCAATATTGAGTCTAATCTCAAAACAGATGCTGAGGCCAGACTGCTGACTTTCAGCAAACACCCCCACAACTAAAATAACCCAGAAACCTCAACATCTCAGTCGCTCACTGCCCGCCCTGCGGAGCTCGCCCAGGGAGCAGCCCCGGAGCCCCTAAAGGCCTGAAAGCCCACGCTTCTCTCCCCTGTCAGGAGCTCAACAGCGACCTATGAACCAGAGAGAGGGGAGAGCCTGAGGGGGACGGGGGGGATGGAGAGCCGCCCAGCGTCCGGGACACCTGCCAGGAACGCCGCCCTGCCCTCGGAGACAGGGCCTCTGAGACCGACTGGGGAGTGCAGTCCACCTCCTGGCCAGGCCTCCCCCAGGCCCTGGGCTGAGAGAGAGGACAGCGTGCACTCCGGGCAGCAGGAGCGGGGCTTGGGCCTGTCAAGGGGGCCCCGTGATCTCAACAGCTAACACAGCTCTTGGAAGCAACACGGACGGTCCAAGCTAACATCCCAACAGGCGCACTGCCAGCCAGCAGAGTGGAAGGCAGGTGTCCACATCGTGCAGTGCAGGCTCGGGGCTCGGCTAGGGGCGGGGGGGAATGGAGGGGCAGGAGGAGGAGGCATCCCCGGAGGACCCCCGATCCCCCCAGGACTAGGTGCTAGAAACGTCCGTACCCCAACCCTGAGCCCACCCTTCACCCTGCAAACAGAATCCAAACCCTACAAACCCAGAGCTCCGTCACCGTGACCAGCACAGTAGGGCAGGTCCTCGGGGGACCTGAGGCCAGCACAGTAACAAGAAGAGGCTCCCCCCAGGGACCCGGGTGCAGGCACGGGCGGGGCTGCAGGGAGGGCCACTCTGAGGGCCAACGGCGGAGGCCCCCGCAAGCCACGGGCTCGAGTTCCCTCTCGATCGCTCCTCGCCAGTGTAAACACAGCTTTCAGAATTTCAAATAAACGGATTTCTGCAGGAAAAAGCCTAGAAGTAAATACACGCCCGCTGTGGTCTGGTGAGGAAGTGAACGGTGCGATCTTTCCCTTTCTCGCTGGTTCCACATGACTGGATGTGGTTACTCGCCTGAGCGTCCAGCCCCCGGACGCGCCGACGGTGGGTCTGTGGAGGGCGCTGGCTCACTCCTGCCTGTGCAGCCCACCTGCTCTGAGCCCAGGGAGCTCCCGGAGAAGGCGTCTGCAGGGGGGCCAGGGGTCAGGGAGAAGCACCAACACTCAGGAGGACAGCAGGCACCGTCCACAGGCTGCAGCTGGGCAGGCAGGCATCAGGCAGTCCTAAAGAGATATGCAGGCCCCGGGCGGCAGGGAGACCACGGGCCTTCTCACGGAAGAGCCCAGACGGCTGCAGTGAGCCCGAGAACCCCCTCGTGAGTTAACGTGAAAACCGCCCCACGGGAGCAGACCCCTTCTGTGGCAGACGTGCTGGAGAGAAAAGGCCCGGGTCACACGGAGACGGCGTCGGCGCCTGTCCACGGACCGAGCCTCTGAGTCGTGCTCTGCACTGGTCATCGTCGCCTGGCGGCGAGGCTTCCAGACAAGAGGCTCCCTGCCAGGAAAGCAAGGCGGCCCTCCTGCCCTACCCCCAAGTCCGCAGCTTTGAGTGCACTGGACGGAAGCCGCCATCACAGCCCCGTTTAAATCAGAGGGGAGCACAGCGCCCCTCAGGCCACGTCCAGCACGAGCTCAACGTCCACCGCTCCGTCTGCGGACAGCAGCGCTCAGACAGACTCAGTTGGGCTGACACTCGTCTCCACTGACCCAGGAAGTGACCCAGGTCCCCACGCGGCCACCCTCAGCAGAGCAGGCAGCGCCTCGACCCCGCCTGGCTGAGAGGGACGGGGACGCCCATTGCCCCCGGGGCCGCGGGCACGGCTGTGCGAGCCCTGCGCTGTCCTGAGAGCCGAGGCAGCCGGCCTCCCGCAGTCCCACGTCCGCGCCCCACTCCACCGTCACTGCCCTTCCGGCTGCTCCGGCTGGAGCCTCGGTTTGCTCTTAGTGCTCTGGAGTGGGGGAAACGCAAGGGTGTCGGCGCTCAGAAAGACAAGGACGTGTACGAGTATGAAGTGCGTGGGGCGGGGTCTGAGAAGCCCCAGGGGTCCTCCCTCTCCCCAGTCTCACCCTGCAGCCAGCGACACTGCCCGGAAGCGCCGGGCACCAGGCAGAGTCTCTGAACAGAATCTGGAGGGACCCTCCCCACCCAGTGACACCAGTCCCCAAGCTTGTGCTGACGGCCAGGGGCACAGGGGGCGTCCTGCCGCCCTGGGTCCCGGGGGGTCCAGGCTGCCACGGCTTACCGCACTGGTGCAAATGGGGCTCAATGAGCAGCCTTTACAAGACTATCCTAAGTTAGCCTCTTAAAATAAGACATTTAAGTAAAACTCAGCTGAGCTATTTCAAACCCTAAAAGATGATGAGATGCTATGAAAGTGCTGCACTCAATATGCCAGCAAATTTGGAAAACTCAGCAGTGGCCACAGGATTGGAAAAGGTCAGTTTTTATTCCAATCCCAAAGAAAGACAACGCCAAAGAATGCTCAAACTACCACACAATTGCACTCATCCCACATGCTAGCAAAGTAATGCTCAAAATTCTCCAGGCCAGGCTTCAACATTACATCAACTGAGAACTCCCAGATGTTCAAGCTGGATTTAGAAAAGGCAGAGGAATCAGAGATCAAATTGCCAACATCTGCTGGATCATTGAAAAAGCAAGAGAATTCCAGAAAAACATCTACTTCTGCTTCTTTGACTACACTAAAAAGCCTTTGACTGTGTGGATCACAACAAACTGTGGGAAATTCTTTAAGAGATGGGAACACCAGACCACCTTACTTGCCTCCTGAGAAATTGTATACAGGTCAAGAAGCAACAATTAGAACCGAACACGGAACAATGGACTGGTTCCAAATTGGGAAAGGAGTACGTGAAGGCTGTATATTGCCACCCTGCTTATTTAACTTACATGCAGAGTACATCATGAGAAACGCTGGTCTGGATAAAGCATAAGCTGGAATCAAGATTGCCAGGAGAAATATCAATAACTTCAGATATGCAGATGACACTACCCTTATGGCAAAAAGTGAAGAGGAACTAAAAAGCCTCTTGATGAAACTGAAGAGCGAAAAAGCTGGCTTTAAAACTCAACATTCAGAAAACTAAGATCATGGCATCTGGTCCCATCACTTCATGGCAAATAGATGGGGAAACAGTGGAAACAGTGACAAGACTTTATTTTTTTGGGCTCCAAAATCACTGCAGATGCTGACCGCAGCCATGAAATCAAAAGACACTTGCTCCTTGGAAGAAAAGCTAATGACCAACCTAGAAAGCATATTAAAAAGCAGAGACGTTACTTTGTCAACAAAGGTCCATCTAGTCAAAAATATGGTTTTTCCCGTGGTCATGTATGGATGTGAGAGTTGGACTGTGAAGAAAGCTGATCGCCGAAGAATTGATGCTTTTGAACTGTGGTGCTGGAGAAGACTCTTGAGAGTCCCTTGGACAGCAAGGAGATTCAACCAGTCCAGCCTAAAGGAGATTAGTCCTGAATATTCATTGGAAGGGCTGATGCTGAAGCTGAAACTCCAATACTTTGGCCACCTGAAGCGAAGAACTGACTCATTGGAAAAGACCCTGATGCTGGGAAAGATTGAGGGCAGGAGGAGACGGGGACGACAGAGAATGAGATGGCTGGATGGCATCACTGACTCGATGGACATGAGTTTGAGTGAACTCCGGGAGTTGGTGTTGGACAGGGAGGCTTTGCAGGATGCAGTCCACAGGGTCGTAGAGTCAGACACGACTGAGAGAACTGAACTGAACTAAGTAAAACTGAAATTGTTTTTAACCTCAGAGAGTCAATGACAATCTGAAAGAAAAAGATGCAGTGTCTGAACTTAACACTGTTTATTGCATGATCAGAATTTATCAGACATTTCTGGATGCCCAGTGTTGAAAAGAATCTTCAAAACATACACATATCACTTGCAATCTATGTTTATTTTTGCAAATATATGTGATGAATTCACATTTACTGTTTTTGGCAATAAAATTTCAACCTTTATTAACTAAGCTTCCATTGTCTCACAAAATTCATAAAGATTTGCTTGAAATGGAAAGCTCGAGGGTTAATTAAAATCGTTTGAAAAGTCTGTTGCTCTCATGGGGCTGCCAGACACACTTCTGAACTTCCAGGACAGACCTCCCTATCAGCGATGACGAAAGTGGTCTTCGCAAGGGTCTGCATGCAAAACCTCATCTGGACCTCGCACAGGGAGAGCAAACACGAGGAAGAGTGGCTGGGCTTTCACCAGAAGTTACAGAAATGTCTTCCAGATGTTGTCACTGAGCACTAGCCTATCGTGTGATGACAAGAGAGTGGGGAGCATAATACACATCACAACAAGCTTTGCATTTAGAGAAAACTAATAACGCATCATCAGTAAACAGGCAGTGAAATGATGACGGGGGACGGTCAGCTGGGCCTCGGGGCAGACGGCAGGGCCTGGGGAGCAGGTGTGGCTGTGCAATCACCTCGCGAGGCCGCCTTAAGTGGAAGCAAACACTCTGAACATGAACGTCAGTCAGACGCTGGCTGGAAAGCAAGCTGCTCGGACACGTGGGCTGTCTGCTCTGTCCTGTTCACCAGCTTCTCCCCAGAGCCTAGGGCGAGGCTGCAGCAGGGCAGACAGGCCAACATGGTAGGACGGACGTTCTGACCTGTGCGAAGATGGTTGTGGATTCTGTGCGTGTGTGCAGAGTGTGTGCAGAGTGTGTGTGCAGAGCGTGTGTGTGCAGAGCGTGTGTGCACAAGCGCGTGCGTGCAGAGCGTGTGTGTGCAGAGAGTATGTACACGAGCGCGTGTGTGCAGAGCGTGTGTGTGCAGAGAGTGTGTGCACGAGCCCGTGTGTGCAGAGCGCGTGTGTGCTGGCACGTACTCATGTGTGCGTGCTACTCAGTAAGGTCTTCTCTATGCCTGGATTTTTTAAAGGCTCACTTTGGTACTTTCCCTGATGGCTCGGTTGGTAAAGAATCCACCTGAAATGCATGAGACCCTGGTTCAATCCCTGGGTCAGGAAGATGCCCTGGAGAAGGGACAGGCTACCCACTCCAGTGCTCTGGCTGGAGAATGCCATGGACCGTCTAGTCCCTGGGGTCACAGAGAGTCAGACACGACTGAGCGGCTCTCGCTTTCTTTCACTTCCTTGGTACTTGCCTGATTCTCGTCTGCTCAGCGAGGGCACGGTTGGGGACCCTCCACAGGGGTTTCCTGGGCCCTTCCTGAGAACTCAGCGCAGAAGGTGAAGGTGCCCCGCCCCAGAGACGCTCTCGGGCTTGGGGACGGCAGTCGGTGTGACTCAGCTCCGCGCTTCGCGGGCCGCCAGGCCGCTGTGGACACTGCAGAGCCCCGCTGGCTCGGAGGGTAAGTCTGCGTGCACTTCTGGGTCTTCCTGGTTCTTTGTGCCCCAGACCTTGTCCCCAGCTTCTTGGAGGCGTAATGGACACTGCGTGTCGCACACGTTCTCAGGGGTACGAGGTGAGGACCCGACACCTGTTTGTGGAGCAGGACGGCCACTGCAGCAGGGGCGCTGACCGCTCAGCTCACAGGGTCACGCCTCTCCCCGTGAGACAAAGTCTAACCTCCACACCCCGACTCTGCTGGCAGCGCTCAAGTCTACAACACGGCCGTGTGAACCGTGGCCGCCTGACACCTCCCGACGGTGGCTCCAAACTGCCTGAGTCCCCGGCGTGTGCCCCACTGCACCAGCAGCTGAGTGCCCGCTCACCCCTCTGAGAGCAGTCCTGGATGCCACTGCAGGTGCCCTACCTGGAGACCTGCCAGCAGTGCTGCTGGTCTAGGGGCAAACGTGTCCACCCAGGAGTGGCCCCGGGTCCCTGTAAGCAGGCCAGCTGGCCTGAGCAGTTGGACGGTCTGGACAAGACCGGAGGCCCGGGGGGCCTTCCAGGCAGGCTCTGTCTGTGACAGGAAGTCTCCCGTGACACCCCCAAGAATAAGCACCCAGACCCTGTCTCCAAGGAAAGAGCCAGACTCTGGAGAACTGGCCAACTCCAGGACTGGGCAGGGAAAGTCCAAGATGAGCTTCTGGGAGCACCACGTTGGGCCCAAAGTCAGGAAGCGCTCAGAAAACAGCAGGATGGGCATGAACGCGGAGCCGGCTGCAAGACTCCCCGCAGCCAGCACCTGCACCCCTACGCACAACAGTGACGGCACCCCTACGCACAACAGTGACGGCTGTGGCTCAGGAACCACATGAAAGCCCGTGAGTCCACGCTAAAGGACAGCTGAACCAATGAGCAAACGGGAAGAACTAGGAGAAACTCAGACACGACATGTGGACGCCCCCGGGAGTGGGCGGCACCCGGTGACCAGCAGGGCAGGATGGGACAATGGGGAGACGCCGGCACCAACTTACCCAGAGACGGGGTCAGCATCACGGAGTCAAGTCCTGCCGGGGTCAGCCCCCCACAGACGGCTCACTCAGGAGCCAGCATCATGGCACGAGGTCCCACTGGGGTCAAGCCCCGACGTGACAGTTGGGTCCTGTGTGTTTCCTTGTCATACACAGGACCGCCTCTGTTCCCTGTCTGGATGGATAAGAAGGCATTGCACTCACTACTGAACGCCTTTACTGTGTACTGGAGGCTTTCAGAAGGTTCTCCAGTGTTTCCAGCCATGCATCACCGAGTCCGCGCTGACACTGAGACAGCTACGCTCCTCTCCTTCACCTGCTGACGACACGAGCCAGCGCTTCTCGAACATGTTAAATGATCGTGTGTGTGCGTGTGGCTGTGTGTTCACTCATGCTCGTCTCTTCAGACCCCATGGACTGTAGCCCACCAGGCTCCTCTGTCCACGGGACTCTCCAGGCAAGAACACTGGAAAGGACTGCCATTCACTTCTCCAGGGGGTCCTCCCGACCCAGGCATCAAGCCCGCATCTCTCGTGTCTGCCGCACTGCAGGCAGACTCTTTACCACTAGCGCCACCTGGGAACCCCCAAATAATCATGCTGACATCAAATATCTTTGTCTTACTCCCTGAATCTAGTGGAGATGCTTGAATTCCATGTTTTAAAATCATATTAAGGATACAGCTACTGGTTTGGATTTTATCAAGAGACGCTGAGCTTTATCAAATATAGCTTTAGCATCTATGGAGGCGACCCACTAAGGGATTTCCTACTGATAAACTATTGACTCCATGTGGAGAGAAGGGAGCCCTCTTACGCTGGTGGTGGGAATGCAGACTAGGACAGCCACTACGGAGAACAGTGTGGGGATTCCTCAAAAAACTGGAAACAGAACTGCCATACGACCCAGCAATCCCACTGCTGGGCATACACACCGAGGAAACCAGAATTGAAAGAGACACATGCACTCCAATGTTCATCGCAGCACTGTTTATAATAGCCAGGACATGGAAGCAACCTAGATGCCATCTGCAGACGAATGGATAAGAAAGCTGTGGTACATACACACAATGGAGTATTACTCAGCAATTAAAAAGAATGCATTTGAATCAGTTCTAATGAGGTGGATGAAACTGGAGCCTCTTATACAGAGTGAAGTAGTAAGAAAGAAAAACACCAATACAGTATACTAACACATATGTATGGAATTTAGAAAGATGGTAACGATGATCCTGTATGCGAGACAGCAAAAGACACACAGATGTAAAGAACAGACTTTGGACTCTATGGGAGAGGCGAGGGTGGGATGATTTGAGAGATAGCATTGAAGCATGTATATTATACGTGAAACAGATGACCAGTGCAAGTTTGATGCATGAAGCCGGGCACACAAAGCTGGTGCTCCGGGATGACCCAGAGGGATGGGATAGGCAGGGAGGTGGGAGGGAGGTTCAGGCTGGGGAACACATGCATACCTGCGGCCAATCATGTTGATGTATGGCAAAAACCACCACAATACTGTAATTTTCCTCCAATTAAAATAAATACAGTAATTTAATAAAACTATTAACTCTAATAAGCTCAACTGCCCAGCCCCACCTTTCTGGGTCTGACCTTCCTGATCTGCTGCTGACCACCCCCAACCCAGGGCCGTCCGACGGCAGGGCAGAAGGGCCCACCCACAGCAGTCTGGCACTGCCTCCATGGCCCCGGGGCCTCGTGGGTGGCTCAGGTGGAACTGCAGGTGGGGCTCCCGGAGTGTCCGGCGGGGCCCACTCCAGGACACCTGCGCCTGAGCCTCCTAGGGCCGGGCCCTCACAAGCCCGCTGATCTCTTGGCTCAAATGACTGGCCGGTTCCGCTTTTCTCTCTTCTCCAGAATCAGCGTGGTCACATATATTTTGCTAGAAAACTATCCCTTTCGTCAGTTTTTTCAAAGTTATTTGGACATGTTTGAATAAATTAACACCTTAAAGACGTTTTCTTTTTGATAGGGCCCTTGGGGAACTCAGGGGGTCACTGTTGGTGGGCAGATGACAGGTACGCCATGACTGCTCCCAGAGGCCGGCCGGGACGACGCGGCCTCACTGCCCACGAGGCCAGTGACCGCCGTGTCCCTTTCCCAAGACCCGCTGAAGCTGCCTCCACAACCCAGGCTCAATCTCAGAGCCCCGCGACTAGGAGGAGGAGCTGTACGCGGGCCAGACGGGCACCCCAGCCCCGACCGCGCCCCCATGCAACTCTCAAGTCCAGGGGCGCCTGCGAAGCGGGTGCTCAGATCATGGCAGACCATGAACACCATGTGCGTCGTCCACGCCAGCGGGCTGGATGCCGCAGACGGAGAGGTGAAAGGTGCCTAAAGGAAAGTCTGGCTCACTTCTTCAGTTTTTAGATTTGGAATGAAAATAAATCTTCAAACAGGCACCGCATGACACAAACGTGTGGGGACATCACACTCGGCTGAGGCTGCAGGGCACGCCGTGGGGGTGTGGGTGTCCACGCCGCTCCCCACCGAGCAGGGCCAGGGCGGGGGCTGCCCGCGAGGCTCGGCCAGCTAGGCCTCCGAGCACAGCTCACCCACCGGCACCGTCCCCTGGGCCGCACAGGGCCGAGAACACGGCGGGCACACGGTACACACACTCCACGGGAGTCAACCCCAAGGGAGCCCCTCGCGGGCTGGAAGGGGCGGGTCCCAAGGGGAGTCACCCCACCGCCAGCTGTGCTGGGCACCTAGAAGCCTGGACCCTCTTCACCCCGGCCATCCACTGCTGACTTTGCTAACTGCCCCGTTTTTACTTCATTTATCCACTTATTCATTATTTTGGCCACACTGGGTCTCTCTTGCTGTGGAGACTTGTCTGCTTGCAGCAGGTGGGGCTACTCTCCGGCTGCGGCTCACGGGCTCACGGGCTCCAGGGCACCAGCTGAAGGGGCGTGGTGCATGGCGGAGGAGCCCACGGGGGCGGCGGGAGCCCTGCCACTGTGCCCGGCCGGCCCGCCGGCTCTCGAGACGGGGTCTGCAAGCCTGTGCTGGGGCCCTGGCTGGCGAGCGTCAAGGGGATGGACGTCCTTGCCTCCCGAAACACGGAGTGGTGAGGACTGGACACTTGAAGCCCGCGGGCCAGGCCCGAGCAGCAGCCACGGTGGCGCCACACGGCCAGCCGCCCGCTGCGGGTCTGTGCTCGTCTCCCTCGTTCCGCTCCTTGCTCTGCGGCCTCTTTCGAGGGACACCCCTCACACTTTGCTTCTCAGGAGCAGCGCAGAGGAAAGAAGGCCTTTGATCTTACAGTTCCTCGCCACGCGGTGTGTGACGGCGGCCCCCTAAGACCGCGGGCGTCTCCCGTCGCGTCCCTGCCTGTGCCCATTTTACGCTCGTTCACTAACACACAACACCTGAGCCTTCCTGTGAAACTCGCCAACAGGAACACACGCCTGTTAATTTCTGGCTTAAATACGAAGCCAGCATCCGTACCAGAGAGCCCTCATCCACCAGGAAAGACGGAGCCGCCCCCACAGGGAGGGCCTGACTTTGGGCCTCACAGGGGTCCCGGGCTGCTTCGCCCGGTGGAAATCCCAGAACCAGAAGCCTAGTCCAGGGCTGGGGGTCAGGGGCCACCAAAGAGGCAGAGAGGAGACCCCAGTACGAGGTCCAAGCCCGAGATCAGCTCTGGGCCCGGGGCTTCACGGCCTGGACTCTGACTGAGCTCATGCTTCTGCCTGGTCCCGCCAGGCTCCCAATTCAGACAACAGCCCCGTCACCCCTGCTCCTACGGCCCCCGTCACCCCTGCTCCTACGGCCCCCGTCACCCCTGAACCTATGGCCCCCGTCACCCCTGCTCTGATGGCCCCCGTCACCCCTGCTCCTACGGCCCCCGTCACCCCTGCTCCGACGGCCCCCGTCACCCCTGAACCTATGGCCCCCGTCACCCCTGCTCCGACGGCCCCCGTCACCCCTGAACCTATGGCCCCCGTCACCCCTGCTCTGACGGCCCCCGTCACCCCTGCTCCTACGGCCCCCGTCACCCCTGCTCCGACGGCCCCCGTCACCCCTGAACCTATGGCCCCCGTCACCCCTGCTCCGACGGCCCCCGTCACCCCTGAACCTATGGCCCCCGTCACCCCTGCTCTGACGGCCCCCGTCACCCCTGCTCCTACGGCCCCCGTCACCCCTGCTCCGACGGCCCCCGTCACCCCTGCTCCTACGGCCCCCGTCACCCCTGAACCTATGGCCCCCGTCACCCCTGCTCCGACGGCCCCCGTCACCCCTGAACCTATGGCCCCCGTCACCCCTGCTCCGACGGCCCCCGTCACCCCTGCTCCTACGGCCCCCGTCACCCCTGCTCCGACAGCCCCCGTCACCCCTGCTCCTACGGCCCCCGTCACCCCTGCTCCGACGGCCCCCGTCACCCCTGCTCCTACGGCCAAAGGAGGTCCAGAGAGAAGACACACAGAGACTACAAGGACACAGGCCCCATCACTGTGGCCGGGGTCCGAGACTCCCCCGCGTCCCCAGCCCTGCTTCAGCCCCAGCCCAGGCAGCGCCAGGGAGCCTCCGCCACACAGCTGCATCTCCGTGGATATCAGGGGAAGGGGGACACTGTCCGCCTCGGACAGCCGTGGTGGCTCGGGACCCCCCGCCGACAACGGCACTGCCAGGCGTGAAGAGCTTGGGAACCGCCCGGCAGACCTGGGTGAGCCTCTGAGGGCCTCCCCAGCACTCGCACGGGCAGCACGGTGCCAGGCCCACAGGGCCAGCCCGCAGGTGGGTGCCCTCGTAGCTGAGAAAGGCCCAGGGCGGCCGGCAGTGGGTCAGCCTCGGCAGACCTCAGAGGAGCCAGTGCACTGAGGCCGGCACAGCCCCGTGGGGCCCTGCTCCTCAGGGACACCACCCCTTGTCCCCTCCTGACCAGGGTGTCTCTGCCCTCTGCCTCAAGGGTGGGCGGCAGACCATCCAGGCTGGCCAGCACATGCAGCGGGATGAGCCCGAGTCCCTCCCATGGCGTCTAAGCTGGCAACGGCCGCCCGACGCCTGGACATGCAGGGAGGCGTCTCGGGCTCGAGGACCAGAGGGCCTGGAGGCGCTGGGTGTGGGGCTGGGGGCCACGTCTGTGGCGGTCCCGGGAGGGCCCGCGTACAGGGCCGGTCCTGCAGGGGCCTTGCTGCGCCTAGAGACCCTGACCCGCACGGGGGCCTCCCTCTTCCTTCACGGTCAGCGGCCCGGGCAAACGTCTAAGACCCCGCCGCTCAGATGCAGTCCCCGGGCCGTGTCTGAACCCAGGACGGTGTCCGCGAGGCCCTGGCCAGCAGCTCCTCCCTGCAGTTCAGACTCAGGAAAGGGGCCCTGTGTGGTCAACGCCCTCCTTAAAGTCAACAGAGACCACAGCACTCACTGCTCCTGTGTTTCTAAAAACCAGTGTTTGCGAAGGAGCAATAAACGGAAGGGGGTTTATGTTATGACAACGCCTGTCAACATACAGACGTGTCAGATCTACACACACACTCACGTGGTCTCCATCTCAGAGCCATAAACATCCAGCAAGGGCCATTTAAAAAAGAATTCTCCAGGAAAACAGATAAACACGCCATGTCCCGTCGCAGACAGATTTCAAGCGGCTGGAGTGGCAGAGGAGACAGGAGGGCAGCTCCAAGTTTGGGCCCTGCAGGCCCTCACGGCCCTGGCCCCAAGCACCCAGCCCTGCACTCACCCGGGGTCACCGGCTCAGGCACAGCCGCGAGCAAGGAGCCACGAACAGCCTTCCCTCTGCTGACGCTCTTGTCCCATCACTAAGCCACATCCACCTCCGCGACCCCACGGGCTGCAGCGCGCCAGGCTTTCCTGCCCTTCGTTCTATTAATAGCTCTTCCTTTTCTGTTTTAGACTAAAACGTTTTTTAGGCTGCTAATGACAAGCTGCTGGAAAAGAATATTTTAGGCCAAAGTATTGCTGTTCACAGTGACCAGAATTTCACATGGGGCGTGTGAAGACCTACCAGCCGGCGAGCCCGGGGGACAGCGCCCCGGCCAGGCAGGGCCCCGGCGGCTCCCAGGCCCCACCCCGGAGCTGAGCAAGGAGGCCGGCCAGCGCCCACCTCGGCAAGGGCGGGGCCAAGGACCTGCTGCCCCAGGCCGCCGGGGCAGGCCTGCGTCCCGCCTTCTGCCCCACAGCAGCTCGAGGGTGAACTCGGCCCAGAGGAGCCGCCTGCTTGTTAAACTTCCCTTTCCGCTCAGACGAGCAAGACCAGCTCTGCCTCCGGTGCCTGCACCCGGGGCTGACAGTGGGTAACCCGGCCGAGGTCCCCTGCCACCAGACGGTGGGGTTCAGACCCGGGTCAGCACGGCCACGCCACCTCTAGAGCAGCCTCCGCCCCTGGGAGGGCCCGGCACTCGCCTCAGACAGAGCCAGGACAGAGCTCAGTCTCTGCGGGGATGGAAGAGTCTCCATGGACCCCTAAGGACCCTGTGAGCTCGGCGTGGATGCCAGGCCGACCACTCAGGCCAAGGCAGGCCTCTTCCCACCCAGGCAGGGTCCAGAGTGTGGTCGGCGAGAGCCAGCCCAGCACTCCAGCAAGCCCCAGAGCTGAGACTCTCTTGGGTCCCCCCAAAGCAACTCTGTCCTGGGAACCATGACCTTGACCTTCAGGGCTCCGGGCAACCATGAGGTGGCTGAGTGGCAGCAGGGGGCCTCCAACAGCCTCAGGGAGAGTGGGGAGGGGGGCATGTGGGGTTGGTGAGTCCCACGGGAAGCTGTTTCTCATATCAACCCCCTGCTCACACTGATGATGCCAGACCTGTGTGGCTGTGAGAAGCCGCTTCCTTCCTGGGACGCGGGGCAATGGCCGCAGGGCTCAAGGCCACCTCTGGTCCTCACGGGCTCCAGGAAACCACCTGAGGTGGAGGGTGTCCGCACTCGTGGGGGACCAGGATTGGCTGCAGGGGCAGCCCCCAGAGCCAGCCGCGTGGGCTCCTCCCAGTCGGAGATCTCCTTAGGCCACCAGGAGTCTGGACAGACTCCCCTGGGGTCGACTCGGACGACCCCAGACACACTGTGCCTGCCTGTGTCAGAGAGGGAGCCCACCAAGAAGCGAGCCCATGATGACCCTCAGGGGCTCAGAGCTGCCAGCGTGGGGCCCGGGACGCCAGAGTGTGCAGGGGGCCCTGCTCTGCATTCATTCGAGCAGCAGGCACAGCCAGCAAACTGCAGGGAGGGCCCCCTGCCCGGGGCTAGGCGCAGAGGAAAACTGCCCGGAGCTCTTCATGCAGGAAGGGGACCTGAAGTCAGAACCAGCTGCCACCAGCAGCCACCATCAGAATGCCAGTTCGGGGGACGAACGAAGCCCAGAATTCACGTGGAAACGCAGAGACTCAGGGCAGACATAAGAAACTTGAAAAAACACCGAAGCTGGAGGACACACGCCTCCTATTTCAAAACTCGCTACGAACTGTAGTTACCAAGACCCTCTGGTCCCGGCACACGGACAGACAAGAGGAGAAGAAAAGCGACACGAGGGGCCAGGAAACGTCTGCGTCGCGGTCAGTTCAGGTGGAGAGTCACAAGGAGCCAACGAGGCGGAGCAACGGGGAGGACAGTCTTTCCAGCAAACACTGGGCAGTGGGACACGCGCACGCCCCAGAATGAGGCCGCCGCCCACCTCACTCCACGTACAAAACCGAAGTCAGGATGAATCCAGGAGCCGCGTGCTGTGTGTGCTCAGTCACGTCCCACTCCCTGCAACCCCGTGGACTGCAGCCGGTCAGGCTCCTCTGTCCATGGGATTCTCCAGGCAAGAAGACTGGAGTGGGTTGCCATGCCCTCCTCCAGGGGATCTTCCTGACCCAGGGATCGAACCCAGGTCTCCCGCATTGCAAGTGGATTCTTTACTGTCTGAGCCGCCTAAGTCAATGTGAATCTAGAATCTGCATGGAAGAGCTAAAACTACTGGCTTTAGAAGAAAGACAGGAATAAAGCTTCCTGACCGTGGACTGGCGATGGGCTCTGCCCTCCCTGCTCGCTCTCCCTCGTCTTCCCTGTATTTTTTAAGCTGAAGTATAGCTGGTTGACACTGTCTCAGGAGTCCAGCAAAATGACTCAGTTACGTGCGTGCGTGCGTGTGTGTGTGTATGTTAATCGCTCAGTCATGCTCAACTCTTCGCAACCCCCCTGGACTATATCCCGCCAGGCTCCTCTGTCTATGGAATTCTCCAGGCAAAAATACTGAAGTGGGTAGTCATTCCCTTCATCAGGGGATCCTCCAGACCCAGGGATTGAACCTGTGGGCTTCCTGCACTGCAGGTAGATTCTTTACCATCTGGGCTTCCCTAGTGGCTCAGATGGTGAAGAATCCGCCTGCAGTGCGGGAGACCCGGGTTCGATCCCCGTGTTGGGAAGATCCCCTGCAGAAGGGAAAGGCTGCCCACCCCAGGATTCTGGCCTGGAGAACTCCATGGACAGTATGGAGCATGGGGTCACAGAGGGTCGGACACGACTGAGCAGCTTTCACTTTCACACTTTCACTTCCTTTACCGTTTGAGCCATCAGGGAAGCCCGTGTGCGTGTGTGTGTGTACATTCTTTTCTGTTAGAGATTATAATAAAATTCTGAATCTAGTCCACGTGGCTGCAAGCAGGGCCTTGTTGTTTTATGTTTCTATATTCAGCAGTGCATACTCAGTGCCTCTGTGCGGCCCCGTGGACTGTGGCCCACCAGGCTCCTCTGTCTACGGGATTCTCCAGGCAGGAGTACGGGAGTGGGTTGCCTGCCCTCCTCAGGGTGTCTGGGTCACACCCGCACCCCTGCGTCTGTTGCCAGCGGCTCTTTGCCGCTGAGCCCCTGGGGAGCCTTGTATTCGGCAGTGTGCACCTGTTCATCCCAAATTCCCACATCGCCCCCGCCCCTCGTAACCCGTAACTGTGCTTTCTGTGTGTGTGAGTCTGCTTCTGTTTCATAGAGAGGTTCGTCTGTACCACATTGTAGAGTCCACAGATGAGAAATATGTGTATTTCTCTGACTTATTTCACTCAGCATGTGAATCTCGAGGTCCATCCAGGCTGCTGCAAGTGGGATGATTCATTCTCTGTTACAGCTGAGTCGTATCCCACGTATGTATGTACCGCCCCTTCCTTATCCATTCATCTGTCTATGGACACACAGGCTGCCTCCGTGTCTTGGCTGCTGTGAACACTATGCTGTGAATGACGCCAGGGTGCAGGCCTCTGCCTGAGGAGCTCTTATCTTTCCAGGTACATGCCCAGGAGTGGACCTGCAGGGCCCTCGGTGGCTCTGCTTCTAACTTATAAGGAACTTCCACACTGTTCCCCACAGGGGCTAGACCAGTTCACGTTCCCCCTGGCAGTGGAGAAGGGTTGGCAACTGCTTCTTAGATGTGACATCTGAAGCTCAAGCAAAGAAGAAACAAACAAACGACTTCATCAATGTTTGGAGCGCCGGTGCTTCAGAAAGACACTCTCAGGGGTGTGAAGAGAACGCACACAGAGAGAGAACGTCTGCAAACCGCGAGGATGATGCGAGTCTGCACCCAGAAGCACAGAGAAAAAGTCAACAATCAAAACGAATGTCCAAGTGGGAAAAAGATTCAAATGAACGTTTTTCCAAAGTAGGAAACAAACAAACAAACACCCAAGAAGCACAGGGCAGGGGGAGGGGGACACTCAGGGTCATCAGTCGTCAGGGAAACGCAGATCAATGCGCTGCACACTCAGCAGGGCGGCTAGACTCAAATAGACGGATAATAACAAGTGTTGCTTCTGGATGTGGAAAAACCAGAACCCTTGTGCGTTGCTGGTGGGAATTCAAAATGGTGCAGACACTCCGGGAAACAGTCTGGCATTTCCTCGAGAAGTTATATACAGCTATCCTACGACTCAGCAATTCCACGCCTAGATACATACCCAAGGGAATCTAAAACATGTTCACAGCCACACGATTCGTAAAAGTCAAACGTCCATCAACTGCTGGACGGACGGACTGTGGTCTGTGCTTCTACGAGGTGGCGCTCAGTCGTGAACACGGAAGGTTCTGCTTCATGCACAACGTGGATGAGCCCTGACCACAGGATAGGAAAGAGGAGTCAGATCAGGTGCCCAAAGCCACGTGCAGGAAGCATCCAGAACAGGCCGATCCACAGACACGGGGTGGACCAGTGGAGGCCAGGGTCTGGGGATGGGGGGGCGGGAGTGACCGCCGCTGGTGCCGCATGCCTCCCGGGCAGTGAGACACCCAAGAACAGGGGAGTGTGGCGGCTGCTCAGCCCGTAGAATACGTGAAAATGCTGAGCGGGAGGCTCAAGAAGAGCAAGGCTCACAGTGTCTGAAGTTTGTCTCAACGTTTAGATGATAACGAGTGTGTGTGTTAGTCACTCAATCATGTCCGACTCTTTGCGACCCCCACGGTCTGTGGCCCATCTGGCCCTTTGTCCCTGGGATTCTCCAGGTAGGAATGCTGGAGTGGGCGGCCATGTCCTTCTCATGGATGATAATAACAGCAAATGAATACAGCCAGTGCAGACACCCCAGCGGAATGATGGACTCCTGCTGTAGGGAAACTTGACAACATGTGGGCTGCAGCCGGGGGGGCGAGCCCGGATGGGGGTCCAGGCCTAAGGGGCCATCAACAGCAAGCACAAAAACCAGAGCACAGCGCCCCAGGCGTGCTAAGCGGGTTTCCTCTGGAGCCAGGAGGGACCCCACCACCCGCTCTGGCTCAGCAGCACCTCACCAGGTCCTTATCAGGGACCCCAAGAGGAGGAGAGGCCACTCGGGGGCCCGAGGGTGCCAGGCTGGGGCTGAAGGGGCAGCAAGGAGAGGCCCCACATTGGGGATGCTGAGTGCCTGCTCCCTGCGAGGTCACGCAGCTGTGGGCCCTGGCACCTCCCGGGAGTGGGGACCCCGCGATGACACGCAGAGCCTCGGCCGGGGCCCTGGGGGGGGTGGACCTTGGAGGGACCCTGCGAGTGCCCAGAACTCGGCCGACAGAGGGCACCGGGCTGTGAGGACGTGCCATCCAGGACCCACTCCACCTCCAAACAGACCAGAAGCTCGAGTCCAGGCCCAGGGACTCAGCAGCCCGTCCGCAACAAGGCAGGACTGGCCCGGAGGTGCCTCCACCCCAGCTCCGCTTGCCAGGACACATGAATAGACACGCAGACAGGCTGTGGACGGGGTACCGCACCTGCCCACCCCTTTCCAGAGACGCACACCCAGCACAGGGCCCCAGTTCCACGGCCCCACCGGGCGGGCTCCACCCAGCAGTGAGAGCTCTGTTCTCTTACTAATCATCAGAACCTCGTTGTGTGTCCACAGCACAGGTCCACGACGCAGCAGCTGCCCAAAACCCTCAAGTCTCCCTGGGGTCCGCCTGGGCCGGCGGCTGGAAGGCAGTGCCCTGCAGAAAGCAGAGGCGGAGCTTCAGGGGACTCCGGGGCTCGCCAGGCGACCATCCCCATGAAAAACAAACTCTCAGGGTCATCACGGTGCAGAGACGTCAATTTCCTCCTGGAAGCCAGGATAAATTCTCAACTTTCTGAGTGGAGAGGCCACACGTTGTTGCTTCCGCTTTGCCACCCTGGGCTCCTCGGGCAGCCCTCCGGAGGGACCCCCTGCACCTGGCGCACCTCCAGGGGCCGGCAGTCTCCAGCGGTACCCCCGAGCGGTCAGAGCGCGTGCCCTCCCGGGCCTGAGTTCCCGCATCCTCCCCTTCCGCGCCGACTCTTATCAGCTGTTAAACAAGCAGATGGGTCACAGGCAGCTCCCTGGAGGAGGGAGCCGACCGTCCACACCGAGGCCTGGCCCCTGTGCATCCCCTGCAGGGCCTGGGGCCCAGGACCAGGCTCCGGCACGATCAGGTGCACAGACCATCCTGCAGCGCCAGCTTCCAGCTCACCGCCCACGCAGGCCAGGCCAGGCCATGCCGGCCACACCACCTGCCAGCCACGTGGCCTCCCCAGCAGGCCCGGCTCCTGTCCACGACGGCCCCAGTGGCCACCCCACCTGAGCTCGCCGGCCGACTCCCGAGTCCCAGAGTTTCCGGGACGCAGCCCTGCGTCCCGGCCCAGGAGGTGCTCCGTGGTCTCTGTGCTTGGGCCGTCTCCCGAGCGAGTCGCTGCCGAGGCCCCTGAAGGTCTCCGGCTCACACTCAGCAGCAAGGGCGGCCTGGGACCACGCACAAGCCGTGAGCCGGGGGTCCAGGGCAGTGCGCCCTCTGCCCTGTAAGCAAAGGGCGGCGGGAGCCCGGACCCAGAGGGCAACGCCCGGGGGACGTGCCAGCCCCGCAGGCTAGGTGCAGGCAGACCCAAGGGCTCCTAGGGCCTCCTGGACCCTGAGCCTCGGGACCCCCAGAAACCTGCTCCAAACACCCCTCCCACTCCCAGAACGCCTCTCCCAGGCCCTGCCCCTCCAGGCCCCCACCTGCCCAGCCTCTCCCTGGGCCACAGACCCCTGCTCTGTCAGCCAAGGACGGGAGGGGCAGGCATGGGGGGTGTCGGGCCGGGGGCAGCTCACAGGAGGCCGCCAGTTCAGAGGCGCTGGAGAGGCTTGGGGGTCGGGCTGGGGGGAGTATGGCGTGGGGAGGGGGCCCGGGGCGCCGCCTTCAGGCCCAGGCCCTGGAGGAGGGGCCCACCTACAGGGCACCCAGTGAGCTCCCCTGGGTGGGCAGCTGTGCTAACCACCCTCAAACACGAGCCACTGCAGTGCGGCTGTCACCGCGTCCCTGTGCTCGGTGGAGGCTGGCCCCAAGGCCCGGGAGTGCCAAGCTGCCTGCAACCCCTGCCCCATGCCCCCAGCAGCCCCCATGTCCCCGGGGCCACGCACGCAAGGCCAAGGTCCCAGGGGCCGCTGCTCGGCCACCGAGGCGAGCCGCCACCTGCTCTGCTGAGACAGCCCTGCGTCTGCCCCGCCAGCCAGCTCCCGCCATGGGCCCGCGTCCTGCCACCTGCGCTGATAACCACGATCCCGTCCCCGCCAGCCTGCCGCCCCCCGCCTGGGCCGCTCGCCCTGCGGGCAGCCGGGAGAAAAGCAACCGCGCCTCAGCAAAAACAGGAAGTTACAACAGATCTGCAAACTGTGACAGAGATGGAGAAGAAAAAAAACAAAAGCAAGACAGCCGTCCCCACAGACGCGCTGGTGACTCGGACAGACGTCGCTCTCGACAGAGAGAACCCAACTGAAAGGAAAGCCCACATCACCGCGAATTCCAGCACAGCCGCCACACGGCGCGTTCCGCCCTGCGGTGCGGGGCAGACAGCCCTGCACTGGACCGGGCGTGTGCCCCCAAGACGCCCCAGCTAAGCCCTGGGCAGAAGAGACGCAGCAGGGGAGAGGGCCCGGGACGCCAGCAGGCAAACCAGGGCGGGTGGGCCTCCCGGGGCATTCCTGGCGGTCTCCCAGGGCAGGGGCCCCAGCGACGCTGCGGGAGGAGCCCACGAGGGTGTTGGCAGTGCTGAAGCTACAGCCGGGGCTGCCCCCACGCCCGGGGTCACCGCGGGGCCAGAGCAACCCCGCCCAGCTCTCCACCACCCATGCGGACGCTGCCCCGAAGCCCCTGAAGGCAGGACAGGTGCTTGGAGCACGGGTCTCAGGCCTCTGGTCCAGCCCAGGTGGACCCCAGAGCACCCCTCCCCGGGGACGCAGGCCTGAGCAGGGACCGCCGTACCCCACAGGCCTCCACAGAGGCCCAACGAGCAGAAATGACCACCGGGCCGGACAAAGACGGCAAGAGGCCGGGCCGGGCTGGGGGCAGGCCTCTTGGAGCCTGCACACCTGCCCCCACACGGGGACCAGAGGCAGACGCTGTCCCTAAAGGGGGCACAGGCCCCAGGGCCGCCTCCCGCTCTTCCAGCACCAAGTGGCCAGAAACACGGGCACCTAGCCGTGCCCTGCTGCCCTGCACAACATCGCTCTCCTGGCCCTCAAGCCCAGACGGGCATGGCCACTGCCTGCAGGAGCGACATGATCCCGGGGCTGCCCCTGGGGCAGCTTCCCAGGGACCCTGCACCCCAGGGGCAGGCGAGGCACCCGCAGGCCAGTCGGAGCTGACCCGAGGCCACGCTGGGCTCACAGTCCCTCTGCCAGGAGAGAAGGCAGCGGGGCGGGAGTGGGGGTCAGTCTCTAACCTGGGGCGGTGTGCCCCACATCGGGGTCAGCAGGAGGGATAGCGCCCGGGCCCTCCCCTCGCACAGACTGAGCAGCCCGTCCCCGGGCAGGGCGCGGGACACGGCCAGCACGCCAGCCCCATAGGGAGGGGCGCTGTCTGTCACCCCCAGCCACAGCAGAGCCCCAGACAGTGGCCCTGTGCCCCCATAAGACACTGCTCAGAGGGGCGTCCCAGTCATAACCCACTGCTGTCTGGGCAAAGCAGGCCTCCCGTGGGGGATTCCGGCTCCCTCTGCTCCTCTACCAGGGATTGAGAAGGGCGACCCCCAAGGATCCACTGCCGACCACACAGTCAACAGTTTGCCAAAAACCATCAGTGAAACATGGCAAACTGTCCACCTGGGATGCCAGCTGGTCTGTTCACCCAGCAGAGCAGCGCTCAGCAGGAGGACCCCAGACGGCCTGAGCCGTGGGACCCGCAGTGATGGCAGCTCGGGGGTGAGCAGCTGGGAGCTCAGCCCTGCAGATGGCCAGGAGGGCTGGGCTTCAGGCTGGACAGTGGGGACCGCTGCACAGCGGCAAACATTCATTCTCAGACCCGGGGCTCCACTCTCGCGGGGCGAGCCACCGGAAATGCGAGTCCTGTATGCCCTGACGGCCACACCTGTCCATCAACCACCAAGGACAGCTCTGACGCTGGGCCCTGGGGCCCGCAAGGTGCCAAGCAGGAGGGCACACATCTTCCCCAACTCAGCCCCTGCCCAGCTCTGATGGGGTCCTGCTGGCCAGTAGGCTGGCTGCAAGTCTGGTTCCACAGCCATCAGGGCAGGACCCCAAATCCTGGCCCCGCACCGCTGGTCAGAGGCCAGCACACCCGATCACCCCCAAACCTGACAAAAGTCCAGAGCTTGTAATTAACGGGGGGCAGAGAAGGTGGCACAGAGCTGGGGACAGCGACCCGTGCCGAGAGGGCGTGTGTCTGCCACCCCAGGGGCCGGGACTCCTGGCCCGATGCCAAAGCACGGAGACGGGAGGGCGCGTCCTGCCGGAGGAGAGGAGGTGTCGCTGCAGGCGCCCCTGGGGGCCCCTGGGAGCAGCGTGTGGGCACGGCTGGGCCGCTCTGCTGGCCACACCCGTGCTGAGGGGCCTGCCAGGAAGACTAGGCCCACCAGCCCGGGACACGGGCAAGGACGGGGCTGCGGCCCTTCAGGCCTCGTGGTGCCGGCCAGAGCCAGGGCCCCACGCCCGCCGAGGCGTCTGTCCCCCCACGACCCCCGGCAGCCACCATGCCACTGTCCCTCCTCCCTGCCTGAGGCGCACACAGTCCAGGGTCACGAGGACCCAGGCTGACCCAAGGCCCTGCTCCCAAGATGGCTGGGCTTCTTACTCGAGGGAAAAGCAAAGCTCCGTGAGCCTGGGCAGCGCCGCGTGTGTACCTGATGGTCAGGACCCCTCGCCGCGTGCTTCCCTGACGGTCAGGACCCCTCGCCGCGTGCTTCCCTGACGGTCAGGACCCCTCGCCACGTGCTTCCCTGACGGTCAGGACCCCTCGCCGCGTGTGTACCTGATGGTCAGGACCCCTCGCCGTGTGCACGGCTGCCCACCGCGACCCACTCCAGGAGCTCAGGGTCTGGCGCTGAGCAGGCAGTGTCCCGGGTCAGGTGCAGGGTGCCCCCACACCCGCGGCCCCCGCTGCTCAGCCCGCTCGCCTCCTCCCGCGGTGCAGCCTGAGCCCCACGCCACCCTGTCCCCGCACGCACAGTGGCCCGCAGGGACCCCTGGCCCAGCACCACCTCCATCTCCAAAGAAACCTGCTGTCCTCACGGCCTGTTTTAGAAAACAGGTCTCACCACCAGAACCAAAGGCATGCAGGGACCGTGACTCAAGAAGGGTCTGGAAGATCCCAGGACATCCGGGGTGCTCCCCAGACAGAGGCCCACGCGTGCCCAGCCGCACCCAGACGGGCAAAGGAAGGGTGTCCCCACAGGCTCAGGAACACACCGGCGACCCCTACCCTCCAGCCCTGGAGTTACAGAAACCGTCTCACAGCGACAGTGCCGGTGACGCCCCGACAGCCGGCAGCCCTGTGCTGACCCCGCGTCTCAGCCGCACCGGGGACCTGCCCTTCACCTGCACGCATCGCCTTGGGCGACCCCCGCAGTGTCCCCTGGGGGTGGGCTGTCCCACAGCTCAGAGCCCGTGTCCCCCAGGGTGGGCCATCCCGTGAGCTCAGAGCCTTTCTGAGGGTGTACTGCCCACCCAGCTGGCACAAGAGCTCATGTCTAGTCACCCCTCGGGCTCATCGGTGGAGTGTCCTGCACCGCAATTAACTGAGGCAGCCACCTCCGTATCCACTGGGGAACGTGCCACAGTCTCGCCCCTACCCGGGCCCACGACCACCCCCCTGAAACTCACTCAGGTGGGAAGGGGCCCTCGCCCCGCACACACGGAGTGAGCAGGGCCGTGGCCAAGGAGACACAGAGCATGGGGGCTGAGACGCCCCTCAGACCTGCCACCGCCTTTCGGACAAGCCTCCTGGCCCCGTGCTGACTGCCCCCCACGAGACCCCATTCCTGGACCGGGCCCACCCCCCCAGTAGATGCTGCTGCCCCGCTTCCCGCCCCCTGCCCATTGGGGCAGGCACTGGGGGTCCACACTGAAGGAGCCGTCCTGCCCTGGCTCCTCAGCAAGGCTTGCCCCCACCCCCAGGCAGCCTCCCTGCTTCCTCATCCCTGCTCCTGGGTTAGATGGCGGGCTCCACAAACGAGGGCCATCTCCTGGGGGGCAGGCCTGGTCGGAGTTCTGTGACTTCCGAATCAGACCTGACACATCGTGGAATCGCCCCCAGCGGGGGCTCCCTTCCCAGAGGCAAACGCCCACCGGAGACAACCCCAGTCAGCAGCGGTAGCCCCTCCTTCCCCGGAAGGCTCGGTCCATGTGCTGACGGAGTGCACGACGTGAGCCCAGAGCCTGACCACGCAGAGGGACGTGGCCTGAGAGGCAGCCCATCCTTCAGGGCTGTCCCCCCGGCTGCCCTGCAGGGCTCACGCCACTGGGTTCAAAACACACAAAACATCTGAGATGTTAAAGCTCAACAGTGTCTCCACCACAGCAGCCTCCGCCCTCCCCCAGCGTCTGCCGCGCTGATAAAGCAGGAAAGGCCACAGGTGACTGTGCAGGGCAGCAGCCAGCCGGGGACGGCGCCTGTGGACGGACGATGGGCTGCAGACCCCAGGCGCACTGCGGCGGTGGGACGGCAGCTCGCTACAGCCGCGAGGTGGTGTGTAGTGCAGGCACAGCCTCCTGACCTGGGGGAGCAACCCCAAAACCCCACCAGGCTGAACCCCACCACCCCGGAGCCAGGCGGGACCCTGTCTACAGAGAGACCCAAACTCAGGCACACAGACCAAATTCCCACAGGGGAAGTACGCGGAGGTCCCAGGTCAGAGGCAGTGAAGCCAGAAGGACGTGGAGACACCTTCCCGCTGGCCGTCTCTCCCCCATGGCCGTCCCCATGCTGCCGGGAGGCTGGGAGAGGTCTGCAGAGAGGCGCGGGGCTCAGTCTCACCCTGGCTGGCGCCACAGCCCTCAGGGACCTCGGGGCTGAAGGGACAGTGCAGGAAGCACGGCCTCTGAAACTGAGACGATCTGGCCACCAGTCCTCAGCTCTGGCCAAATGCTCCGGACCGTCCCTGAGGTCGGGGTCTCCTCCTCCCTCCTGGGCGTCCGTGTAGAGAATTCGTTAAAGACCAGAGTCCAGAGAGGCGAGCTCCTGTGAGGCGGGGAAAAGGCCCAGCACAAGACTTTGAGAAATGACAGGGAATGCTGGGCGCTGGAGAATGTGGAGAAATCGGAGCCCTCGAGCTGGGCTGGTGAGGACACAGAGCAGGCGACGCTGCAGAACGGCCGGCAGTTCCTCAAAAGGCTCAACGCGAGTCACCACAGGACTGGCTGACCCCCGTCCCAGGAACGGGCCCAGGAGAGGCAGAGCATGCACAGCAGGCCGCCCGGACACTCAGCGCCGGCGGGGGACAAACACAGCTGGACGGCAGAATGGTCCTCGGCCACCAGAGTGACTGACACACTGACATCCGACTGCTGAGCTCTGCAAACACCAAGCCAACTGCTTTTACAAGCTCACGTGAGATGCCCGGGACAGGCAGAGACAGGCGGTGACCAGGGGCCGGGGGTTTCCGGGGAGACTGAGGGAATTAGGGGGAGGGGGCCGCTAAGGCGTATGGAGTGTCCTTCCCAGGTAGAAAACAAGTTTACACTGTCTGTGGGGACAGTCACACCACTGTGTGACACCAGAAACCGCTGGGCTGTACACCTCGCAGGAGTGAGGTCCGTGTACGTGAATGACGCCTTGGTGAAGTCATTGCCAAATGCAACTCCTCGAAAAAGTGGGAGAACCCACCCCGTCAGAGCAAGCGAGTGGGCCAGGACCAAGGCCGGCCCTGCACGAGGCCCCCATAGGCCCCCCGCGCCCTGGGCTGGAGGGGGCGGCCCTGCACACAGGGCTGGGGTGGGGGAGACAGAGCTGGAGGGGGACCCAGGGCAGGGGGCTTTCAGCACGGAATGGGAATGGGGCTACAGGGCAAACGGACGGTGCTGGAGGGAGACACGTAAGTGTCGGAGGCGCCCAGCCCAGCGCAGGGGCTCCCAGACCCCGATGCACAGCCGGCGGCAGCCCCAGGTCCAGGCGCAGAGAGGGCTGCTCCCGAGCAGACCAGGGGAGACGGGAAGCGGCTCAGGGCTGACGCGACCAGGAAGGCACGGCAGGGCCGGCGCTCCAGGCAGACACCCAGGAGCGAGCCGCGCTCTCAGAACCCCGCTGCTGGCTTTGTCTCCCTCCCAGAAGCAGCCTTACCATGTAAGGGTGGGACCGAGCTCTGAAGCCACAGCTGCAAGAATCCACCTTCCCAGCTAACTTCTAGCAAAAAAAAAAAAAGCCCACCACATAAACAACCAAAACCTAGCAACCTCACTTGTCTAAAAACCAGCCATCTCAAGCAAAGCAGTCAGGTGAGGAGCACTTGCCAGCAAGCGGCTGGCAACAGCAGGAGTCCAACTGGCGACTTCAGAGAGCCCCGGGCTCCCTAGGGGCACCCAGAACAGGCGGGCCGCGCAGCCAATGCCAGGCCCCAGCCGGAGGGTAGCCCTGCTGCAGGCTCGCCCCCAGCCAGGACAGAGGCCCTGGGGGCCAGGAGAGCGGCAGGTCCCAGCTTTGTCCACAGCAGAACACGAGGGCTCATGCTCCATCCCACCATCTCCTGCATGACCGGCAGGGCCTACCAGGGCTGTGACGTGCGAGGACATCTTCCTTCTAAGAGCACCTGCAGCAGTCTCAGTTTCCGCCATCCTCAGTCTCTCCAGACTGACCGGTAGGGGCTGGAGGTTATGATCAACCTGACCGAGGACTCTTCGGGCTCTCCATAATTAAGGGAAAAGTTTGTGAACCACTATACTGTGGACTCTGTCCACCCCTGGTGTATAGCACTGCACCAGGGAGCAACCTGAGGGCCTGTCGGGGACAAGGTGCTGAGCCATCCCAGACCCAACGGAGCCCGGGGGTAGGCGAGGACACAGCCGACCACAGACAGGATGCTCTGCCGGTTGCAGGGTGTCAGGGCCAAGCCACATGGAAGTCCACATCCAGCGCTCCATAGGGTCACTGCTGGACGGGGAGGGGTAGCCAGGGGAGCCCACAGCGCTGCACAAGCAAACACAATCACCTGTCGCTTGAGCACGAAAGGAGAATGTGCCCACCCCAGCAGGGCCATCCCCCCACCCACCCACATCCCCCAGGAGGGGGCCTATGTCGCCCACTGTGCAGCCCAGCCACACGGTGGAGCTTGGTTTCCAGATGATGGAACTGGGCCATCTGAACAGAGTCAGTGCGCAGGGTGCATGCCACACAAGGCAGAGTCGCAGAGCAGCCCTCCTGAGGCCTCCTACGAACCGAAGCGTCAACACATCCTTTACTCAGGCATCGGCTGCTTTCCCCGGCCAGGCACCAGGGGACCGGTCCACACCCACCCCTGCTTCTCCAGGCCGCTGAGGAGGGACGGTCCCCAGCCAAGCTGCGCATGTTAAGAAAGATGTGGGTGAGGACAGATACGTCTCTCCTGGCCCTTGAGTCAAAAGCCACCGAGCAGAATTAACCTGTGCACTGCTTACCAAAACAAAGGTTCCTTCCCGAAACAAACAAGATGCAGCACTCCACACAGCCTTTCAGAAGAAGGGAAAGTCAGAGAGAGTCTGGTGCTAACCAAAAGTAAACCAAGTAAGCCACTTTAACGTCCACAGAGGGAAGCGTGTGCATACAACTGAAACAACAAAAACACTAGAACTCAGAATCAAAAAATTATTGGGAAGAATGTCTGCACAGCAAAATTCTCTTCCCTTTGAGACTGAAATACCCCACCGTGCTTAATTTTCCTGACATTTCTGAGGCTCTGAAGCCACAGCTAACGGATCTGAATCATATGAGTAAAACCATGTTAGAGTGGATGTTACTGGAAAGCCAAGAATAGAATGCTAAATATACAGACACACACCCAGACCAGGCACTTTTGTAGAAAATGATCAAACGTGAAACTAGATAAAGCTGTCCTGTCCATGCCAGAGAGCAAGCAGCTCACCTCCCGCAGGGAAGTATAAAACACCGCGCCTGGAAGCTAAAATGAAAATAGCGCCTACCTTTGATTAATAAAATCACTGCTCGCCTGTGCATGAACTTAGCCTAAGAAACACCTCACTGATGCTCACTGCCAGCCAGCAAAGGAAGGCAGGGGTGGAAGGCATGTTTGCCCCATGGTCTGCTTGGTCAAGGGGCTGCTCCACCGCTCACCTCCGCGGGGGTGGGGGGGTGTAGTTCAGGGGTGCCTAGGACTCCATCTGGGCCATCACCCTCTTTTCTTAAACAAGCACGCCGCTTGGAGCCGCACTCTGCTTTATTTGGGTTGGCAGTGTAAGTACCAACAGCGGGGTGGCACCGCGGCTGCAACGCGAACTAGGTCAGCCTGGGCCTGCCTCCGGAGCCGGGGGAGCACCAGGCCTTGGCTGACTCTTCTCCCAGTGGCCTCGGGTGCCGGGTGGGAGGCCCCAGAAGGTAAAGGCCTTGGACAGTCAGCATCCTTTCTCTGGCCTTGAAAAGCTTCTCGCATCTTTCTTTTTAACAGGCAAGAAACATAAAGTCCTCCAGGCTTCCAACAGAAGCCCCTTGTTTGAGAACTAGACAGATACTAAGTTACAAGGTAAAATGAGGGCACCCACACTTGGGGGCAGCCACAGGCGGCTAGGCAGGGAGACGCTAGGCAGGGAGACAGGCAGACCAGCAGAGGCCAGGGCCATGGACTGGAGGGTTGGGAGTCAGCGGCCAGAAGTCAGAGGTTGGGGCCCAGGAGACATGGGCTGGGGTCTGGGAACCAGGGTTCAGGGTCAAGCTTCCTGGGTCAACACTGGGTACCAGGGTGTGGGGCCCTCGAACTGGGGTTTGGGGTCAGGATTTGGGGACCCTGGACAGGGATCAGGACTAGGATTTAGGGACCTGGGTTCAGGGACTGGTCTCTGGGTTCAACCCATGGAGTTTGAAGACTGGACCTGGAAACCAGGATTCCAGGGACGGGGCTAGGCTCACGGGTCCGGCGCTCAAGTCGGTGCCAGGGATCTGGCCCGGGTCCCGGGGTCCCGGGCTCAGGACTCGGGGTCTGGGTCCTGGGACTTCGGGCTTCGGGAAGGAGATCCGGGTCCCGGGGCTCGGGGTCCGCGGTCCGGGTCCGGCGCCACACTTACGTCGTCGAAGAGCGAGCCCACGTTGGCCGTGACCAGCAGCACCGCGGTGCCCGGGGCGGCCGTCTTGCCCGCCATCGCGGCCTGGGCCGGGGCAGCCGCTCTCGGGAGCCGGCCGGCGGGGTCTCCGCGCGCCGCGGCGTCAGCTGCGCCGAGGGCCGGCCCCGGCGCGCATCGCTGGCTCGGCCGGTCGGGCCGGGCCGGGCCGGGGTCCGGCCGCGCTCGCTCTTGATCTCCGCGGCCCCGCGCCCGACGCTTTCCGCCCGCGATCACCGCGGCCCGGGCGCAGCCATTAGGTTCGCGGCCGCCGGAGCTCCCGCAGCGCCGCAGCCGCCGAGAGCAGAGGCGAGGCCCGCCCGGGCGGGGGCGGGGCGAGCGCGGGGCGGGGCGAGCGCGGGGCGGGGCGAGCGCGGGGCGGGGCGAGCGCGGGGCGGGGCCTGCGGAAGGTGGAACAGGGGTGCGAGGGGCGGGGCGGGGCTCTTGGGGGCGGGGCGGGGCTGCGAGGGGCGGGGCCTGAGGAAGAAGGAACAAGGGTGCAAGGGGCGGGGCGGGGCCTGCGGGGGGCGGGGCGGGCACTGGAGGGGAGGGGCATGAGGGCGGCGGGGCGGGGAAGGGGCGGGGACTGAGCGGAGGGCGGGGAGGTCATGGGTGGGGCGGGGCAAGGGAAACAGGGCGGGGCCCGAAGGGCGGGGTCTGAGGGGGGCGCTCGGCCGTTAGCCTCCGCCGCGCTCCTGTCAGTCAGCGGCCGCCCCGCCTTCCCCCGCGCCGCGGCTGCGCACAGACTCCTCCCGCAGCCCGTGACGTCACGGCCCTGCTCCCGCGGGGCGCGTCTTAAAGGGGCCGCGCGCTGCTCGTGGCTGCTGCCCGGCGCGACCCCCTGGCCCTCAGGCGCGGCTTCCGGCGGGAGCGCGTGGCCCCGTGCGAATGCCCCGGACCCGCGCAGAGCAGGGCGGCGAGGCCGGGCCGCCGGGCCGCGGGCTGAGGGCCGCCGGCGTGCCGGGCCAGTGGTGTCCCCCAGCGCACGCCGCGCGCCCGGCGGTCCGCGGAGGAGACTGGACGCGGGAAAAGGCGGCAGGGAGGCGCGCTGGGCGCCGTCCGCGCGGCCGACGCGGGTCCCGCGTGGTTTCCGGGGCTCTGAAGACTCCTGCCCGCACGGCCTCCTCCCCGTGGCGCTGGGGTCCGGGGGCCGTGTCCAGAGGGACAGTGTCCAGGGGGCGTGTCCATGGGGAGTGTCCACGGGGACAGTGTCCAGGGGGAACAGTGTCCAGGGGTAGTGTCCGGGGGGACAGTGTCCAGGGGGGACAGTGTCCAGGGGTAGTGTCCGGGGGGACAGTGTCCAGGGGGGACAGTGTCCAGGGGGGACAGTGTCCAGGGGTAGTGTCCGGGGGGACAGTGTCCAGGAGGAACAGTGTCCAGGGGACAGTGTCCAAGGGACAGTGTCCAGGCGGAGTATCTTGGGGGACAGTGTCCAGGGGAGTGTCTAGGAGGACAGTGTCCAGGAAGCATGTCCAGGGAAACAGTGTCCAGGGGACACAGGGCAAGGCGTGGCCCTGTGGGGAAGGCATCCCCTCCTGCTTGCATAAAGCCTGTCCAGTCCCTGGGGCAGCTGGCTGTGGACCGAACGTGTCCCCAAAGTCCCCAGGTGAGACCCACTCCCAGTGTGGCCGCCTGTGTGATCTGCCTCCAGAGGTTAATTAAGGTTACAGGCGGTGATGAAGGTGGGACTGTTTCTCAACGGCCTTGCTTCTATAAGAAGAGACCCAGGGCACTCGCTTCCCCCCACCAGCTCCCACTTTGGACAGAAAATAAGAAGAGGGCGTGGGAACACAGCCTGCCGGTGGCCGTCCACAAACCAGAAACAGAACTGGAAGAGAAGAAATCGCTGTCACTTAGGCGCAGGGCTGTGGTGTTCGGGCTCAGCAGCGGGAGCTGACTGACGCTGTGTCTCTCGTACTTTCTGACAGGAGCAGCCCATGCCGAGGGCACCCTCACAGAAGCTGGTCTGGAGCCTCACTGCCGCCCACAGCCTGTTTCCTGGGCAGTGGCATCACCCCCTACCTCAGCTGTTTTCTCCCTCCTGCCCCAGTTCACCGCAGTCCAGGAGCAAACCCCACTGCATGTGTGCACACCCGCACACATTCACTCGGAGCCTGTGCCTAGGTTAGGGAAAACTAGAGAGACTCACCCCGTGCCCCCAGCCAACATCGCACCGACCTCAGGGGTCCACGCTGAACACCAGGCCTTCTGGCCGCTCGTGCCCCCATCACTCCAAGTTGGCACCCCTTCCCCTCCCGCTCCAAGCTGTCAACAGGTCCTCCAGCCCAGAGCTGCCCTGACCCTCATCAGGGGAGGATTTGTAGTCAGAGGTGTTCCCACTGGGTCAGCAGGCCTCTGGCACCTGTTCCTTCTCCCTCTGGCCGCCCCGCCCGCGTGGTTCCGCCAGCTCTGCAGTCACTGTTTCCTTCCCTCTGTCCGCTCCCTTTGCTGCAGACCCGGTCCTTAGAGTCGGGCCATCTCTCCCCAGGGCCAGTGGGCTGCTCCCTCCCAGGCCCTCAGAGCATACTAGGCACCCTCACTGTGAATCACGGTCTCCTAATTCAGCCATGTGCCTGGGTGCCTCACTGGACAGGGCCATCTCAGACCCAGCATGTGGCCACAGACTCCTGATTCCCACTGTCTCGGACCCGCGACCATGGCGGGGTCCAGACCATGTGCCCCAGGGGTGACTTGACCAGCTTCTTCCGGCTCATCAGACTTCTCAGTGCCCCTGGTTGCCTCAGACCCCTCTGAGCCCTGCTACGGCACACCCCTCTGAGCCCTGCTACGGCACACCCCTCTGAGCCCTGCTATGGCACACCCCTCTGAGCCCTGCCGCCGCACCCCTCTGAGCCCTGCTACGGCACACCCCCCTGAGCCCTGCTGCTGCACCCCACTGACCCCTGCCGCCATACCCCTCTGAGCCCTGCCGCCGCACCCCTCTGAGCCCTGCCGCCACACACCCCTGACCCCTGCCACCGTACCCCTCTGAGCCCTGCCGCTGCACCCCTCTGAGCCCTGCTACGGCACCCCCTGACCCCTGCTACCATACCTCTCTGAGCCCTGCTATGGCACCCCCTGACCCCTGCTACCATACCTCTCTGAGCCCTGCTATGGCACCCCCTGACCCCTGCTGCCACACCCCTCTGAGCCCTGCCGCCGCACCCCTCACATCCACATCACATCACCCACCTCACCATGGAAACCAGACTCTCCGGTCCCCTTGGCCTGTCGACTGCCTCCCCTCCCGCACCACTTGGCACAGCCTGTCACAGAGAAGCACTCCAGAAACACGCATCGCGTGGGTCGATGACACACAGGCGTCGTCTCCGTGCCCGGCCCAGTGCTGCCCGACCTCCAGAGTGAAGCTGAAGGGCGACCACCCGTGTTAGAAGCCACATTTGTGAAATCGATTTTGCTCGATGCCCTTCTTTGCCTTTTGAACATTGTTCTGTGTTTGTCACGTTTGTAATGATCATAAGGAGAAGGAGGAGGAGAAAGAAGTTCTGCCAAGTTTCAGGAGTGGACTGGCCCGCCTGCCTTTGCTTTCTGCCTTTGATCATCTACATAGAAAATCGTCAACAATCTACAAAACATGACACTGAAAAAGTGAATTTAACAAGTTCATGGAATTCAAGTCAGTATTCAAAAATCAGTTGTATAGCTATATATCAGAAATGAACATTGGAGGAATAAGATTTTAAATCGTTTCCATTTATAATAGTGGAAAAGTGAAAATGTGTAGGAATAAATGTAGCAAAAGGTGTACAAGAAACCTGTGAAACACGAGAATTAACTGTGAGGAAGGTCCGGGGCTGCCCTGCAGCTCCAGTGGCTGAAGCTCCGCTTTCCAGTAAATGGGGGGTGAACGCCGATCCCTAGTTGCGGTGTTAAGATCCCACACAACTCACGCCCCAAAAAAACAAAACATGAAACAGAAGCAACGTTGTAATAAATTCAACAAAGGCTCTAAAAATGATCTACATCCAAAAAATTTAATTAAAGAACATCTAAGTAAATGGGGAGATACACCGTATTCGTGAGTTGAAAAATTCTGAGATGTGAAAATGTCAGTTTTCTTCAACTGATGCACAGATTGCATGCAATCCCGCTCTAACCTCAGAAAGAGTTTTTTTGTTTGATTTTCTTTAGAAATTAACAGGTTGCTTCTAAAATATATATGGAAAGGTAAAATAGACTAGATAGGAAAGTTGTGGAAAAGAGCAGAGCTGGGGTCCTCACATTGCCTGGTTCAAGCCTGACCATGAAGCTACCGACACGAAGACAGCTCCGTCGGCAGAAGAACAGACACGTCGGTCAGAAGGCAGGACAGAGAACGCGTATCTGTGTGGTCATCAGTTTAGACAAAGGAGCCAGATCAATGGGGAAAGGATTGTCCTTTCAACTGACGGTTCTGGGATCCATCGGACATCCATACGAGGCAAAATAAAGCTTGATGCACATATCAAAGGTAACCTCGAAATGGATCATAGACCCAGCACAACAGCTAAAGTTTCCAGGGACACTGGAGGGTATTTCTGAGATTTGGAGCTGTGCAGGCTTTCTTAGAGAGGACACCGAACACACTGCTTGTAAACGAAAGAGAAAAGGAAGTGCATTTTATCAAAATTTTAAAACTGTGCTCTTTGAGAAACAATGCTGATGAAATGGAAAGAGGCACCCTTTTAATGCTCCAGCGTCCGTCAGAATGGGCAGGGTAAGAATCCTGGTGCCCACACACGGCGGAATGATGTTCAGTAACAGAGGCGGCACAGGCGGGCCCAGCTGCACCCGACGCACACGCACGCGCACGGAGTCACTCCTCCTGTGGCGTCTGAAAAGGGCGCCTCTGCCCCCGTGGCAGAGGGGACCAGTGGCTGCGGGGCTCAGGGCGGGAGAGGCTTGCGTGCCAGGGGCAGACGAGGGAGCTTGCTGGGGGAAGGAAACATCCCTGATGTTGACTGCAGTGGTGGTGACAGGCGCTGTATACATTTGTGAAACTCACAGAACTGTCCACTGAACACGCGTGCATTTCACGGTAAGAAAACTTCACTAAGGGGGATCTGAATCATTTGGGAAGGAAAATAGACTGGCCGCTATGATCATGCACATCTACAGTTTCTTTTTTGAAGATTTTCACTGTTTTAATAAAATTATATTAATTTACTGATTTTTGGCTTCTCTGGGTCTTCGCTGCTGCAGGCAGGCTTTCTCTAGCTGTGGAGAGCAGGGGCTTCTCTTAAATGCAGAGCGTGGGCTCTAGGACGAACGGGCTCAGTTGCCCCTCGGCATGTGGAATCTTCCCAGACCAGGGGTCAAACCCTTGTCCCCTGCATCAGCAGGCGGATTCCTAACCTCCAGGCAAGTCCCATCTGCAATTTCTTACGCACGATAACATAAACCCAAATCCTCTAAAACTGGTACGTTCTTCTTTAATTTGTTTATTGGCATACCCTGGAAAGTACAGCAAGCTGGAGTCTTCCCAGGCTGAGAATCCCTCTGTGTGTCTCCCATGCGGACGTGGGTCTCCCACCCCTGCTTTTCCAGCTGCGCAATATGTGCGGTATGCAGAAATCTAAATCTTTCTAAAAGCTGCACCTAAATTCCATCTGGTCCCAAGGGTTTTGGGTGAGAGATATGGAGCCTGAATTGTGACAGCGCCTGAGAAGACAGACCGGTTCAGACCTGCACCTTCATCCTTAGAAAATGCACTCCAGCCTCTGGAAAAGGAACAGCAAGAGGCTGCTGTCTGTCCACCCGCCCCATCCCCCAGCCTCCCAGGGGTCTGATCAGATCAGAGCCCGAGGAGCTGCAGGCACCTTGGGGGTGGGGGGCGGAGGGGCACCTGGCTGTGAGACCAGCCTGGGGCCCAAAGCAGTGTCAACAGCACAGCTCCGCTAAAGAAACGGAGCCTCCAAACAAGGGGATCGCTACCCCGGGCTCCAGCGTCGCAGGACGCACCCCTCAGGGCTGGGAGGAGGATCTGGGAGCCTGTCCTGACTTCAGAGGCCCTTGAAGCGCCTCCTTTTGGTTTGTTCTCGTCCGCTCCGTAAAATTAATAATGCCATCACCGTTCTCAAACTTCTAATATTTGGGGCAACCTGCTGGCGTAGGCCTCTCAGTCTGGACCCTTTGGCCACTCACCCCCAAATGCTGACCCATCCTGACCTTCCCCTTGTGGCCTGACCTAAGGGTGAGCCTGGCACTTGACTTTAGGGGGAATCAGAGTGAACCCTGGTTTCTCAAGGCAGAGTCTCAGCGAGGCCTGCTGTCTAGGGAGGGTTAAACTCCGCCCCCTTGGCAGAAACAGATGGCTGACAGGGCCAAGTTATTTACATAAAATTACGCAGACAGAAATGCTGGCCTTTCTGTGATTCCAGCAGGCAAGTGCTCACACATCCGTCAGGTGGGCTCCCAGGGTATTGCTGCCCAGGCCAAGAGACCACCAGCCAGGGTTAATTAACCCCCTGTAGTCAAAGGACAAGTTGGTTCCAGAATCGCTGAATCCTGAACGATAACAGAGACAAATTGTTTGAGGAAAATCTGTGTCAGCGTTGGCAACGCCTTTAAAGGTGTCAGAGCTCCTGGCGCGTCGGCTCCTTTTGAGGGTAAAAAGAGAGGCTGTTCTTTCTCCCGCTGACCAGGCATTGAAGACTCGCAGACTCCGCCTCTGATAATCAGCACTGCTCAAAAGGGCCATTCACAGCCTCGACTTTTTAAGGATTCTCAGCCCAACTGTAATTTCTATTTTGCAACTTTGTATTTATGAAATCAGCTTTATGAAGATTCATCTCCGTTTTCCCTTCAAAAATGCCCTAACTTTATTTTATAGGATAAAACCCTCCACAAGTCGCTGAGCCCTCAATCAACAGCAGTCTGTGAGCACACCTGTCTTCTCTTCTGTTTTTTCTTCTCCCTGTTTTTCTGAGCTTTGTATAAAGAGGGTCCTGTTGGTTTTATTTGTCAGCGTGGAAACGGGGCCCTGCATGGAAGTGAAAGCTGACGTTAGTCGCTCAGCCGTGTCTGACTCTGTGCAAGCTCATGGACCACACCCCGCCAGGCTCCCTGTCCATGGACTTTCCCCGGCAGGAATACTGGAGTCGGGGACCGTTTCTTCCTCCAGGGCCTCTTCCCAGCCAAGGGATTGAATTCACGTCTCCTGCATTGGCAGGTGGGTTCTCTCCCAGCTGAACCACCAGGGCAGCCATGGAAGTGGATGGATGGTGGACAAGCAGGCAAGCACAGGAGTAAAGGGCCCCCAGGTGGGGCTGGGTTAACGAGACGACACCACCCTATTAAATGCTGCCATCGTTTGGAGCAGTGGCCTGGTCATCTCAAACCTCACTTCTCACGACGGTTACATGTTTCTATTAAAATGAGCTTCTCGGTGATTTGTTTCCGCCAGCCCACTACACCTTTCTTGTTGGATCCTCCTTAATCACTTCCTGTGCCTGTGGTTTTAAGGAAAATGGTAGGAAGCGCAGGGCAGCCCCTCCACCGCCCTCTGGTCAGGGGAGAGTGCTCTCCTATGCAGGCCAGCATCGCAGGGCTGCACTCTAGAGCTAGTTTTTCTGAGTTAACAAAAGGAAGGGAGGAAAGAGGGAAGAAAAAGAAAAAGAGTTGGTCACCACGACCCCTGAAACAGTTTTCCACCCGTTCAGGACAGTTCAGTCACTTCAGACTCTACCTTCTCAAGGCTGAAGATCACTCCAGCGTCCTCCCAGTGCAAGTGGTCCTTTTAGGGTGACCCCAGCCACTGGCCTCACCTTTGTTACAAAGGCCGTGTGTCTTCAAGCCTTCTTTCATTTAGAGTATTTACTTATTTATCGCTGGCAATATTGAAACAGCTTCACACCTAATAACAGGGCTGTCTGGATATTAATAAAATTAAGGCAGGCTCACCTCCTGGATCATTGCATGACCGTTTGTTCATATCTTAGGGAAACTCAAGTCTAAGAAGAAAAATTACTGAAGATCAGATATTTCATTTTCTTGTTATATGTATTTATGTTTTCTTGGTTCCTCTATTAAATATATCATTAGTAATATTAAGAGTATTCTGATATCATACAATGTATTGCTTTATTTGGTAAGATGTTTTTATTATCGTCTTAATTATAAAGTTAAAATATGTCAATATAAAAAACAAGCTTTCCCATTAATGCAAGGATTCGTATATATCCTTTGTATAACGTCCTTTTTAAATTTTCGCATCATGCTTACTCCTTAAACTTATTCCGGGTATTTTAATCTTCTGCATTGTCATTAGCAAAGTGACAGCCTCAGTCACATAGTCAGACTGGTGTGGTTTGTAAACAGAAACATTAACCTAGTCTAAATATACACTTAAAATGTTAAAAATACTGCTTCTGGTTTTCTCTCTTTAGTTACTTATTAGACATTCTCTTGGATTTTTCAGGCAGGCAGTCACATGGACAGATTTGGCATTAATGCTATTTAAAGCTAAATTACGATATCCCCCAAGGATGGAAAAGACGTGACAGATAGTTTTTCAAACCATAAATAGATTCAATTAAACTGTTTAGCTTTTGAAATGAGCCCAGTGAAATATTTACTTTATAACGTGTCCTACCATAACGTGTTAAATGTCCTTCCTTGAGTAATAAACCATTCCGAGCAACTCTTTCAGAAGAAAGACCTTGCTGGAGTGTCCCACTGGCCTGGCGGAGGCTGGAGGGGCGGGGGCGCGGGGTGGGGCCAGGGCCAGCCTGAGGCCTGGCTTGCCCGTGCTCAGCTCAGCAGCCACCTTCTGCGGGTGACCTCTGAGCCGGCAGGGGAAGCTGCCCCAAACTTGGCCGAGTGCAGAGGGTATGGCTACCCCAGGCACCCTCACCCTCCAGCCTTGACAGGGAGTCCAGGGCCAGCTCACCATCATGCTAGTTACAAGATTCATTCAAAACTGAAAGCCTGCTTAAATGCGGCTTATCCTGCCTTTTCCAGCCAAGGTCCAGGAAACACAGGCGCCCCTGAAACTCTGGGGAAACAGAGGACTCCCACCCTGACCCCTGTGGCTCTGGGGCAGCGGTCCCGCACCCCCCGCTCCCCGCATCCAGGCACTGGGGCCAGCGGTGCTGCTGGGAGGCCTAGGGGAGCCGGTCATGCCCAGGGTTGGTGGGACCGCAGGCTGCCCCAGAGGACCCAGACTGCGGGGCGGCGGGCTTCTGGTCATGCGGGCTGCTTTGTGGGGGGCGGCAGGGGGTCTTCCCAGGGCTGGGTCTGAGCCTGCGGAGAGGGAGGCCCACTCTGCTAACACACAAGTGGTTTAGAGAACCCAGGTCCTGGCACCGAGCACCACCGTGTGTCTCTGGCAGGACTTTCAGACCTGGCTCCTCCTCTAAGGAACAGAACGCAGCTGATCCCCAGCCTCGGAGGGCGCTGAGAGAGAGGCCACCCTGGCCTCGTGGGCGCCCGCCGGGCCTGGCCTGGGGAGGGAGGGACAGGGAAATGGCCTCTGGACCCCTCTGTCTGTCATCCTTCAGAGTCCGCTGGCTCCTCCCAGCTCCTCCCAGCAGGCCTGGGAAGCCCCCCTACACCTCCTGGCTGATTTCTGAACAGCCTGGCTTCCAAGGGGCGTGAGTTGGGGCGGGACCCCCTCCACGGTCCTCTGGGTGCCCTGCCTGCTCTTGGTCTGCAGGACGGAGTCCCATTCCCTTCACTCGTCCCCTCGAGGCTGGCAGGACGCAGGGTCTGCCGGCCCCCTCCCCTGGGGGCCCCCTCTCCTGTTCTGCTCGTGTCAATGACTGCGCTTGTCCTCTCGTGGGAGTGCAGGGTCCAGGGGCTCCACGTCCCCAGACGGGAGGACGAGATGGACTGGAGCCGCTTCTGCAAACTTCCCCGTGACAGGGAGGAAGGCAGGAGCCCGGGACAGCCAGCGCCTCAGAGGCAGAGACAGACCGTCGGGCAGCAGACGTCACCGGGCGGGGCTGGAGCCCCAGCCACCCACCAGCAGCTCCAGCACGCCAGCACCCAGACCAGGAGGCACCGTCCAGCAAGATGCCCACCATGGTCAGCCTCGCCCCAACCCCTCGGAGGACCCACCCGGGCAGGGTCTCAGGGGTGACCCTCAACACATCGGGGCCCTACATGCACGTCTGGGGAGCAGGGACGAGGCTCCCAACCGCTGGCCTGAGTGACTGCGACTGTGAGGCTCCTCCTGGAGACCAAAAGCAGGAGCAGAAGGGCTGGGCTGTGGTGCGCATCGAGGAGCCGCTCGGTTCGTTCTGTCCGGAGACAAAGGGCGACGTTAACTAAGCTCAGAATGAAATATTCATGCGAGCAGAGATGAAGCCTTCATGAGAATGGAATTATCGTGGGAGGAGACCTGCTCACAGGATGAGCCGCGTTTGTGCCAACGCACAGGACGTGTAGCTGGGATCTCAGCTCAGGTCCCCCAGGAAGCCCTCAGGCCTGGGCACAGAAGGTGACCGGTCCTGCAGGGGGGGAGAAGGATGGGCAAAGAGAAGGGCCCTGTCGTCGTATCCGGGGCGGCCCACAGGCTGGACGCAGCAGAGGTCCGCGGGCAGGCCTCAGTTCAGCCTCTCAGCCTCTGAGCCGCAGCAGGGAGATGAGGACTGAGCGTCCCCTCCTGCCCCGATGTCCTTCATAAGGCCTCTCCCAAGTGTGAGCAGGGGGCACACCCACAGCCCAGGTTTGCACCCCGCGTCCTCCGGCTCAGCGGCCAGGCCTCACTTCTGGGGGCCCTCCAGTCCCCAGGGGTCCTTGCCGAGCAGCTCTGGGGGAATGGGCTCTCCCGCTGGCCGGCTTCCTCCCTGGGGCGGGCTCACATTCCCTCGCACGTGACAACAGGTCAGACTCCCAGAACCAGTTTCCATGCTTCACTTCCCTACAGACCCCTCGACCAGGAGGCCAACTGCACCTGCCGCGGGGCGGGCCCAGGCCCGGAGCCTGGGACCTGCCCTCAAGGTCCCGGCTCACCCGGCAGCAACGTGCCTGAGGCCAGGCCCCTTCCGCAGGGACCCTTGAGGTCCTCCGGCGCTGTGACCCGGGTTCCGGGGGTGCCACGCTCTCCATGGGCTCCCAGCGATCCTCTGATATCACGGCTCTTGGGGCTCTGCTCAGCGGTGCCTGGTCCCCCGAGACGGGCAGGAAGGACCCCCGGGGCCCCAGTCCACACTGCGTCTACACCACGTCTCTTCTTCCTGGCAGGCCGGGCTCTCTGCCCACTGGAGGGGGCCCTAGCCAGCAGGCTTAGCCAGGGCAGGGGGCTGGCCCGGGGGGCAGAGTGAGGGGAGACAGCAGGTAGGCCCAGCGGGGTCTGCAGCTGCCAGCACCACCAGCTGAGCCGCAGGACTCAAGGGGGCGAGACCCAGAGATGGCCTGGAAAGACCTGGGTGCGGTCAGCCCAGGGCCACGGGGAGGGCAGGAAGGAAAGGGAAGTGGATGGGCGGGGAGGGGACGCAGAGCCGCCTGCCTCCAGCCGGGGTTCGCGGGGGGGACCCTGGGTGGACACTCAGGCACCCTGCAGGGATTCTCTGCCTGTGTGGCTGGTGGCACGGAGCCGCTGGTTGGGCCTGAACCCACCCTCACAGGCACCCTGTGGTGCACCTTCTTGATTTAAACTGGGCCTTGGCTGTCCCTCAGCTGCAGGCCTGGGGAGTCTCCTTGGCGACCAGCAGAACTGGAGCTGGTGCCCACGTTGTCCCGAGGGGGCCAGCTCAGTGGCCACTGCCCCTGCAGAGACTTCTGGGCTGCCCAGCCTGAGGGACCCCAGAGTGCTCTGCTGGGCTCCCCTGGGAGGTGAGCCCCAGCATGGGGTGAGCCTGGCGGCGCCCTGTGGGCAGCCTGTTTCTCCAGGGTCAATGGGAAGATCTGCGCCCTCCCCGAAAGAGGAGGTGCAGCTTGGTGGCCCCCTGGGACATCCCCACAGAGACATGGTCCTGGCCAGACCAGGAGGTACGGGCCTCTGGGTGTCTTCCTCAGCCCCTGAGGGACCTTGGCAAAGAGCAGAGAAGCCCCAACCACCGCAAGGACGCGATGGCATGTGAGGGCCCAGCTAGCCCCCGGCCCAGGTGCCAGGCCGAGTGTGGGTCCATCCCTGGTCCGAGCTGAAAGAGTGTGTGGGAGAAGCAGCCTCCGCCCCGGCCCCTGCCCCGCGTGGCCCTCTGTCCACATCAAAGAAAGCGACCTGCCAGCCAGACCCACTTTTGGAAGTGTTACGGCCGCGGGCCACAGGAGAAGAAGGCCTCCCCGCGGACTCCCCTCTGCCTGCACAGTGGACAGCTTTCCACCTTGAAGAGGGGCCCGATCCAGGCTATTTTAAGCACAGGCCTAAAAGTAAAAGCAGCTGCAGTGTGAGCAGTTTTAGGAACACGTCCATGTCCTGGGGCGGCGCAGCTGCAGGCCCGTCCACCGGCCGAGCAGCCCAGCGTCCAGACTCTGCGGGAACCCCATTCTGTGTGTGGTGTGGCCAGACGCCGGCAGGCAGCCCGTATTGGCAGGCCCGTCAGCGCCGAGGGGCAGTGGCTCATCAGCGTGGGCACTGGACCGAGGCCAGGCCAGGAGTGGCCAGTGGGCCCCCACCCTGGGACTCAGGAAAGAGAGCACAGCCCTGCCCCAACCCTCTGTGGGCCGGCCAGGCCCCAGTGGCTCCACCTTCCCCTGGACCATGCCTCAGGCTGCAGCTGCGGTCGCCAGTGGGGTCTGTGAACCCTTCCTGCCTTCTTCCCCCGCCAGGCGCCTGCATCCTCGGCCACCTGCTCCCTCTGTGTGTCCCCCACACCACTGCAGGGTCCCCAATGGCCACGTTTCATCCAGCGTGTTTGGGGCTGGACACCTCGATGCAGACCGTGGGGCTTGGGAGGTGAGGCCTTAGGAACTGCAGGTCCCCAGACCACCCTTCTCCCACATCCAGGGCTAGGTCGGTGCCGAGGGTCCCATCTCTGGGTCCTACTCAGCTGTGCTCACTGAGGGGCTCGGGGCCGGTGGGACCCCAACCCCAGGTGGTCACTCTCTCCTGGGCCAGGGGTCTCTGGCCCCAGGCACTGGACTCCCTCCCACCCCCATGGGCCTGACTGCCAGCCTCTCGCCTCCCCAGAGGCAGCAGCTCTTTGCTGAGTGGCCCCCTGCCCCACCCAGCTCGAGCCCCGGGGCCTGGCCACCCCCTGCTCCGAGGTCCAGGCCCCCTCCTGGCGGGGGGACACAGGCAGGGCACACCGCTCAGTGGGTGGCCTCCTGTCCTGCTCCGTCTCCTCCTGGGCTTTCCCACGGGCCCCCACGGCCCCCGGGTCTCCGAGGTCTCAGCCTCCCATGCCCGCCCCCCGCCCCAAACCCTCTGGGCCCTGTCTGGCCTCCTCGAGAAAGCGGCCCTCCCGGAGTCCATCTGCAAGCAGGATTTCTAAAACAGAATCCAGCGCTGAGAGGGGAAATGCCCGTGTTCACGTGGCCCCAGACTTCCAGATCAGCGGGACGATGACCCTCCCCCAAAGCTTGAGGAGAAGCCCACCCCGACCCCCAACCCGCCCTCCGATTCTTCTTGGAGGAGGACCAGCCCTTGCGATCCGCTCTCCTCTCTCCACGACTGGCTGGCGAGGCAGGGCCAGTGGACCCTAGGGCTGGATGCGTGGTGGGTATCAGGGCCGCCGGGGAGGCCCTCAGCCCCCTGGGGCTCCCAGCTCCCGCGGGCAGGTGGCCCCAGCCCCGGCCTGTTCTCTTTCCTCTCTGTGGCCTCCCTTTGCTGGGCCAAGACCTTGACCTTAGCAGGGGGTGTCCCACCTGCCCCCTTTTCAGGCCTCTCTTCCCCTGAAGTCTCCCCTCCAAGGGCAGCACTTACTCTGATCAAATAGGTGGATGTGGATGTTCCATCTTCCCTCCAGGCTTGTGGGCATGTGGGCAAGACGCCCGCTTGCCCCGGCCGCCCACCCCTCCTCCACCGCGGGCTCAGAACCCACCCGGCTCCTTCTGGGGAGCCGCCCATGATCCTGGAAGGGCGGGCGTGGGCAGGTCCGCGTCCGAAATCGGGCTCCCACACCACGGGCACTGCAGCCTGGGGTGCTGGCTTTGCGGGTCCTGAGGCTGTGCCACTCACGCAGGGCGATGTCCGTGGCAGGGTCCCCCTCCTGTAGGGTCTCTGTTGCCACAGGTCCCCACTCAGGCTGAGAGCCGGGGGGACACAGGGTGCTGGGTGGAGCCGGACGCGTGGGAAGGTGGCCCCGTGTGGACACCGGCTGGAAGCCAGGGGCAGGGCCCCCGCATCCCCTCCACCTCTGGGAAGACACGCTGTGGTTGGCGATGCCCTGAGATGGCAGGGGAGTGACGACAGCCTTTCGCAGGTGGGTGCCCCGCGCCCTGGGCAGCCCTGGGCCCCTGGACAGACCTGTTCTCATCCCATCCGCTCCAATCCTCTGCCTCACGAGCCCAGGTGGGACGTGGACAGTGACCTTTGCCCGCAGAGCAGTGGCTGCAACCCCTGGGGTCCCTGCCAAGGACAGGGGGCTAGCTGAGGTGGGGGCTACATAGCCACCCCGCACGTGCACTGCTCACGGCCCGGTGCGGGGATGGCAGGGGCAGCTCGCACCCCCTTTCAGGCTGTAAATTACTTTTTCAGGAGGAAAAGCCTCGCGTTTGCCAGGTCTGGGAGGCAAGTGTGGAAATGCTCACTTCTGAAAGGTCGAAGGGCCCATCGGCTCGCCGGGAGGCCCCACTGTGCGTCGTGGCTGAGCATGGGAGTGGGGCGAGGACAGTACCAGCGTGGGGCCCGCCCCGCCCTCAGCCTCCTGTGTCTCACCCCGGGGTGGCCGTGGGCACTTGGGGATGACTCCGCAGGTGTGACAGGTGCTGTCCTGGGCTCCCTGGAGGTTGCCTCCCTGGGGGTGGCTGAGCCCCTCTCCGGCAGCCTGACTGAGGGGCTCCCCTTGTCAGCATCTGTAAGTCACAGCAGGCCCCGCCCAGACCCCAGATTCCTGGTTCCCCCCCAGCCCCGTGGACCTCACTCCTTTTCTCTCTGGAAACGGAGCACAGGGCTGTGCCCCTGGCTGTCGGCTCCGCCCTGCCATGTCCAGGGATCCACTCTGTGCACGATCGCTTTTCTGCACCGCTGCTTGCAGGCAGCGTGAGCCCCACAATGACCGTGTGGGTGGGACAGGGCAGGCCTGCTGGGGGCCAGACCAGGGTCCAGCCCTGGAGCGGGCGCCCCTCCCGGGGTCCCAGAGTCCAGCCCTGGGGTGGGTGCCCCTCCCAGGACCCTAGAGTCCAGCCCTGGGGGTGGGCACCCAGGGCCCTAGAGTCCAGCCCTGGGGACGGGCACCCCTCCCAGGGCCCTAGAGTCCAGCCCTGGGGGTGGGCACTCCTCTGGGGGGGTCCCAGAGTCCAGCCCTGGGGGCGAGTGCCCCCCCCAGTGTCCCAGAGTCCAGCCCTGGGAGTGGGCGCCCCACCTGGGGCCCCAGGATGGGCGGTGCGGCGGCTGATTTTGCACTGGGGTTTTCCCAGTTGCCAAAGCCTCCGGTTACAAAAGTCCCAGGTCAGATGGCAGGTGACTGAGGGGGGAGGGAGAAGCGTCTGGAGCCTGGGAGTGGTCCTCTTGCCCAGCAGTGGCTGGCCCGCAGGAGGCCCGGCGAGCCTGCCCTCAAGTCAGCCCCCTGTCTGGGGGCTCAGTCCACGAGCTTCAGCAAGGGGCTTGGAGCACAGCCTTCTTCTCTGGGGTCTGCCTGCAGACTGCATCCGGCGGGGGGGAAGGTCCCTGCTCCTGCGCTGGAGGACTTGGCCACACCAAGGTCCATGGGCTCACAGGGACAGCTTGGGGCCTGAGAGGTGCTGCCAGCCAGCTGCTTTTCCTGTGGGAACAAACGGCAGCCTGGCTGTTAGGGAACCCCCTGCCCCGGTGTGGTGACGATCTGGGGCCTGGGGCTTCCAGACCCCTCCCATCCTGGAATGGCCACAGCTGGGGCAGCTCCTCAGCTCTGGGCTCTCTCCGAGATCCCCGATCATCTGAACAAGGGACTCCCCCGTCTGCAGGTGCTTTGGGGCACTCTGAGCTTTGAGAGCACACTCAGGGCCCGCTGTGGGGTTAGGGGGAGAAGAGGGTGTCGGGGGGGTGTGTTCAGGTGAAGGAGCAACAAGCCCTGGCCCCGGAGGGGTAGATGGGCTCAAGCATGCAGGGCGGGACGGCCAGCTCTTCCGGCCCCTAGAAGGGAGGCCCCCAGGGAGGAGGGGCTCTGTCCCAGCCTATTAATAACTTCTGCACTGGCCCGGCCATCAAGCTATTTTTAGAGTCCCTAACACAGCCCCGTGTGACTCAGCAAGGTCCCTGCTAGGATGAGAAAGTCGCAAGCTGGCCGATGGCCGGGATGCACCAGGCAGCCGAGTGTAGGCAGCCGAGCGTGGGCAGCCCAGGCTCAGGCACAGTCAGGCTGGGGCCAGCGGAGCCCTCGGGCCTTGAGCTGTGGGTGCCTGGCAGCCCCCGGGCCCCTGCCCACCCCGCCCCGCCCGCTATTCCCGCCCTGCACTGCCAGTTCCTCCCCCAAGCAGAGCATGGAAAATCTGATGTCAGAATTCCAGCCTCAGCAAAGAACGTGACCTGACCTTCACCTCCTGCGGAGCTGCGTAGAGCCCCACGGGGGCCAGACCTGAGTCCCCCCTCCCTGCAGGCCTCTGGGAGTCCTGGAGGCCACCCACCCCTACCACTCCCCAGCCCCCAGGGAAGCCTTGGCCGCACGGCATCTGGTAATCTCTCCCTGGCGCTGAGCACCCGAGGTGCCTCCCGAGTGTCCCAGGCTGGTCCTGCCCCCAACAGCCCAGTTTCTGTGTGAGCCTGGCAGGCCGGGAGGTTTGTTACTGGAAGGGTTTCTGGAGCAGGTCACCTGGCCGGAGGGGAGCCGGGAAGCCTCCCTCCTGTCCCTGCACTGGGTCACTGGACTGCCTGGATGGTGTGGAGGCGCATCCCCCTCCCCTCCCGGGGGACGCGTGTGTGGAATGGGGGGAGGGCGCTGGGCGTGCACGTGTGTGTGCTCGTGTGTACATGATCAGGCATGTGTGTGCACACTGTGCGCTCCCTCATGTGTATATGCTGTGCACACGTGTGTGTGCTCACTCATGTGTGTGGGTGCTTTGGTCCTTTGGAGTGAACTGCCGTTTCTTCAGCATCTTCTGGGCCAGGGGAAACAGCCTGCGGGACATCCCCTCACTGGCTCTTCCCGCACAGCAGGTTTGCACGGCCAGTACTCTGCTGGCCAGGCCTCCCAGTGCCCCTGGGCTGAGGGGGAGAGGAGGACCACTTGAAACCAGGGCCTGCGTGGGGCGGGAGCAGCAGTTCTGGGGGAGCACAGGGCTCGTCAGTGGCGGGGCGCGAGGCGACTCTGTGCTGGGCGGGGCCTGAGCCGACGGCCACTTGGAGCTGGGAGTGAGCGTGGACGTGGAGAGCTGGACCGAGACCCCAGAGCCCTCTGACCGGAAAGGGCAGTTCTCACAAGCCCTGACTCTGAAACTTCCCAGCAGTTCCTTGTGGTTTTGGCTGCCTTTGCCTCAGCAAACATGAGAAGCAGACGCCAGGAGGCGGAGGCCCTGCCCCGGCCCAATCGACCTGCTGGTCCCCCCCGCCGCCCAGGGCTGTCCAGCTGCAGGCGCGCGGTCCTGTGTTTCCCAGAATGAGGTCAGCAAGAGACGGTCCTGCTGTTTCTGACCTTGGACTCACAGCCCTCGCCTGGTCTGCGGGTTCTTTTCCCTGCTTCAAGTGTTAGGATGCTGTTATATTTAGGGAAGAAATTGCTTTCTAAAGATGGATAATAACAGGAAATTATACCTTGTTGATTCTGAATCTTTTTTTAAAAATTTCTAAGTGTGTATTTCATGAAGCAACAGAAAATAGAAAGATTTATGAAACCCATTTTCTAGAATGAAAACATTGTGTTGTTTTTCATTAACTTCAAAATCACTTGGAGAAAAGGCTTCCATTAAAAACATCTGGCTGCTACTCGCTGCCTCAGGTGTTCTCTTAAACGTCCCAGTAAGAGACCCCTAAAGACAGCGAGGAACGCAAAGCCCCACGGCACCTGGTGGGCCCCCCACAACACGGCACACACACACACCGTCACACACCACTGACAACACACAAACACGTCAGAGAGCTCACACCATAGCCCTGGATAAGGAGACACAACGCCACCATTCTCGTGACTCAGAAGAACAAATCTGTGCAGTCAAATGACTTGCAGGTAGTCGGGGAGGCCGTACGCTCCAGGGGAGCCCTGGTTTCCATGAAGGAGGAGGAGCCGGCAAGGTGAGTGGAGACAGGATGTAACAGAACCTGGTGGAGCATGAAGGCACGAAGCCCTGGGTTCGAGCAACGTATCAAGTAAGACGGCTACAGGGCCCGTTTGTTCTGGGAGATGATGACACTGAGGGAGATTAACATTTAAATAACGAAGTAGAACCAATTGTTCCACCAAATGCCACGTGTCACGTAAAGAATAGATTCGCTTGCGAGCACACTGAGCGCTTTCTAAACTGTGTCTGTACATTGCGCGTGTGTCCAGTCGCTCATTCATGTCCAACTCTGTGTGACCCCCATGGATGGCCGCCATCGGGCTCCTCAGCCTACGGGGTGCTTCGGGCAGGAATGCTGGAGTGGGTTGCCATGCCCTCCTTCGGGGCCCCTTTTCGACCTAGGGTTCGAACTCGCATGTCATGATTCCTGCATCGGCAAGTGGGTTCTTTACCACTAGTGCCACCTGCTAGTGGGTGAAGTCACTCAGTCGTGTCCGACTCTCTGCGACCCCATGGACTGTTGCTTACCAGGCTCCTCTGTCCGTGGGATTCTCCAAGCAAGAGTACTGGAGTGGGTTGCCATTTCCTTCTCCAGGGATCTTCCCAACCCAGGGATCGAACCTGGGTCTCCCGCATTGGAGGCAGACGCTTTAACCTCTGAGCCACCAGGGAAGCCAGTGCCACCTGCTAGACCTCAGTAATTCCAAAAAGAACTTTTTACAGAGATCATGTATTTTCCCTGCAAGGAAATGAACTAGACATAGATGACAACTTGATAACAGCCGTGAAGTAGCTTAAGCTCGTGCACTGGGGCCAGGCTGCAGGTATGTTGACCCGTCACTTCTGAGAAGGGACCCCCGGTGCCTCCCACCCCCAGGAGAAGGGACGGAGGGGCCTGGCCCCAGACCAGAGCCACCCAAGGATAAGGCGGGGCTGGGCTTTGAGCCCTCCTCCCTGGTGGACTGGGCCACCCTGACAGCTCACATGGAGACCCCAGCAGCTAGAAATTAAAGAGAATCCCCCACAGTAGCTCTTGGGTCAAAGAGACCAGCAAAACCACAACCCCAGGGTGTGTAAAACACAGTGAAGTGGAAAACACTACTTGTCGCAGTTCTGAGAGGTGCCAACAGCTATCCGCAGGGGAAACTGATGGACCTAAATGCTGCTGTTCTAAATAAGACTGAAGATCTAGAAGCAGTAAAATAAACTTAAAAATAAACTTGGGGGGAGATCACTCCAGAAGAAAAGACTATGAAATCAGAAAAAAATCAACCGTTGTCCTCCCGGTTCCCTGGGGCCCCGAGAGCAGGGCAAGGCCCCTATGTCTGGGAGCGGCTGGTCCCAGCAGGACTGGATCTGCCCCGTGTGCGTCCTGCCCCCACGGGTGAGGCATGGGGCCAAGACTGTCCCGGGGGCTCCAGAAGGGAGGTCAGTTCCACGTGGAGGAGAGCTGTTGACTGGATCCCAGTTTGCCGACAAGAGTCTGGAGCCCCGAAGGGTCCAGGGGTCTGCAGGCTGACCACCTTCAGGGTCAGGTGGGGCTGCGAACGTGCCTCAGGGGAGCGGTGTGCCCCTAGGCCCCCGGTCTTCCGGTGGGGAATTCCCCTTCCCCATTTGACCCACCAGCGTCCACGGCCAGGGCAGCAGGTCCGGGCTCTGCTGCGCCCTCTGAGGGTCTTGCCAGGGACTCAGCTCGCTTCCTATGGAGAGGGCTGGGGCCATTCACTCACATCCCCAAGGACACCCCAAGGGCACGCCCCGTCTCAGCCCTTAGGCTCGAGGAAGTGAACGTGGAAAGCGCTTTGGTTTCTGCCCCTGCTGACCCAGGTGTGGTTGGTCGCTGTCTAGAGCTTGACCTCTTCTGATCCACCAGGAGGCCCATCTCTCCAGGTGGCCACGGTCCCCTCGCATGCTGACTCAGGACGCTTTTGACCCTTCTGAGGGTTTCTTCCTGGTTTGCACAGTAAACTATAAACTCATGTTGGCCAGGACTGGCAGGTGGTGAGCAGGGCCAGCCGGTTCTGACCTCTGGGCCTGCGGCAAGCCTCCCCAGGACCGCCTGGGGCTGCTGGGCAGAGGCGGGACTGGGCTTTGCGGTGTCGGCTCCAGGCAGGTACATGAGATGGGTTCTTGGGGCGCTGGGCCTAGAAGTGGCCTCTGAGAATCCAGTGGCTTCCGAGGCCTGAGCTGTGGGGCCCTGCCAGACGGCCTGCATGACGCCTCGAGCCTCGAACTCCCGTCTGCCCTGCCGGACTCGGCCTGGTGACCCAAGAGGCTACCGGCTGCTCACAAGGCCCGGAGCTCTGGCATGGTCGGGGTGTGGGCATCTGTGTCAGTTTGCAAGGTGTCCGGCTTCCCGAGGACGAGGGCCCCTTCATAGAAGTGCTAATGCCGGGGCCCCCCCGGAGCAGCAAGACCTAGACTCGGGATTTCTCCATCTCCGGGGAGCGCCCCCCTCTCTGACAAAGCCCGGGGCCCATGACGACAGTTGAGAGGAGTTCACACCTGCCCGTGGAGGACCCTCACGCCTTCCTCACGCCTCCCCGAGGCCCCAGGAGCCCAACCACTGGCTGACGTCAGGGCCCCCCCTTACCACGGCCCCCCTCGCTGTGGCCCCTTTGGTTCCCCTAGCCTTCCTGGAGTCACTTCACACTCCAGTTCAGTCAACTCAGATGGCGCAGGGTCGTCAGGAGAGGACAGGAGGTCCGCCATCTGCCCCCCAGGGCAGCGCCAGAGCCTCCATTTCGAGGTGACGGGTGGCCTGGAGCGAGGCGCCAGCTGGAAGGTCGAGGTCCAGGTGGGTCTCTGGGGACACGAGGCTGCTCTGTCCGTGAGGCGAGGGCCCCAGGCCACTCTGGGGAGGGGCTGGGAGAGGCTGCTCTCACACCTACCCTCAGGGGAGGAGACCCCAGCAGGGCCGCAGGCTTCATGCTCCTGCTGCTGCCTTGCTGCAGCCTGTGGGGGCCCTGAACGGCCTTCCTGGATGCACAGAGCACGGCCCTGCCCAACCAGAGGAGACCCCGTGGCCCTCTTTCCCAGGGTTTCCTCAGAGCCTCAGCTCCCCTGCCCAGCCTCTGGCGGCCTCCTCTGGGACGTCTTGTAATATTCTTGCCAAATTGAAATGTGAGCCACCTACTTACAATCAGGACAGTCTTGCCCGGGACACACCGCCTGCTCGGTGGAAGGACTGCTCCCTGGACGGCACGGCCGCCTCCGCATCAGGAGGGGCTCGGTGGTCATGCCAGGGGTGCTGACCTCGGGCAGCAGTTCATGCTGGGGCCAGGCCCACTCTCTGCTGTGACTGGTCCACTCTGGGTGTGACCCACGGGGACCCAGGGCCCCGAGCCCCAGGTTAACGTGGGGACGGGGGCAGGGGTCTGGTCCTGGCCTGGCCTGGCATGCGAAGAGGCTGGGCCTGGGGGACACGAGAGAGCCAAGGGCCAGGGGTTTCAGCAAGACACCCCGGGGCTCAGCTCAGCGCAAGGGCCCCGTCCCAGCCTGAGCCCTCACGGCCCCGACCCCCTCCTCATGGACACAAGCCCCTCCAGGGTCAGGTGTGTGTGTGAGCTCACTGGTGAGGACGGCCCCTCCGGCTCAGGGATGACCAGGGATGAGCATAGAGGTGGCCCTTTCCAGGGCGCACACTAGAAGGCCGCATGGGCACAGCCCGGTTCGGAAGGAGGCAGCCGGGCTGCAGGGGGTGGTGGCCGTGAGCCTGGGCCGCACTCTAGGCCCCGAGCTCCACCAGCCATGCTCACCAGCCTGAACACAACGGCTTACCTGCGTTTGGTGATTCAGAGAATGCCCACCGAGAACAAGCTCCCACTGTCTCCAAAAGCAGAGACTACTCCTGGGGAGGGCACAGCCCCTGAACCCGCTCACCATCCGTCAAAAGGGCCCCCCCGCCATGAGCCGTGTAGCTCGAGTCCAGCCCACAGGGCGGCTCCCGGGACCCCCGCTCTGAGAGACGGGCTGCCTGGGCAGAGGGTTCCACGGGTGACCAGCCTCGGCCAGCCCTGGGGAAGCCCGGGGCCACCAGGGCCTGTGGGTGTCGCCGCATCATGGGCAGGCCCGAGCCTCCGAGGCTGCACTGACGGGGCCTTGGACGCTGGTGGCACGCTTCCCCGGAAACGTCCACTTGGCAGTGGCTGTTCTCAGGCCAGGGCTGCAGGCAGGATGGGGGTGGGGGTCCGTGGGGAGGGGGTGTCAGCTGCTGTGTCTTCTGAACCCAGGGCAGTAGCACTCTTGACCTGAGCAGCTCCCGGAGCTGGTTTGGCCAGCACGTGGGACGCACCCTCCGTCCGCAGACCTGAGCTGGGCTGGGCCCTTCCTGGGGCAAGTGTGTGCAAGGCCAGCCAAGCCCCCATACCACACGGTGTCCCAGGGAAGGGAGGCCAAGAATTAAAGGGCTGGTTTCCGAGGTCACAACGGGGACCCCTCAGGGGTGCTGGCAGTCTACCCCTGGAGCCCACTTGGGGGGCCCGCGGTCTTGGAGCCCTCATCCCCAGAGGTCCAGCCAGAAGCCTCCCCCACCAGGGTAGTGCACACAGACAGGCAGCCCCCACCCCCTGTATCCGAAGCGCTGCTGTGGGAGAGGCTGCTTTCTGGAAACTTCCAAGCCTTCCTGGAAGGAAAATCAGAACCCCCAGAATCATTACTGAAGACTCTTCTTAACAATGAAAGATAAGTGCCACCCCCAACACACACACACACTGCTTCCCAGTCCTCACATGGAGGCTGAGAACAAGCTCACTCTGAGTGAGAGTCATAAAAAAACGTTATCTGTGCATATCCTTAACAATGGCCCTTTCAAGTCATCCTTAGGAGGGATGAAGCTAAAAAAAGGTTTCCCTTGCCTTTGAGTCATCTTGGCCTAAATATCGTGGGAAATTTCCATGACTGTTCTTGTCGTCCACACCCGGAGTCCACAGACTCCTGCACGCGCGGAGCAGGGGTTTGCCTGCTCCAGGCGGGCCCAGCGCCCTGCGGCCACCCGTCCGCAGCGGGCTCCTCAGTGGAAGGCCAGGCAGGTGAGGCCACGGGGGCGCAGGCCAGCCTCTCCACACCAGGGTGCCAAGGCTGGGTCTTGGCCTGGGATCCTGTCTGCACAATGCCAGCCCTTAGAAACATCTGCTGAGAAAATTCTATTGGAATGCTGTCTTCAAAATAAAGAAATGAATAAGACAGCCTTCCTGGGCTGTAACCCACAGCACACACACTTCATCCGTCTGAAGCGTACAGTTCGACGGTTTCGGTGTGTTCACAGATACACACAATGGTCACCACCGTCCTTTTCAGGACATTTCGTACCCAGAACAGGAACACCTGCCCTCTGGGGACCACCCGCCCTAAACACTGACCGACTGTCTCTGCAGTGCAGGCTCCGGGCGTGGCTGGGATGACAGACCTCCTCTGACTTCATCTCTGAACAGCCCCCCGACCCTGCACCCAGGACGTGCGTGCACTTGGTACATCTTTGTTCAAGTTCCAAGAACTCAAGCTCCAGGAGCTCCCGGGTTCCAGCGGGGGTCCCCTTCTGGCCCTGGTATGTGTGGGGCCAGACATGGCCAGGGTGGAGCCCAAGTTCCCAAGGGGGCACTGGGTGGGGAGGAGGCAGCCAGGCCTGCTGGGGGCATCCGGGCAGGTTCCCCACCCACACAGGGGGACGAAGGCTCCCTGAGTGACAGTCTGTGGCTGCTCCAGCCGTCTGCTTACCAGGCCTGCCCGGCTCCTAAGGGTAACTGTGGGAAAGCAGAACTGATCCGGGGCCTGGACCCACCACAGAGCTCACTCCGAGGGTGCCTGCTTCAGCCTGGGTTGTCTGTCCTGGAGGAGACGGGCCCTAGCTGGTGTGTGGCCTTGGGGAGGGCGGGAGGAACGAGAACCTTCCTCCCAGCTTCTTGGGGCGACGATGCTCCCAGACACCCTAAGAAACCAGATCAGCCAGATGGGACCAGCTCCAGACCTGTCCCCACATGGCAGGACATGTTCCCACAGGATGTGTCCCCACAGGGCGTGTCCCCGCTGCAGGGGACTCTTCGAGGGGTGGGGGGATGTGACCTGGCTGGGGGTCTGCATGGCCTTTCTGAAGAAGCAACAATTGAGGAGCGACCCGAAAGGTGTCCCCTCCCTGGGTCTCCAGGCCCACGAATCCCCAGGAGTGGGTTTCCTCAGCACCTCCCTGGAATCAAACCACCACCCTATTCCCGAAGTCCTGGTAACACCACGAGCCCATCACGAGGTGCCAGGGTTGGTGCTCGGAATGCCTCCCTCCCTGTGTCCTGGGGCGGGGGTCCTAGAGGTGCAGGGCACTTCCCGGGCCTGAGGGGTGGCCGGCTGCATCCTGCTTTGACTGGGGTGATTGTTCTGAGGATGCCCAGTTGACGCTCACTCAGCCGCGTGTCTTCCTGGTGTGGTTTTCTGTATCTGAGTTTTATTTTAACATAAAGAGGTGGGCAGCGTAGATGTTGAGTGGTGGGCATCCCCACTCTGTGCCCAGCCTTCTCCTGGCGCGGGCCCGGCCCCCGGACCAAGGCAGGTTCCTGAGGTGGGTGAGCCTCACTCTCCGCAGAGGTGCCCAGCACCCGCCTGCTCTGAGACTGCCACGCCGTGTGGGAGGCTCTTGATGGCTGGCAGGAAGAGATCAGGGCTCAGTACGGTCACCCTGCAGAGGCAGCGCCAAGCCTGCCCGGGCCCCGGGGAGGGGTTGGCTGATGGACCTGGGTCTGACGGAACTGGGGACCAAGGGTGGGGGTGACAGGGGAAGCGACAGTCACAGCCCAGCGCCATGTGGTGGGAAGGAGGCGGGGCGGGGGGCCCGTACCAAGGAGGAGGAGGCTCTGTGGCCCCCTCACCTTGGGGTGGGCCGTCGGTGGTCTGGCCAGCCCCTAGCAGAGTGAGGGTCTTAGGGGACCACGGGGAAAGAGTAAAACAGGAGACGGAGCGTCATTCTGAAGATGAGAAGACAAGAAGAGAACTGACATTCACAGCAGGATGTGGGAGGCCCAGCCCCACCCGGGGTGGGAGACGCCTTCCAGACAGCCGCGCTGAAAGACAGGCAGCAGAAGCCGGTCAGGAGGCTTCAGCGGAAAACCTCGGTGCGGAGGGCGGACCAGCGGGGCAGGGGACAAGCACGCTCAGCCAGGAAGACCCTGCGTGTGAAGAGCAAACCCAGGGATCTTTCCAGGGCCAGCGACCAGTCCAGGGACAAAGTGTCCGGCATCTGAGGCGCCAAATCCACTGTCCGCAGAGAAGCAGGAGCCAGCGTCCAGGCGCTCCGCTGGTGGAGGACACCTTCCATGTCCCTTGGAGAGGATGCTGGGCAGCACAGCGGTAACATGACTCCCGATCCAGTCTGCCTCAGCACGTTGCAAACACCAAGCCGCTGCCCATCAAACAGGTGGCGCTAGTGGTAAAGAACCTGCCTGCCAATGCAGGAGACATAAGAGATGTGGTTTGATCCCTGGGTCAGGAGGATCCCCTGGAGGAGGGCATGGCAACCCAGTCCAGTGTTCTTGTCTGGAGAATCCCATGGACAGAGGAGCCTGGAGGGCTACAGGCATTGGGGTCGCAGAGAATCAGACATGACTAAAGTGACCACGCATGCAAGCACACCCATCAAATTTACAAACATAGCTATTACACTATCCCTAAGGTAGAAAACAACAATAACTTTTATTATTGATAAAACCACATGTATTTTACTTATCAGTATAGGAAGGGCAATGATAAGGATTGTGATAAGGTTCATAACGCTGTCCAAGCGGCCCTGAAGACAGGCTTTAGCCAAATGAGAAATGAATCAGCATGTTCCCCACGCCCCCAGGCTCTTCAGCCAGAGCCAGGCTGCTTAGCGTCCTCTCCCGCTCCTGGCCTGGCAAGATCTGCGGGTGCGTTTCTGCACCTCACCCCCCACCCTCACCCCCACCCTTTGCATTTGGACCCCAGGGCTCAGGGCCAGCCTGTCTGTCCCAGCTCCAGCAGGACCTTTCCCGTGGTTGAGACCCTGGTGGCAGAAGCACCGCACAAGCCCACGGCCCCCTCCAAGGCAGGGCTATGCCCAGGGCCCAGCTCCTGCAAAGGTTGTGAGCTGGGAAGGACCGGCCCTGCCCCATGGAGGCTCTCGCTGAAGTGTGCGTTTACTTCCACTCACAGAGAATGGAAGGCCACGACCAGGGTCTCCTGACTCCCTGCTCATCCTCGTTTTCCCCCTTCCTGGATGGTGGATACATTCACGCTTATCTGGCCGAAGGGCTGACCTGGAGCACAGCCCCCGAGACGACCCCAGAGAAGCGCGTGTGGACTCAGGGCTGAGCCAGCGCTCCAGGGCAGCGCCGGGTTCCCGCTTGGCTCATTCCTGTGGCATCCAGCCTTCTGGAATGTGCGTGTGTCCCCTTCACGACCAGGGGAGAAGCTGTCAGTCGGCACGTTCAGCGCCATCCACGCACTCTGACCCCCTCGGGTGACAACACGTGTTCCTGCCAGTGGGCGCGTGTGTTCTTCCTGCTGGTTTATGTATTGACCAGATTTTTTTCATAGAGTGGTCTTCCTCTGAAAGCCAGTCATTTCAATTAAAAACTAACAACAGAAAAAGGCGAGTGACAGACGACCCCGTTTAAGGAAGCAGTGGCCTGATGGCCGGCGGGGGAGGGGCTTCCGCCGTTCAGAGACAGGACACGGTCTAGCCCCGAGGCAGGCATGGAAGCCCGGCCCACTGGCCAGCGGGAGGCCTTCTGTGGCAGAGGGTGGGAGGGCCGCGAGCTGCTGGAGCTGCTCCCGAGCACCAGGCCCCAGCCCCCCAGCCCTGCCTCCGGCTCCAGGGGAGGCTGGGGGCCTGGAGGCCACAAGCCGCCAGGTTCTGACAGGACAGGAGAGCCGGCTTCTGCCTCTGTTCCCAGTGAGACTAGTCCAGTGGGGCCTGCTGGCTCACATGCTGGAACCTGGGGATGCCCCATGGGCTTAATGCCACCAGGACCCAGCCCTGGGGTGGAGGTGGGGGTATCCTGCTTAGTTGGGGGTGGGCATTGCTGGGTGGGCTCAAGAAACTTCAGCAGGTCCTGGGGACCAACAGGAGCTGACCATGGAGCCCAGGGACCCTCAGGGAGCGGCTGTCCTGTTCCCACTGTGTCCACCTCTCCCGGGTCCTGTGCAGGGGCCCCACGGAAGGGACAAGACAGACCAGCAGTCGCTGCTGCGGCGGGGGACACCCACTGGAGATGGGGGGCACTGAGCTGGGGCGGGAGCGGACAGACGGCCAGGGACACATGCAAGGCCCGGATCCTGGGGCAAACCCAGGACTGTGGCTTCTGCCCACCCTGGGTGCCCTGGGCATGGAGGGCAGGCCCACAACTGCACAGAGGGACCCCAGCCCCACTCCCCCGGCCTCTGCTGCTCCCAGAGCCGGCACGGGGGTGGCGAGGGGGCGGAGAAGGGTCTGGGAGTTACGCTTTATCTGGGGCAAAATGAGAACTTCAGTGCAGGAGACTGCCGCAGACCGAGAGCCGGCTCCGAAAGGGCGGGGGGAGGTCAGCACAAACGTGACTCTGGTGACGGGGGTGCGTGCCACCAAGCTCACACGCATGCAGGTTTCAGCCAGTCTTGTGACGCTTCTGTGAGTCACGAGGAGCAGGTGTCACCGTGAAGGAGTTTAGTGCTTTTCTAGATTGGAGGAGATAGAAGAATCCGGCTCATAAAGTCGGCTCCTGAACACACCTCACCGTCCGAAGGCCTGCTCTGCCAGGTCCCTACCATCCCCGCCTGCGCCCAGGCCCTCAGTCCTGCTCGCCGCCTGAGCCCCTTCAGGCGCTGTTGAAAGTCAGAGGCCACAGTGGCTCACGGTGTAATCCATGCAGAGGTGGACCTCAAGTGCCAACGTGTAAATATGTAGGTGACAAGGCCACGTGGGCCAGGATTCCTGCTGCTCTCAGCTGTCCAGCCCCCTCCAGAAGGCCCACAGGGTGACCCTCACTTGAAGACATGAGGAGACTATCTGGGCTGTGCTCCCCCTCCAGCTGGGCTGTGCTCCCCCTCCAGGCAGGCCGTGCTCCCCCTCCAGCTGGGCTGTGCTCCCCACTCCAGGCTGACAGCCAGGGGGTCCCAAGGGGCCTGGGGAGGACGGTGTGAGGAGGGCCGGGCATCACTGGACCAGGTTCAGTGTCTCCCATTTAGGAAGCAGCACGTTCCCATCAGCAGGAGCTCGTGCCCTCTGATTGGGCTGGGGTGCCCAGGTGCCCCCACCAGCCCACTCTGAGTGGTAATCTCGTTGGCTCCAGGCTCCAGGCCTCTGATGCAATTCTCTCTGCTGCAAAACTGGCCCTGCTGCACTAAATGGGCTCCTTGATTTGATTCTGGATCCTCTGCTGACCTGTCCAGGCCCCGGGACCCCTCCCAGGGCTTGCTAACACATTTAGCCATTTGTTGAGCAAGTGCAGCTTTTCAGAGGCTGGCAGCTCCATCTCCAGGGGCTGTCACTTCTCCTTAGAGACAGAACACGAGGCTCCTCACGCACGCTCCCCCATCCCGCCTGTTCCCAGCCCTGCGCCCGTGGTCTCTGACCTCCAACGAGGGCCAGCGTCACCTGGGAGCTTGTTAGAATGCAGAGCCTCAGGCCCTCGGGGCTCCATATAAGGCTCGCCTGCCAACAAGAGCCCAGGGGACCCAGTGTCCCTCGCGGGCCCAAGGCGCCCTTTTGCAAGGACCATTCTGCCCTCCTCAGACTTTGCCCCGGCCCACAGAGGAGGAGTCCATGCACAGCCACAGCCCTCCTCCGGAACACATGCAGGGAGCCCAGGACCCAAACGCCCCCCCATGGCCCAAGCCCACCTCCAGGGCCTGTGGGAGCCCCATGGCCCAGGGCTGTCTGCAGGGGTGCACCGCTGCCTGCAGGAGCCGTGGAAGCCCCCTCACCGAGGATGAGGCACAGCTCCGAAGGCTTAGACATGTGTGTGAAGGGGGCCTCAGTCACCCCTTTGCCCAGGCCCTGAAGGGCTTCCCAGGTGGCACTGGGGTAAAGAACCCACCTGCCAATGCAGGAGACTGTAAGAGACACAGGTTCGATCCCTGCGTGGGTAAGATCCCCTGGAGGAGGGCACGGCAACCCACTCCAGTATCCTTGCCTGGGAAATCCCATGGACAGAGGAGCCTGGAGGGCTCAGTCCATGGGGTCACAGAGTCGGACGTGATCGAGGTGACTCAGCACACACAGCACCCGGCCCTGAAATACTGCGGGCGCGCCTGCCACGGGCGGTTCATCCCGCTACCTGCACACGCACTCCTTTACTCTCCCAGCATGTACCGGCATCTAGAATGTGCCGGGCACTGCCCTGGGCTCAGAGCACTCCAAGAGCATGGCAGAACACCCAACCGCACAGAGCCACCACCCTGGAGGAGGCAGCAGCAAAGGAAACACACAGGAGGCCCGGGAGTGCTGGCTGGTGAAAGCATGAAGACAGCTGGCACAGCAGGTGCCAGGGAGCCCTGCTGATAAGGGGCCTGGCAGAGAAAGGCCTGAGGAAGGTGGCCCTGGCATCCGAGGAGCTGCATGTGTCCGGGAGTCAGTTTGCAGAGTCAAAGCTGCATGAGTATTCAACCGGACAGGAAAAGACCGACATGTGTCTTGAGCAGGCCGGGCCTGCACGCACACCCAGCCCTGCTCTGGGAGAGCTCTTTGTGGAGGAGGCACTTCCAACTCCGTCTGGTCAGACTCCCCGGCTTTTGCTGGTTCGCATTTCCCTCAGGACAGTGATAAAGGCCCTTCCTCCTCGTGGTCTGGGGTCACTGTTTCCCTCTCTGCTCCTTCTCAGCTACTCAGGCCTTTTGCCCATTTTTATTTTGGGCCATTTGCTTTTCCTTACACATATTGATACTTAAGTATGTACACATACATTGCAATGTACCGTGAAAAGTGCTGAATAATCATTTGAAATTTATGTACATTGCAAGCATCTTTATGGGGCTTTCCCAGTGACTCAGCAGGTAAAGAATCCGCCTGCAGTGCAGGAGACACAGGAGATACAGATTTGATCTCTGGGTCAAGAAGATCCCCTGGAAGAGGAAAGGGCAACCCGATTCAGTGTTCTTACCTAGAGAATCCCAGGGATGGAGCAGCCTGGTGGGCTGCCGTCTATGGGGTTGCACAGAGTCGGACACGACTGAACGACTGACACACACATGTAGGGTGATGGATATTAATCAAACTGTGGCCATGATTTCACAACATGTACATATATTAAATGACTATGTTTTACATCTTAAATTTGAGCAATGTCATATGCCAATTATATTTCAATAGAACTAGAAACAAGCAACCATCTCTCTCTGGTGAGTGGCTTGTATTTCCACAAGGTGCTTTTTAATGAATGGGAGTTTTGAATTCTGATACAGTCACTTTATGAAATATTTTCTACTATGGTCAATCTTTTCACGTCTGGCCTAGATCTGGCCTTTTTATGTCGTCATGTCTGCCTTATGACAACGTCAGAAAAATTATTAGGTATTTTCATCTAAGATAATATTTCGTATTATTTCACTCCCTCACATTCCTGGGATAAACCCAACTTGGTCATGAGTGTCATCCTTTTTTAAAAATATACAGTTTACAGGGTGAAGTTTGCTAATAATTTGTTTAGGATTTTTATATCCTTTCTTAAGAGACTGAACTAAAATGTGCGCCTTGTACTCTTCTTGTCTGGTTATGTTTTAAAAGTTGTGCTGGCTCCAGAATAATTTGGGGAAGTTTCCCCCTGTGTATAAGACTGAAAAAATCATTCCTTGGAAGTTTGGTAGAATATATCTGAATAATCCCAGAAGTGAGTTGTCTTGCAGGACAATTTTCAGCTAATGGTCAAATGTCCTTAAATGTCATAGAAACGTTTGGTCTTCTCTTTCCTCTTGAATCAATGTTTTTAAGTCATAATTTCTGGGAATTTGTCCAGTTGGAATAAGATTTCAAACTGAGTGGTTCATGACATCTCTATCTTTTGAAGCCTCTGTGAGATGGTTTCCCCTTTACAGTCCTCATGTTAAACTGTCCTTATCGCTCATCCCACCCCCACTCCCCCACCCTATCCCCACCCGACAGCTTTCCTCTTCCCAGTCACCAACCAGCTTTTGTCTTTTTCTCTCCGGCTTTCATTTCCTATTGCAATAATTTCCTGTGCCTTTCATTTTGTTGTAGTAATGTCTGTCTTTTCCTCCTCCTTTTACTAATTTAGCCCTTATTGGTTTTCTGATTTAACTTGGACACTTGCCCATTTTCTTTCTTCTTTTTTTCTTCTCAGGCGACACAGCTTCCCCGGAACCCACTTGGCACTGTCACACACACGAAGCTCCACACAGAGCGTCTCCATCACAGTCCAGTTCTGTTTCCAGTCTCCGTGACGCTCCATGCTTGACTCAGGCATCGTCTGGAAGTGTTTTATTTTTCAAATGAACGGGGATTCTGAAAGATTATTTTTACAATTTGAAATCCTTAAGAAGTCGCTCAGTCGTGTCCAACTCTTCGCGACCCCACAGACTGTAGCCGACCAGGCTCCTCTGTGCACGGCATTTTCCAGGCAATAGTACTGGAGTGGCTTGCCATTTCCTTCTCCAGGGGATCTTCCCAACCCAGGGCTCGAACCCGGGTCTCTCGCATTGTAGACAGACGCTTTACCGTCTGAGCCCCCAGGGAAGTCCGAAATCACTAAGAGTATCTTCTAAATATTGTTTTCACTTCTGGTTAATTGTGTTATCTGTTAATTGTGTAAATCCCATCATTTCATGGAAACCAGTGTGCTCCGTGTTGTGACGAGCAGCTCCGTTCTGCCGGCTCCGTGTGCTCTGGGGCCGGGAGGGTCGCTCTGGGGTCCGGGTGCCCGACGGCGGGGGTGGGGGGCGTCCACTCTCCTGCAGGCGGGGCCGGAGCGCCGGAGGCACCCGCCTCCCCACCGCCGCCGGGCCTGGCCCAGCCCCCCCAGCCCTGCCCGGCTCCGGCCCGCAGTGCGACCCCAGGGCGGGCGTCTCCGTGGGGAGGGTCTCCGTGTCCTCCGCCCCCGCCCCCACTTGCTCGGGGTCCTCCCGGGGGTGGGGGGGCGACTGCCCGAGACTCGAGCCCCACCCTCACCCCCGGGCTCTGCAAGCCCCTCCGCAGCCCGGGAGGCCCCAACCCCCCGGCCCAGCCCGGCTCGCCCGGGGGCGGGGCAGGGATGCCGCGGTGGGTCCGAGTCCTTCCGGCGCCCGCACGGTCAGCGGGCGCTCGGCTTTTAGTTGGGGGAGTCACCGCCGGTTAGGGCCGAGGGCCTCCTGCCCCGCCGCTCGCGCCCCTCCCGGGGCCCTGTGCTCCGGAGTGAGGGTGCGCTCGGGGCTCCAGGCCGCTCTGCTTTCTGACGCTCTTCGCTCCGCCTGGTCCCTGGGGGGCCGGCGCTGTGCTCGGTCTTTGCTGATCTAGGGCGGGGACCCAGCCCGGACCTGGGCGGGTTGTGGCTGGGTAGGAGCCAACAAATGGGGGCCTGGGGGCTGGGGGTGGGGCGCCTGGAGGACCCCGTAGGCTGGTGGAGTCGGGTGGGTGGGAGCCTCCTGTGTCTCCTTCGGTCGGGGGTCGGGTGGTCTGCAGCCCTATCCGGTGCCCCTAACGCCCCAGGCCAGACAGCCTCTGGCCCCCACCTGCGAAGAGACCCTGCATCTGGAGGGTGGGTTTCCAGAGCCTCTGAGCTTGCTGCCGGCCTCCAGACCCCTGCCACGACGGGGCACACCCTGCCTCCGCCCCGCCGAAGAGACGGAGAGGACTGAGAAATCGCCCGGTGACCTGGGACCAGGAGGCTTCTCCAGGCTCAGAGCCACGCAGGGGCCTTGCTCGGCGGGTGGGACCCTGGGCAGCGGCGGGAGGAGGCCCGGAGCTGACCTGCACCCTCCTTCCTTAGCCCCGCTGCCCAGTGCCAGACAGGCACCACGGCCGGGAGGCCTCTCCACACAGAGGCAGGTTAAGGGGCTCAGCTTCCCCGGTCCTCCCTGCAGGCAGAAGCCCAGGCCCCCAGTACCCCTGTCCGTCTGTACCCCAAGCCAGCCTGGCAGAGCCTCCCAGGAGCCTCTCCTGCTGGCCTCGGGGACATGGGCACGTGGAGGGGGTCCTTCTTTCTGTGCAGACTCCCTGGCTGGGCCCCTTCCCTTCTGCCCTCAGCTGGTCCTGGGCTCTGCAGCTGCAGTCCTGAGACCCACTCTCCAGACCACAGAGGCCACGGGAAGTCCGACAGGTGCGTCTCCACCTGCTGCGGAAGCAGGGACGGCCCCAGGCCCTGGCAGCCGCTCCAGTGGGAGGCATCTTCCAGCCCTGGCACGTGCTCCAGGCCTAAAAATAGACCTGTCCATCTGGACAGCTGCGGTGCCCGGTGAGGGGGCCGTTGGTGGCTTTGCGGGAATTACTAGGCTGGTCATCAGTGCCCTCAGCCCCAGGCCGCCTCTGAGCGAGAGGCTGATGGATTAGGGCCACCGGGCCCACTCATTAGTGAAGCAGCGCGTCTTGGACTTGGCCCTGCCCGTCCTCCAGTGTCCTCTGTGCCCACTGAGGGGGTTCCCCCGGAAGTCTTCCAGGAAACAGGTGGTTCCTACTCTTTTAGGATCCCAGGGGCTTCTCTTGATCCCTCAGAGGCCTTGGGCTCTGGATGGGGCCGGGGTCTCCCAGGTCATTTTGGGGGGAGCAGGTCACGCCACATGCAGGACGGTGAGGGACACAGGAGCCAGGCGGGCGGCGGTCTGGTTACCGCAGCGCCACGGACAGGCCCTGCTGTGTGTCAGGCTGAGGAGAGGAGGCCGGAGACCCTCGGGCCAGGAGGAAGGGCCTCCAAGTAGGGGTGGGGAGCGGGCAGGAAATGGAGCCCCAGGGCCTGGGCATCCGAGTGGCCTGGTTTTCCCGAAGGCTTGCAAGGGCCTGATGTCTTCAGGAGAGAGGTCAGGGGTGAGGACGGGTAGGGTGCCTGTTGGAGAAAGGGGTGGGGTTAGGGGACGAGGGGGCAGAGGGGACAGAGGGTCGGCCACCAGCGTGAGGGTGGGCATCCAGGAGGCCCGCCTGTCCCCAGGGCCCTGGGGGAGGAGAGCCGGCTGCACAGCCCCCTCCCCCACGGACCTGGGAGCGCCTGGGCGGGGCCTGGGAACACGAGGGCGGGGCCGGGGAGCAGGAGGGCAGGACCGGGGAGCACGAGGGCGGGGCCGGGAGCAGGAGGGCGGGGCCGGGGAGCAGGAGGGCGGGGCCGGGGAGCAGGAGGGCGGGGCCTGGGAGCTCGTGGGCGGGGCCTCGTGGGCGGCGGGCGGGCGGCTGCCAGACCCAAAGGGCGATGCTGACGGCCATCGCTCTGCCGAAATGCCGCGAGGAGAGGCGGCGGACTCACACGCCCCCAGACCACAGGCGGGCGCTGGACGCGTGCTCCCTCTGGATAGCCGGCAGCGGCTGGGGTCCTGGGCCACCTGCCCGTGTCCTTTCCGGGCCTGGGGCTTTCCGGACGCGGCCCTGCTGGCGGCAGGCCCGGGGTGCTTCGCCCTGGTTCTGCGGTCTGCGATGGACGCCGCTAATCCCAGGGCCACGGTGCTCAAGCCCTGGCTGCCGGGGCCCTCAGGATCCCGTTCTCAAGGGGGACGACGGCCAGCAACCTCCACGTGAGGTGCAGGGCCGGCAGGGGGCAGGTGGCCAGGGGCACCACGCACCGCAGCTTCCTCACACGGGCGCCTACCTCCATCAGGTGGCCTCTAGCCACTCCAGCGCGACAAACATGAAGCACGCTCGTGTAGTACACACGCACACACACATATACAAATCTGGCACACGAACATGTACACCCACACACACATTCACATATGCAAGCATACACAAACATACCAAACACATGGACACACGATCACACACATACACACCTGCACATGTGCCTTCACATCTGCACACACACATGGGTTCACGCGGTGCACACGTGCTTGCACAGGTACAGCCCACGTGTATATCCACATGTGCCCACACTCAAAAAACCCACTTGGGCCTGTGAAAAAAGTCCTCCATCCTGAGAGATGGAGAACGTTGCAACCAAGGTGAAAGTGGAAAACACAATTTACAAAATATTTTCTAGTAGAAAAGAGTATATACTTGACTGTCTGCTTCGTGCTTTCCTTAAAGATCTAGAATAAACGTGAGGACACCAGAGACAAACGAGGTCTCAGTGGAATCAGGTGTGATTTAAAAGGAGATCAGCTGCTGTAAGTTCAGGGAGAACGACAGGGTCGCCGGCTAGTGTGTGAGCAGAGGCCTGAAAGCCACCGGGAGGGGAGGCAATCGGACAGGCAGACAACGGCACCCCGCTCCTGCCCCAAGACAGGCCCCTGGACCAGGAGTACAGAGAGGAAGACGTCATGAAATTGCGAAAATTTGTAGTGAACTTTCAAATCAATTACACATGGAATTAGTTTAAGTATTTGTATTTGGTTACAAAGCAAAACTAAATGTCAAAAACAATTCTTAAAAAATGACACAGTGGCATACAAATAATAAGTGAAGTCACACATAACATTATTACAGCGTTTGCACATCTCAAAGAAGGGGCTGGTTTTCTAGGAAAATGTGCTTTTCCAAAATTGTCTCATGAGGAAACTTGAACACTGTAATAAATGAGTAACCATGGACTAAACTGAAAGGACTGCCAAAGAATTATTCACAGAGGTGCCAGACCAATACAATTTTATGGGTGAATTATCTGGTCCCATCACTTCATGGCAAATAGATGGGGAAACAATGGAAACAGTGACAGACTTTATTTTCTTGGGCTCCAAAATGACTGTGGACGGTGACCACAGCCATGAAATTAAAAGATGCTTGCTCCTTGGAAGAAAAGCAATGACAAACCTAGATAGTGTTTTAAAAAGCAGAGACATTATTTTGCTGACAAAGGTCCATCTAGTCAAAGCTATGGTTTTTCCAGAAGTCATGTACAGATGTCAGAGCTGGACAATAAAAAAGGCTGAGCACTGAAGAATTGATGCCTTGGAACTGTGGTGTTGGAGAAGACGCTTGAGAGTCCCTTGAATAGCAAGGAGGTAAGCTGGAGAAGACTCTTGAGAGTCCTTTGGACTGCAAGGAGATCCAATCAGTCCATTCTAAAAGAGATCAATCCTGGGTGTTCATTGCTTATACTAAAGCTGAAACTCCAATACTTTGGCCACCTCATGCGACGAGTTGACTCACTGGAAAAGACTCTGATGCTGGGAACGATTGGGGGTAGGAGGAGACGGGAACGACAGAGAATGAGATGGCTGGATGGCATCACCGACTCGATGGACATGAGTTTGAGTGAACTCCGGGAGTTGGTGATGGACAGGGAGGCCTGGCGTGCTGTGGTTCATGGGGTCGCTAAGAGTCGGACACGACTGAGCGACTGAACTGAACTGAACTGAAAGCCTGTCTATCCTAAAGGAAGTCAACCCTGAATATTCACTGGAAGGACTGATGCTGATGCTGAAGCTCCAATACTTTGTCCACCTGATGCAAAGAACTGACTCATTTGAAAAGACCCTGATGCTGGGAAAGATTGAGGGCAGGAGGAGAAGGGGACGACAGAGGATGAGATGGTTGGATGGTATCACCGATTCAATGGACGTGAACTTGGGCAAACTCCAGGAGATGGTGAGGGACAGGGAAGCCTGGCGTGCTGCAGCCCACGGAGTCTCGAAGAGTTAGACACGACTTGGCAACTGAACACAACAGCAGTGATTCAACCCTAAATGTTAATTTAGCATAGCTAGCATTATAAGAAAACCCTTTTGATACAATCTCAATTATGAATGCAAATATAAGAATTCCAAATAAATTCTTAGCAAAGTAAGTTATCATCATCTTAAACTAACCATACATTGAGTGCATCAATCTTATCCTTTTTAGGCACGAATGAGTTAAAGTTATACAGTCTAAATTGTATCAATAATTTAATCATTAGAAATATAATTTGATTATCAATAGACACTATAAAAGACATTGATAATACTTAATATTCATTAACCTACATTTTAAAAAATTTATTTTATTGAAGTAAATTCACTTACGATGTGTTGATTTCTGCTTACATATTTATACATTCTTTTCCACTGTGGTTTATCAAAGAACTGAATATAGTTCCCTGTGTTATACGGTAGGATCTTGCTGCCTACCCATTCTCTGTGACATAGTCTGCATCTCCTCATCCTGAAACCCCAACCCTACCCTCCCCCAAGCACCCCCCCGCCCGGCAACCCCAGGTCTGACCTCTGTGTTGGTGAGTCCGTGTCCGTTTCATAGATAAGTTCATTTGTGTCGTCGTTTTCATTCCACGCGTAAGTGACGTCAGATGACATTTGTCTTCCCCTGTCTGACTTCACTTGGTGTGGTGATCTCTAGGTCAGTCCGTGCTGCTGCAAATGGCGCGTTTCGTTCTTTCTGTGGCTGAGGAGTATCCACTGTGTGTGTCCCACAGCTTCATCCATCCGTCTGTCAGTGAACGTTCATCGTTCACCTTAATTTTAATCTAAGTAATACATGTTTTGACTTTAAAACTAAAAACTGCCTGGGGTTTACAGTAGAACGCTAACCGCTCTTACTTTTCTTCCTGCTCTTGAGAACCACTTTCAGCTTTCTTTAGAAATTCCTCCTGGTACTTACCAATCCATTTCTAAACAGCACATTTATCCCACCGTGGCTTGATGTCTCAGTTTTAGATTTTCTAAGCTTCCCCAGTGGCTCAAGTGGTAAAGAATCTGCCTGCAGCGCGGGAGACCTGGGATTGATCCATGGGTCAGGTTGGGAAGATCCCCTGGAGAAGGCCATGGCCACCCACTCCAGTATTCTTGCCTGGAGAATCCCATGGACAGAAGAACCTGGCGGGCTATGGTTCATGGGGTCACAAACAGTCAGACATGACTGAGCGACTCACACCCAGAGTCTTCCTGGTTTGGACAATGAAGGTAAACTCTCTCCCATTGCCTCCACCACTACACAGACCCATCAACTTCTTTCTCTTCCCCTATTTTTATGGGATATATCGTAATTTTTATTAAATCAAAACTGATGGCTATGTTATTAGATTAGGGCAATGGCATTTAGACTCAAGCTGGAAATGTGATTTGATTGTGTTCCCTTTGTTATACAACTTTTTATTTTCCCGGAGTTGAAAATTTCCTTATTTTTCATTACCTAGATTTCTCTGCTTGAGGTTTGCAGAGCCTCTTAAGTTCACGGGTTGATGTGTTGCATGAGTTCTGAAAACTCTAGGTCCTTATCTGTTTGTGCTTTGCTTCTGCCCCAGCCGTTCTCTTCCCTTCGCACGTGTGACCAGTCAGTCAGTCCTGTCTGACTCTGTGACTTTATGAGAGTGCAGCCCGCCGGGTTCCTCAGTCCATGGGATTCTCAGGGCAGGAGAGTGGGTTGTCATGCCCTCCTCCAGGGCATCTTCCCCACCCAGGGATCGAACCCAGGTCTCCAGTATTGCAGGTGGATTCTCTACCATCTGAGCACCAGAGAAGCCTTCTGACCGAGGAGCCAGAGCTGGCCTTGTGCGGCCAGTGGAGACGGAGCTGGGCGAGGCTGACAGCGGCTGGATTTAGACCAGGTCTGCCCAGCAGTTCTGCCCCAGGGGCCCAGCCCTAGGACTGCAAGAGGAGAGGAGGGATCTGGAGACTGCCTCGGGGAGGGGTTGAGGGGCTTCCCCTTTCTGCCCTGCCAGCCCTCACCCAGCGATGGGACTGCAAGAATTTCCCTCCTCCTTGGAGAACTTTGCTGCCCAGCATTGGGGGAGCAGGAGAGGACAGGGAGGCAAGGACATTCTTTCCTGACCAGCTGGGCCAGCTTGCTCGGGAAGCTGTCTCTCTCCCTGACCAGTGGGGTCCCCTCCATGCAGCTTTGGGCCTAGGATGCCAGGCTCCACGAGCCTGGACAAGCCTCCGTCCTCTCTGTTTCCTTAAACCCTCCCGCGCCTCTGAGTGGCCACCTCGATTAAGCCTTAGTCAAAGTACCAGAGCAGCCATGAGAGCGCTGACTGTTACATAGTGAATGTTCAACAAACCTTGTCAGGATAATTGGTTAAGTCTCCAGAGATAAAAGCCAAGTTGTATCTCTAACCAAGTATCCACGTAAATTAAATTCCAGAAGGATTACAGAAGCAATTAAAAAATAAAATCATGCTATAAATTAAAAAGGCATGTGGAGGTGTTGCACTAATTTTAAATTTGATAAGAACTTTCTAAGTACTAACCCAGAGAAGAATCATGAAAGGAAAATACAGATACACTTGATTGCAGAGAATTTTAACATTTTTCTATGTACACATATCTTTAATAAATTAAAAATCGAATAACAAGAAAAAAACTTTGTAACAGATGAATTCCAAAAGTCATAAAAAAAGACAAATATCCCAATGGAAAATGGGCAAAGACTAGGATAAAACAATTTACATAAAATAATTCAAGTGTCTGAAGTGAAAGTACTTAAGCCCCCGGGCCATCGGAGAAATTGAATGGAAACTAGTCCTTCTGGCCTCACCTCGGGCCAGGTTCCCTCCCCTGCCCCTCCCCGCCCCCCTCCCCCCTCCCCAGACTGGGAGGTCACCTAACATCTTCTCTCCAGAGCACCTCCCTGCTTCTTGGGGGTGGGGGGGGCACTTTGACTCTGTTTTCATTCTGGGTCCAGACTGAGCCCTGGAATTTTCCTTTCAGAAATGAAAGGTCTATTAACATATTTTCCTAAACAAATAAGCAGTTTCCCCTGGAGACAACCTTGGCAATCCCACCAGCGCAGGAAGGGCGCTGAAAGTCAACTCCCAGAAGCCAGGTTTGCCTCCTGCCCCTCACCTCCCTGCACCAAACGCCTGCCCAGCTGGGCCTGTGGGGGGGCCTGCAGGGACCCCTACCTCCCCATGCCTGCCTGCACCAAACACCTGCCCAGCTGGGCCTGCGGGAGGCGCCTGCAGGGGCCCCCACCTGCCTGCACCAAACACCTGCCCAGCTGGGCCTGCGGGGGCCCTGCAGGGACCCCCACCTCCCCAGGCCTGCCCCCTCCAGCGGCCTGGCTCACGGGCCCTGTCTGCTCCCACCATGAGCCGGCCCCAGGGCGTTGGCTCTGCCCTGTCCTCTCCCCTGACGGTCCCGCTGCCCCTCCTGTGCCGGGTCTGGTCTTTTTCTGCAGCCAGCCCTGCTGCAACGTGGGCCCTGCACTCCTGGCCACACCGGTCATGTCCCTGTTGGGGCCTGACCACACCTGTTTCACACATCAGTTTCCCTGGCAGGGCAAGCGCCGGGTGGCAACAGGGACCCTGCCCACCACTCGGGCAGGCCCCGACCTGGCAGGGAGGAGTCCTGGGGACAGGCTTGGAGGGCGCGGCTCACGTGGTCACCACAGGCAGTCCAGCTCTGGTCGTGTGGGTGACATCTGCCTTTCATGGTGGTAGACGAATCAGGTCCACCCCTGGAAGAGGCTGCCCACGTGGTTTTGTGGGAAAGCAAATGCCAGAACCACTGAGTTCTCCTCTTGTGGCTCCTCAGCAAAGGAAGGGCTGGAGGGGGCAGGCGGGGCCACGGGGCAGGGTCTGGCGGGGCTCCCCTGGACCGCAGCCCTCTCAGAAGCATCCAGGTGCCCAGGGTGGGCGCCTGCTCAGCCTGGGCCTTCTGGCTGTGACGGAGCCTGGGAGCCTCCCCCTACCCTGGCTACTCCCAGCTGCTGCCGGGGGAGGGGAGGAGGCCAGGGCTGCGGTGGTGGAGGGGTGCCGGCCCAGAGAGCCCGCCCCGGGCAGATCGGAGCTGCAGCTGCAGCCCCGTCCCTGGGGGCCCATGGCCAGCGAGTCCCCAGGCAGCCCTCCTGGCCCCCGCAGCCCCCCACTCTCATGTAGGCTCTGCGAGATGTGGATCGCTTCACTGCTGACCACAGACAGCCTTAGAGCCTCCGCTTGTCTGCGTGGGGCGGGGTGTGGTTCTGAGTGCCCTGCAGGATGACCAGCTTGTGGCCTCATCGGGAGGGGGCTCAGACCCCTGGGGCTGCCCCACTGGCCCCCATCTGTGCCTCCGCCAGCCTCCAGGGCTCCCCTCCTGGGGAGCTTCACAGGGGGCTGTGACCTCTCTCCCTGATCCTAGGGCTCCAGGACACCCCGTCCCCCATAGTCAGCACCCCTCTGCTCAGCACCACGTCTCCCTCAGGGCTCAGCCTGGAAACAGGCTTGCCTGTCAGGTCACCTTGTGCTGAGCACAGCCCAGGGAGGGGGCTGTGTCCCCGCAAGAAGCCAAGCTTCCCATCAAAGCCAAGCCGCCCACCTTCCAGCCAGGAGGGGCCTGGGACGGACCCCCATGTCCGGGAGCCCCTACTTGCCCCCCAGGAAGATGTTCCATGAAGGCGGCACGTGTGTCTCGCCGGCCGCGGGGATGAGGTTGTGTAACCAGCTTGGCTCTCCAGGTGGCTCTCAGGCCTTCCGATTTAATTGAATGTATTTCCAGCAGCAGAATCTGGGGCACTGGGATGGGGCTCCAGGGGGAGGGCGCTGGGCTGCGGGGAGGGGCTGAGGCAACAGGCTTCTCGGGCCCCAGCTCCCCAGGCAGGCAGGAGCCCCCGAAGCAGAGGCCAGCCCAGGACAAGCACTCCTGAGGTTGGACAGTGGCACGCGTATGCGGCCTGACAGGTGTCACCCCCATCATCAAACCCCCCAGCCCAGAGCATTCCCTGAGCCCAAACCCAGGAGGTCTAAGCTGCAGAGCCCCCTTCCAGACCATTCTGCCATCTGGGGAATGTCTCTCCAGGCATCCCCACCGAGTTGTCCCGGGTGTCCCCGGGCGTCCCTGCCCTGGGCACAGCCTCGTCCTGGCCTCAGCGAGCCTCCAGCTCTGCGGTTGGTGCCACATCCCCTCGGCCAACAGTGGCCAAATGGGGAGGGTCTTTCTTTCCACCCACACCCCGGCTGTCACAGCAGCCCTGTGACCCCAAGCTAGGTGGACCCTCCTGGCCTAGTGTCCCCAAATGCCCCTGAAGGGTCTGGTCAGACAAGACCAGAGGCCACCCAGGGCCCTGCCCCACCTGTCCGGTGCTCAGAGGATGGGGCGCTGGCCGTCCACCTGGGCTCATGGCAGAGCCCACAATCCATCTACAAGATGCCCTGGCATGGGGGGCATGGGGCCTCGACCCAAGGGCAACCCCTCAAGTGGGGATCGAGCATCGTGCCTGTGTGCCAGGGTGCTTCCCTCCGCACAGCCAGAGTGGCCCACTCTCTCTCGCCTCGGGGGACCACTCCACGTGGCCCTGACCCCCTTGGTTTCCTCCATAATGGAGTGGCCAGGCCTGGCTTGGGGCAGGGGGAGCTTGGACAGCTGTGTCCTTCTGGGCCATGAGATGGCCGGGGACAGATCCCGCCCTGGAGAGAGGCTGAGTCCCGGGAAACCTGGGGGCCTGGAGCAGGAGCGGCTTCTGGGAGAGGAAACCTATAGCCTTTGTCCCCGCCCTTGCCTTTACCCCACCCCCGCCCAGTCCCAGCCCCGGCCTTCACCCCCGGGGCTAAGGCAGCCACTCGGGGTTGTCTCCAAGGCAGAGGACAGACAGCCTTGGTCACCAACGCGCAGGCCGTCAGGACCGTTTCTGGAAGCATTTGATATTTATTTCCAAGAGGCGCCCACGCAGCCTGTGCAGGAGACAGCAGGTCTTTCCACACGGCCCGTGGCTCAGTGCTGCTTCCACGCGGGGCACCAGTGGGGACCCTGGCCCTGGGGCGCTGTGTCTTGGAGGTCTTGGCTAGATCCTGCGCGACGCCAGGAGGGGTTTGGAGAGGAGGCCCCAGCGGGGCCAGCTCGGGCTCCAGTCCAGCTCAGGAGCAAAGAGTGTGGCTGCTCTGGGCTGGGTGGGGGCCCAGCTCGGCCCTGGCCGCATGGTCCTCAGGCCACTGCCAGCCAGCCCTCCCGGCCCTGTGACTGCTCCTCAGGCACCAGGTTGTGGTCTCCGTCTCGCAGCAAAAGGGCAGGGGCTTTGCGAGGACAGCACGGAGCCCGCGCCCTGCAGCAAGCAGCTGGGTCCCCGCATGGGTCTCAGCTCCCTCCTCCCGCCTGGCTGCGGGCAGGTAGCTCGGCCTACAGGGCGATCTGGAGGCTTCCCTCCAGGTCGTGGCGGCCACAGGCCCTCTGTGGATTCCAGCCAGAGAAGAAAACCAGCTGGCATGCTGGGAACCAGGCCTGGCTCTGCCCTCCCCAGCCCGGGGCCAGCAGTGAGTGCTGCTCCCGGAGAAGACCCAGCTGCCCCCGGGAGGTCTGATGCCCTGCGGGAGGGCTCCTCACCCACCCCTGACCCACCCCAGTCCTCCTGCCATCCGGCAGATGTGGCCCCACGAAACCCAGGCCTCCGGACACTGCGTGGGCCTATCTGAAGCTGTGAGCCCACAGACCCAAGGCTCGGGGCCGGCATGACCGCCAGGGGCAGTGACGACCCCGGGGCTTCAATTTCCCTTCACCCAGCCCAGACCCACAGTGGCCTGGGGGTCAGCGGGCACTTGGAGGTCCCTCGCTCCACCCCCGCGGGCCAGGCAGGCAGGCAGCACAGAGATTCTGGAATGCTGGAGCGGACGGGCCACCCCAGAGCCAAGCCTGAGACTCTGGCTGGCTCGACCTTTCCGGAAGCCGGGGCCGGGTCCAGGCTTGGACAGAACAAGCTGGTTTTCACGGAGGCCAGAAAACAAGAGGCACTGGCAGCTCATTCCGGGCCCGCGGGCGGGGCGAGGTGGCCTCCGCTGCTGGGGCGGCCAGGCCTGTCCAGTCCGGCTGCTGGCCTGGTGGGCCATGTGGGCGCTCAGCTAGGCTGTCTGCTGGCCTGGCCTCCACCACCAGCTTGTGGGGCCTGCGATGGGGGAAAGAGGAGGTGCTCTGGCTCCAGGCCTCGGGTGGGGGCGGGGGCAGCATTCAGGCAAGCTCAGTTTGAATCCAGAGTTGCTGTCTGGGGCTGGGGGGCCTGGGAGGGAGACCCCACCCTCAGTCCCATGGGCCAGCAGAGATCTGGGTGCAAGGAGGGTGAGCTGGCCGGAAGCTCGGCGGACAGGACCCTGCCCCCGGCCAGGGCTGGCCAGGCTGCGGTCCTCTATTGGGAGAGCGTCCTCTCCTCCTGATCAGGGGCCCTCGGGCGGGGAGAGGCCCCACTTCCAGTCCTGGCCGTGCTGGGGCTGGGGAGATGAGTGGGGGAAGGCGGGCAGGGGGGGCTCAGGGAAGGGGGTCCCTGAGCACAAGTCAGCTTATGTGCTGCTCTCGCAGACCCTGCTGAGCTCAGGCTGACGAGGGGACAGAGGCCAGCAGGGCCGGTTCTTCCCAGGCCTGGAGCCCAGCCGGCAGGGGTCCCGGCTCCGTCTCCAGCAGGCTGGGAGTGGAGGGAGTGGCCACCATCAGCGCCAGCCCTCACTAGAGGGGTCAGGCGGCCCACCCCCAGCCCCGCCCCCGACTCCGGTGCCCCCAGCTGCGCTGGGCTCCTGAACACCTCCGTCAGCTCTGGGGTTCCGGCCAGCCCTGGCCACAAGCCCACCTGCCTGCCAGCCCTGCCCTGGTCCCAGCTGGGCCCCTGCCCGCTTGGCCTGTGCCCTGCAGCGGTGCCTGCCTACCCACCCCGCCCTCAGAGAGGAGGCTTCGGTGTTCCCACCGGGCCCAGGACCAGCCTGATGCCTCAGCCCCTGCCCCCCCCTTTCACAGAACCCCCTGCAGCGGGCTCTTCTCACCCAGACGTTTCTGGAAGCAGCCAGGTCTGTGGGGAGCAGGCAGTGGGGGAGGGGGGAAGCAAAGGCTAGGCGGCAGGCCATCCCCGGCTGCAATGTGAGGCTTTGGTTCTCAGAAGGGGATCTGGTGAAATCCCACCACCCTTCTGTCTAATTTAGGAGCAATTAATGAGCCAGCTCCCTCTGGAGATGGGCTGCTGTGTGTCCTGGTTTCAGAGGCTGCCTCTTCATCCCACGAGGAAAAGCTGTGGCAATCTGATTTAGCCTGGAAGGAGGAGGAGGAGGCTTCAGGGCCTGGAGCTTGTGGAGCCTGCAGAAGCCGGCGGGGAGCGCCGGGCTGCCCGCCGCCCCCGCAGCAGACCCTGACCCCAGGGAACTCAGGGATGGCGTGAGCTTACACCCGGGTCTGTGAGGTGCAGACTCACGTCTCGAAGGCAGCGTTCCTGGGTGGACCGCAAAACTCTGCTCCCAGGGCCCCTGCAGGCTGCCTTCTGCCACAGAAGACAGCGAGCCTGAGGTCTGAGCTGAAAGAGCCGCCCCCGCCTGGAGATCGAGCAGCCGCAGCCAGACTCCTGACCCAGCTCCCGAGAGCGACACCCACCCTGGGCCCCAGGTCCTCCCCAGGCAGGCGGTGCCCAGGCCCACATTTATCTGTCTAGTGTTTCCAGCACCACCTGCCCGACCCCCTCAGCGTCCAGGCCAGTGCTGGGGGCCTGGAGCCCCAGGAGGGGAGGGGCTCTCGGGTGGGGCCCCTGATGGAAGGGGCGGAAGGTCAGGAGGCCTCCAGTGAGGAGCTGAGGCCTGAGCCGGGTGCGCTGTGGGTGGGAAGGGCTGCACCGCAGGAGAGGAAGGGGTGGGGCTTGGTGCTGGAGACAGAGGCCCAGAGTCCAGTCCTGGGGGCCCCAAGCTTCCCAGGACATGAGCGGCCCAGCTCTCGAGGACCAACCCGACCTGCATGCAGGCTGGAGAGGGGGCAGTAGGGTCCTCACCGGGCCTGGGGGAAGAGCCTGCCCAGACAGTTACCCAGGGACAGCCTTCCGGTGCCCCCCCTGCCTGTGGCTGCCACCGGGTCCGGGGGCTCAGGGCGCCCCGGGCAACTTTGTGCTCGCTCTGTTCATGCTCACCCGCTGGTGTGTCTGGATCGAGCACAGACCTCTCCAGCCTCCCCGGCCCGCCATCACCCCGCCCCCACCCCCAGCCACCTCTGAGGCCCTGGGGTAGCTGTGGGCAGCGTCCTGGAGCAGCCCCACACTCAGGCAAACCTGCAAGGTGATGGCTTTCAGACCACAGAGCAAACAGGAGTCCCTCCCCGTCCTTCTAGAGGCATCTGCTGATGCCTGTACCAGGTGCCAGACCCACCCTGGGGCCAAACCTTTGAGACTCGGTGCCATGCCCCCCTGTCCTGGGCAGCCCTCCCTCCGCAGAGAGGGCCTGCCTTGTGTGGGGAGGGTCGGGCCCCTGGGAGGAGGGGGGCCCAAGGATGCCTGAACCCCTGGGCAGGCAGCCCCCCATGCTCACCCTGTGGAAGGGAGAAGCCTCAGAGGCAGCTGAGTGGGGCCCAGTGAGGCTGCAGCCCCCAGGAAGACAAGCAGGGTTAGCCTGAAGCCCGTGCACCCAGACTTAGAAAGAGACAGCACATTGCTCCCAAAGGTCCATCCAGTCAAAGTTGTTTCCCGTGGTCGTGTATGGATGTAACAGTTGGACCATAAAGAAGGCTGAGTGCCAAACAATTGGTGCTTTTGAACTGTGGTGTCAGAGAAGACTCTTGAGAGTCCCTTGGACAGCAAGGAGGTCCAACCAGTCCATTCTAGAGGAGATCAGTCCTGAATATTCATCGGAAGGACAGATGCTGAGGCTGAAGCTCCAATACTTTGGCCACCTGATGTGAAGAACTGACTCATTAGAAAAGACCCTGATGCTGGAAAAGGTTAAAGGCAGGAGGAGAAGGGGACGACAGAGGATGAGATGGTTGGATGGCATCACCGACTCGATGGATATGAGTTTGAGCAAGCTCCGGGAGATACTGTGTGCAAGGAAGCCTGGCGTGCTGCAGACCGTGGGGTCACGAAGAGTGGCCACGACTGAGCAGCTGAACAGCAGCAGCTGTGCTCCCAGCTCCTGCCTCCCCTGGGGTGCTGATCACCCCAGTGATGGCCTGAGTGCCACACAAGTGTCCACTCCAAGCCTCGGCTCCAGGCCTAGGGCCTGGCACCCTGAGAAGACCCCACATGAGACAGTGAGGGGCCCAGAGCCGGGGCCGGTGTTGCCACGTGGCAGAAGCGGGTGGAAGGAACACTGCCCGTTCGGGGCGGGGAGACTGTCCTGCGCTGCCAGGTGGGCCCAGAGCAGCCCCAAGGGGCCTCACGGGGGGACGCAGGGGGCTCAGAGAGGCGGCTGTCAGCCCGGCTGCCTGAAGAAGGAGGAAGGGCCGCGGGCTGGGGTGCAGGCACCTCTAGAAGCTGGAAGAGGGGGAAACGATTCTCCCCGGAGCCTCTGGGCGGAAGTCGCCTTGCACGACTTGGATGGAGCTCAGGGAGCCTCACTGCAGGCTCTGCCTCCAAGACCCTCGGACAGTGGGTCTGCAATTTGTAAGCCACTCAGCTCTGGTCATTTGTTACAGCGGCCAGCAAAACTCACACACCCTCCTGGAACTGAGAGACCTTCCCAAGAACAGAGTGAGGCTTCTACGCACACACACACACACAGACACACACATACACACAGAGATACAGACAGACAGACACACACACACAGACACACACAGAGATACAGACACAGACACACACAGACACACACAGACACATGGAGACACAGACACACACACACACAGATACAGACAGACACACACACACAGATACAGACAGACACACACACACGTACACACAGACAGGCAGACACACACACAGACACACACACACACAGATACAGACAGACACACACACACACAGACACACACAGAGATACAGACACAGACACACACAGACACACACAGACAGACAGACACACACACAGACACACACACACACAGATACAGACAGACAGACACACACACAGACATACACAGACACACACAGACACAGACACAGACAGACAGACACACACACACAGACACACGGAGACACAGACACACACACACACAGAGATACAGACAGACAGACACACACACACAGAGATACAGACAGACACACACACACACACAGAGATACAGACAGACACACACACACAGAGATATAGACAGACACACACACACACACACACAGAGAGATACAGACAGACAGACACACACAGAGATACAGACAGACACACACACACACACACAGATACAGACAGACAGACACACACACACAGACACACGGAGACACAGACAGACACACACACAGATACAGACAGACAGACACACACACACAGACACACACATACACACAGAGATACAGACAGACACACACACAGAGACACACGGAGACACAGACAGACACACACACACACACAGAGACAGACAGACACACAGACACAAACACACACACACACACAGACACACGGAGACACAGACAGACACACAGACACACACACAGACACACACAGACACACACACAGACAGAAACACACACACATAGAGACACACACACACACCAGCCCCAGCAGACACACACACTCACACACCAGCCCCAGCAGACACACACACATAGAGACACACACACACACCAGCCCCAGCACAGCCCGTGGTCACCACAGGCCTCTGGTCAACCATCAGTTGTGGTTCCAGCTCCACTGAGCGAAGACCAAGGGCTGGGGTGTCCGACCCACAGATGCCGCTAACTGCCCTCGCTGCCCCTGGGGCTCCGGCCCCTGCTCCCTGCTTCCCTGGCTTTCATGCTGGTCACAAAGAGTAGACGGTCAGCCTGGGAGACCCTCAGAGACCACGTGGCTTCACAGGAGGGGCCTGTCTGGGGGCACAGAGGCGCAGGGACCCTGCTGGGGACAGAGAAGCCGGGTGACCATCTCCACAGTCCCTCCTGTGCCGTCCACCCTGATGTCGGACCCCCGGGGGTCAGAGCTGGGAGTCCAGTCACCCGAAGTCAGAGGGGACTAGCCCTCATGCTGACTCCAACTGCAGCTCTCGGACCACAGCCGAGGGTCCAGCCTCCACGTGGGGACAGGCGCTGGGGGAGGGCGCTGGGGGCGTGGCGATGGCAGAGGGGACAGCTCGCAGAGGTGGAGCCGTGGCCACAGCAGCATCCTCGTCGTCATGGAGAGGGCTGGCGGGGGGTGGGGCGGGGAGTGGTGAGCGAAACAGGCAGGAGAATGCTCCAAGGAGCGTGCCCCCAGGGCAGCAGACCACGTCTCTGCTCTAAGCCGCCGGGTCCCCCGCAGCAGCCCCCACGGAACCACAGCTGGAGGGTCTTTGGAGAGAGCTGTGAGCATCACCTCAAGAGGACGGCAGGGTCACGAAAGGGTCAGTGGGGCTTAGGGGTCATGCTGGGGTTCAGGGGTCATGAAGGGGTATTGGGGTCATGATGGGGTTCTGAGGTCATGATGGGGTTCCGGGGTCATGATGGGGTTCAGGGGTCATCATGGGGTATTGGGGTCATGATGGGGTTCTGAGGTCATGATGGGGTTCTGAGGTCATGATGGGGTTCAGGGGTCATGATGGGGTATTGGGGTCATGATGGGTTCTGGGGTCATGATGGGGTTTGAGGTCATGATGGGGTTCGGGGGTCATGATGGGATTCTGGGGTCACGATGGGGTTCGGGGAGGGGCACAGCAGGGCTCGGGGGTGCAGTGTTTGGCGCCCTCTGCTGGCGGAAATGGGTTTCCAGCCCAATCCCCCTCCTGGTGGACCCCCCTGACCCACAGGAGCAGCCTGTGGGTAGGATCTCGCTGCCCCTCCTCGGCTCCTTCTCCAGCTATCAGAGTGCCCCCAGCACTGGGGGGACTTGCTCTCGCGTCACGGGAGAGTGGGGCTGCCTGGACCTTCCCCTCCAGGGCTTCTCTGACACAGACGCCTGCATCTGCTCTCCTGGGAACACACTTGGGCGGCTCCTTCTTCTCTGGCTGCACCCCAGTCCACGTCGGCCATTCCCAGGAAATGGGCAGGATTGGACCTGCCACGCCAGCTCTATGCAGTGGGCAGTGGGCTGCCCGGGATGAGGTCAAGGTGACCAGGGCCAGTCTCCGTGCTGTGAGGGTGGAGGAGATTTTAGCTTTTCTAATAACAGGGCACCGGGGGCCCGCCCGGGGCTGGAGGGCCTCTCTCCCCACACTTGGGAGCCCTAATTGCAGGCGGCGTATTTTTGGTTCACGCTTAACGTCTGAATATGACTCACCCCGAGGACCCTGTCATCAGCGGCTCACTGGGCTCCAGGCCAGGGTTGAAAATGACCACTGTCAGCCCATCGGGCATTTGTGTCCACATCTAGGCCTTCCGCTGGACCCTGCAGAGGAAGAGGGAGGCGGGGGTGGGAGCTCTGTTCCTCCTGAGCTGGTCCTCGGGGGTGGGGCTCATACCACGGTCTCTTTGTCCACACCTGGGGGCCCTGGACATCCTTCCCAGGGGAGGAAGCTCTCCAAGGGGAAGGAGGGATGGGGCCCAGACTCCCAGGAGGTGCAGCTGGAGCCCAGGGCACCCTGGAGCCCTCCCCACTCCAGACACGCCTGGGGGGCCTGTCTTCATTAGCAGGACTCCGCTGCCTGGGGCCTCTGCCCAGCCAGGGGCTCCCGAAACCTGGGCGCTGCCCCAGGAAATGACCAGTTGGTGCCTCAGCTTTTCTGAGTCTCTTAGTGCGAGTCTCCTTGTCCCGTCAGCGGGCAGATCCTCCCCAGCCCATTCACGCGCCGCCCCCTGCACGAAGACCCCTTTCCCCAGGCCTCCAGACCTCCGTCAGGTCTGCCTCGTGCCCCTCTGCCCCAAGGGCCTCGCTGCTCCCTGCCAGGCCCTCGACGTCCCCCCCACCATGTGTGGTCAGGGTGTTCGGGGAGCAAGCACTCGGCCCTGGGGGCTCCCTAGGTCAGGCTCCCTCCCTGACTCTGGACACCAGGTGGGGACCTCCAGTGAGTCGGAGGCATGGACTTGTAGGGCGGGGGACACCCCGAGTCCACCCTCCTCAATGGAGGCTCCTTGATGGCGCAGCTGCCTGGGAGGCTGAGTGCTGGCTGCCTGCTCTCTGGCGGTCCCTGCGTGACAGCCAGGACCCTGTCCTCGAACAGGCTCCTGCTGGCATGGGGTCTCCCACCGCTCCTCTGCTGGGTTGCAGCGTTAAGACGTTCCCAAGGTGGTCACCGTGGCCGGCCAGCCTAGGTCAGTACAGAGCCCACTCTGGGCCCCCGTGGGAGCAGCATCGTCCCAGGAGAGAAGGCATCCCCTCCGACCTTTGCACCAGTAGGACTAGTGTCACGCGTGAGGAGTTGGAGCTCCGAGGAAACCCAGGACCCTGGGAGCCCAGGGCCCAGGGGGATCCGGCTTTGCCACACCTCTTACAATTCTTGGTTATAGAACCGCAGCCCTCAGATTTCAAAGACAGCTGTTTGGAACATCTTGGCAGTGGAAACTCTTGAGCAGAAACTTGGAGGTCCCGAAGCGTAAGGCCACAGAGCAGGGCTGCTCTGGGTAAGGGGTGTAGGGCTGGGAAGGGGGTTCTGGCCCTCCCTGTCCATGCGCTCCTGCTCTGGGTTGCTGGGTCCCCTGAGCTGGGCCCCGTGTCCTGGAGAACCTCAGACATGCTCGGGGACGTGTCCTGGGTGCCGGCCCTTGCCTCCCTGGCCCAGTCGAGGCCATCTGTACGGAAGGCAGGGCTGGGCCTCGGTCAGGGGAGGTGGCTGAGGGGCCCAGGTCAGCCCGGCTGCGTGGGGCTGGGCGCCTCCGAGATGACCTTCTAAGTCCTCTAACAGGGGCTGCACACACTGGTCAGGGCACGTGTGTGCAGCTGGGTGGCGTTCGTGCAGGGCTTCGGGCACCTCTGAGAGCCCCATCGGTCATATCCGGGCTGCAGGTTTCCGGGGCGAATCCTGAACTCCCACCCTCCATTAAAGCCGCACCGCCCGTGACCCACAGCCAGATGTGGCCGGCGTGTCCCCTGAGCCACGGCCCAGAGTCCAGCAGCCGGGAGGCGTGTCCGGCCCACAGAGCAGCCAGGGTGGGTGCGGAGCTCCCCACCACTGCCTGAGGGGAGAGGCGGGTTTGTGCAGCCAAGGTCGTGGCCACCGTGTCCCAAGGACGTCCCAGCAGGAGGCGCCCATCCTGCCCAGGTCCCCCGGAATTAGTGCGGAGACAGGCAGGAAGCCAGCCCGTCCTGGGCTCCTGTGGCCGCTGTGATGCATCTCTGCACACGCGGTCCCTTCTGTGATGTGTCTGAGGATGCAGCCAGAGCGCCAGCCTCCTCACGTCTGAAACTGTGTGACAGTCTCATCCTTCCAGGAAGGCGCTGACCAGGCGGCAAGAATGCTGAGTTTCAGGTTCAGTGTTCGAGCTTGTGATTCAGACTAGAAGCATCATGTTTCAGTGGAAAACTCTGCATTGTGTCGAGGTTGTCTGATCTGACTGTCACTGTCAGCTGGGCTCCACCAAGCAGGTAGGTGGGGAAGACCCGTCTCCCCTCCCCGACCCCGGGGAGACCAGGGTTTCCAGCTTTGGTTTCAGTCTCAGTGACCTTTCCATGTGTCTGTCCAGAGTCGCTTAGACCATCCACCTGGTTCCTCTTTTACTGATGAGTAAATAGCACCTTTAACATGAGCTATTTTTTATATCTGTGAGTCAGGATTTTATCTTCCACTGAAAATTACCTTTCAACAAATGTGTTAGGTTTCTGGACTTCTCAGGCAGCTCAGGGGTACAGAACCCACCTGCCAATGCAGGAGATGTGAGCCCGATCCCTGGGTCAGGTCCCCTGGAGGAGGGCATGGCAACCCACTCCAGTATTCTTGCCAGGGAAATCCCACGGACAGAGGAGCCTGACAGTTATAGTCCAGAGGGCTGCAAAGAGACACGACTTAGCAACTGAACAACAAGTATTAGGTTTCTAGACACTATCTATATATCACTTTCCAAAGGTATGTCTGTTGATTCACACAACAAACTACTTAAGGAACCAAGGAAGGCTGAGCACCAAAGAACTGATGCTTTTAAGTTGTGGTGCTGGAGAAGACTCTTGAGAGTCCCTTGGACTGCAAGGAGGTCAAACCAGTTCATCCTAAAGGAGATCAACCCTAAGTATTCATTGGAAGGACTGAAACTGAAGCTCCAATCCTTGGCCACCTGACACGAACAGCCGACTCATTAGAAAAGACGCCGATGCTGGGAAAGACTGAGGGTAGGAGGAGAAGGGGACGACACAGGATGAGATGGTTGGACGGCACCACCGGCTCGATGGACGTGCTGCTGCTGCTGCTAAGTCGCTTCAGTCGTGTCCGACTCTGTGCGACCCCATAGACGGCAGCCACTAGGCTCCCCTGTCCATGGGGTTTTCCAGGCAAGATCTGGAGTGGGTTGCCATTTCCTTCTCCAATCCATGAAAGTGAAAAGTGAAAGTGAAGTCGCTCAGGCGTGTCCGACTCTTACCGACCCCGTGGACTGCAGCATACCAGGCTCCTCCGTCCATGGGGTTTTCCAGGCAAGAGTACTGGAGTGGGGTGCCATTGCCTTCTCCCAATGGACGTGAGTTTGAGTGAACTCCGGGAGTTGGTGATGGACAGAGATGCCTGGCGCGTTGTGGTTCATGGGGCTGCAAAGAGTCGGACACGACTGAGTGACTAGACAAGAACAAATGCAGTAAAAACAGTGGAAATTTCTAAGAACATTTTGAATAATTGTGACAGTTTTTAGAAACTCAGAAACAGATGTGGAGGATGGACATCATAAGGGTGCTGAGTCTCACTGTGAAGAGCAGGGGGCTCAGCCCAGCCCTGCTGCCCAGCCCCGAGCCCGTGGTCCCCCCAGCCCGTGGTCCCCCAGGCCATGGGTCCCCCCAGCCCGTGGGCCTCCCAGCCCGTGGGCGCCCCAGCCCGTGGTCCTCACCTGGGCCTTCTCCCCGCTGGGCCTCCACAGCAGCTCTGGACTCTCAGAACCCATTTCCCTCGCAGTCAGCCCAGGGTGCCTCCTCCCTTCTCCCCGCTGGGCCTCCACAGCAGCTCTGGACTCTCAGAACCCATTTCCCTCGCAGTCAGCCCAGGGTGCCTCCTCCCTGGCCTGGGTTCAGCAAACGTGTGTTGGTAAGTGATGGCTACTCAGTTTGTAAACCCTTCCTCAGGCAGGAGCCACTGTGCCTGCTTTACAAGCCCTATTGGGCCCCGGCCCCTCCCGCCCCCATGCTGGGGAGCCTCGGCCGGTAGCACCCCACCCCTGGTGACACTTGGGGGTGCCAGTCCCCCGTGCCCAGCCTGAGGCCCCTTCCTGGAGCCCCTGTGGGCTGAGGCTGTGTCTGGCTTGACTTGCCTCCCGAGGGACCCTGGGAAGGAGCGGGGCTCACAGGCTCCAGGGCTCGGTCAGGGCCCTGCTGCTTGTGGGCGCTGCCTGCTTCCAGAGACTTCTGCACACCGGGGGCTCCGCAGGGGAAACCGAGGCAGGAGGCTGTTGGTCCTTTCAGGCCAAGCAGAGCCCCGCTTCTTTCTCTTCCTTCCCCTGGGCCCCTCAGGCTCCCGAGCCCCACATGGACTGAATTCTGGGCCACCGTGCCTTGGGGGGCCGTTCCACGGGTGCTGGAAACGCTGGGGCCCCACAAGGAGGGGGTTGGAGAGCCGGACCCCACCCCAGTGGCCAGGCCGGAGGGGCGGGAGTTGGGGCCGCGCCCGCAGGAATGTGAGGGAGCCGGGCTGGAGGGGAGCAGGCGAGGGTCCCAGCCAGGCCGCCCGCCTCGTGGGGCCGCGTCTTCTGCAGTGTGGCCAGCAGAGGGAGCCCGCGCGCCACCGCGGGTGCAGGACCGGGTGCTGGGTGTCCAGCGGGCAGCAGGGGGCCCCGGGCCCACCCTGGGTACCTCCTCTGGGACGGGAGCCAGCTGGCACTTGACTGGGCTCTGATGACTGCTCCCTCCCACGTCTGGGGACCGGGCGGCCGCTTGTCGGCAGAGCCAGGAGGGTCCAGGGTCCCGCAGGCCTCCTCCCGGGGCCCCCACAGGGGCTCGTGGTTTCCTGGCAGTGGTTGCAGGTCCCAGGACTGGCCCTTTCAGCAGTTGCCCCTGCCCCTGTGGAGACAGGGCTCCCCAGCCACGCGGTGGCAGGCGGGTCCCTCCCGGAAGGCCGGGCTCCTGCAGGACAAACAGCTGCCCAGCGCCTTCCGCCCTCCCTGCGTCCTGGGGCTCGTCTCTCTGTGTTCTCACTCTTTCTGTAACGAGCAACTTTTACAACACTTCACATCACTGAATGCTATAATTTATTTGAAAAACAGACCGCCTAGGACAGAGCCCTAGTTCCCAGGAGCTTTGAGCTCCTGCGGCTCAGGGGCCCTCCCAGCTGGGGCAGGGCCTGGGGGGGCCTTGGAGGGGAGAGGTGCCCCAGAGCAGCGCAGTGGGGTAGCCAGAGCCTCCTTCTGCTTCCCATGGGGGTGGTCCCTGCAGGACCCCAGACTCGGTGCTAGGTGCTCTGTGTTGGGGCTCCCTGCTCCTGGCCTGGACCCGTTGCTTGTGCTGAAATCAGGCCATTTGTCTCCTGCCTCTGCTGGAGTGGGCCACTGGCCTTCTCTTGAGACCCGGGGGCAGCTCCCGGGGTCCCAGGCTCCCCCACCCCCGCACCTGCTCCCTCCAGGGCCCAGGGCCTTTCAGAGCCCATCCTGTGAGGGGCCTGCAGCCCCAGAGACATCATCACCCTTGGTGATGAGGAGGGTCCCAGGGCAGCTGGTGAGCAGGGTCCCAGGGCAGGGAGGCCGCCTCTGCCTGGGGGCCCCACCTAGCCCAGCCTCCTAGCTCTGGCCAGGCCGCCCTCTCCACATTCCTGGCCCCCCCATCCACCTGTCCACACAGGCCTCTGGGGTCAGGCAGCCCCACAAAACCGGCTCTTCTAGCCTCTCCGCCTGGCTGGCCTCGCCCAGGCCCTGGGGCGCTGGGGCTGCAAGCTGCAGGGAGGAGGAGGCAGTTCTCGGTTAGGATGGCATCTGAGGCCGGATCCGGAGCTGCCTCCCCGACTCAAGCTTTTCCAGCCTTGCCCGGGGCCCTGGGACCCTCTGCCCAGAGTTGGGGGGAGTCCCAGGCCCCCTCCTTCCCTCCAATGGTCCCCACCCCACATGCGGCCCCTCTGGCTCTCCTGGGCCTGCCTCCCAGGTCTGCAGGCCCCAGGCCGAGTCGCAGACCCTGGGGACCCTGCTCCCTGCCCGCTAGTGTGACCTTCAGCACCAGGGTCTCCCCACCACAGAGGGCCTCCCCCCATTCCCACTTCCTGCTTCCTCCCCTCCTCCTCCCCCTTCCCTCCCTCCCCTCCTCCCCCCTCCCTCCCTCCCCTCCTCCCCCCTCCTCCCTCCCCTCTCACTCTCCTTCACCCTCCTCCCCCCTCCCTCTCCCCCCCTCACCCTCGTCCCCCTCCTCCCCCTCCCTCCCCTCCTCCCCCTCCCTCCCCTCCTCCCCCTCCTCCCCTTCCTCCCCCTCCCTCCCCCTCCTCCCCCCTCCCTCCCCTCCTCCCTCTCCCTCATCCTCCTCCCCCTGTCTCACCCTTCTCCACCCCTCCTCCCTCCCCCCTTCCTCACCCTTGTCCCTCTCCTTCCCTCCCCTCCTCCCTCTCCCTTCTCCAGCTCCTCCTGCTGCACTTCCTCTGCTGCTCTCTCCCTGTGAGTCAGCAGGGAGCTGCGAGTTTCTCAGCGGTCAGTCTCTAAGCACCCCCTCCCAAGGCCTCTGTGCTTCTGGAACGCTCTGCACCTGAGGCTTCCTTAGCAGCTGACTGAGGGGGTCGACGACTCGCCCCGCCCAACTCAGTTCGCTTCTCCCTGGGCGGGGGCGGACAGGCTGAAGTAGCAGAGGGCTGACCTCGGGGCCCAGCCCCCCACCCATCCGCACTCTGCTCTGGGCTCCAGCTGACCAGGGCCCCGGCTCACACCCACACGGCCCCCTGGGAAAGGCCTTCCTGGGCTCCCCTCCCCTGGAGCCCCTCAGCTGGGGGTGGAGAGGGGAGGAGTGGAGGGAACAGAGGTAGAAGGGGCCGGAGTCCCTGCCCGTTTGAGGGCCTTGGCTGTCTGTCCCCTCGAGGACCACCCATCCCAGCAGCTCACAGCTCGCGCTCTCCCTCGGGCCTCCCCAGGGCAGCTTCTGGACCTCTCCCCAGGGGCTCTCATGGCAGACACATCCCTGCCTGCAGACTGAAGCCCCAACCACGGACATAGCCAGCATCTCTCAGCAGGGGATACGCAGTGGGGAAACCCCGACCCAGAGGGTGACAGGACACCCCCACTGCTGGGCACCTGGCCGCCCCCCTAGACCCCCAGCCCACCCCCCATTTCCTAGGACTCTGGGGGCCTAGGGCACGACGCTGTGGGAACAGACCTCAAGTGTCACCTCCTCGGTCACTCAGAGAGCTCTCCCTACAGCTGGTCACGAGTCTTCCTTTTCAAACCAAAGCTTCCTTCCCACCTGCCAGGCCTCCTGCAACACCTGGCAGAGGCTGTGATGTCAGGGTCTGTCTTTACTGCGTCACAGGCGCCCCTAGAAGGGGGCCTGGTGTCCTGCGAGCGGACCCCCTGGGCCCCAGTCTTGCTTCTGGCTGAGCCCAGAGGATGCGGTTGATGCTCAGACGGACCGTGGGTAGGGGGTGACTGCTGGCTAAGACGAGGGGCGGAGGGTCAGGTCAGGGGCACCAGGAACTATGCACTTGAGGACAGCGTTCCAGAGAGCGCCAGGCACCCCTGGAGGCCCTGGGAGGTGTAGCCAGGTCCCCACCCAGCAGCTCTGCCTCGGGAACTTCCAGACTAAGCTTGGCAATAGGTCATAAATATTCATTTGAAAATTAAAGTCCCACTAAAGAACTAACTCACTGCTGATATTTGCAAGTTTTTTTTGTATTCTTGCACAACTACAGTGCCATCCCTGCTCCCGGCCTGAGGACTGGGGTCCCCTCTGCTGCCTGCCCCTGTGGACCCAGGCCAGCGAGGGGACCTCTGGGAGGAGCAGGGCCAGAACAGTCGGCCTGGAAGAATGAGGGGAAAAGAACCAAAGAGCAACTTTGTAAGAACCACAGGCATTTTACCCCATTTTTTCAGATTGTTCGGCTTGCCTTCCATACTTTTAAAGATTATATTGTGGATGTGTCCAGCCACACACCGACTCTAGAGGGAGGCCTTCAGGTCTAGGCCGCACCACCGTGCTCCTGGCGCCAGGTCTCACCCTTTGGTCTCTTTGAAAGGTCCTGAGCTCTTTCTTCTCTCTTTTCCTCTCCTTTTCCACGAGCTTCTCCTGCTCGACATTGTTGGGAAGGGGAACATTTCTACGGAACCTAAATGTTCAACCTTTGGGGGCTGTTTAAACACCTGGCTATAATTCAGCGCTGGCCCACGAACTCACTCAGGATGAAAACGCACGCCTGCCCACACACGTGGGCCATGCCTGCACCTCCAACATTCCGAGAAGACAAGACCAGGGTCAGCAGGGGCTGTCTCGAGGTGTGTGAGCAATTATCCTTGTTCAGTGACTCAGTCGTGTCTGACTCTCTGCGACCCCAGGGCTGCAGCGCACCAGGCCTCCCTGTCCATCACCAGCTCCCGGAGCTGCTCAAACTCTTTTCCGTTGAGTCAGTGATGCCACCCAGCCATCTCATCCTCTGTCGGCCCCTTCTCCTCCTGCCCTCAATCTTTCCCAGCATCAGGGTCTTTTCCAATGAGTCAGCTCTTCTCATCAGGTGGCCAAAGTACTGGAGTTTCATCTTCAACATCAGTCCCTCCAATGAACACCCAGGACTGATCTCCTTTAGGATGGACTGGTTGGAACTCCTTGCAGTCCAAGGGACTCTCAAGAGTCTTCTCCAGCACCACAGTTCAAAAGCATGAATTCTTCAGTGACCAGCCTTCTTTATGGTCCAACTCTCACACCTATACATGACTAATGGAAAAACCAAAACTTTGACTATACGAAAATTTGTCGGCAAAGTAATGTCTCTGCTTTTTGATATGCTATCTAGGTTGGTCATAGCTTTTCATCCAAGGAGCAAGTGTCTTTTAATTTCATGGCTGCAGTCAACATTTGCAATGATTTTGGAACCCAAGAAATAAAGTCTTTCACTGTTTCGTTTCCCCATGAATTTGCTGTGAAGTGATGGGATCAGATGCCATGATCTTAGTTTTTTGAATGTTGAGTTTTAAGTCAGCTTTTTCACTCTCTGCTTTCACCTTCATCAAGAGGCTCTTTAGCTCCTCTTTGCTTTCTGTCATAAAGGTGGTGTCATCTGCATATTTGAGGTTATTGATATTTCTCCCAGCAATCTTGGTTTAGAACAAAATTTTTGATGGTCAATATTTTGTGAGTGATCTTTGAGAAGTATGGATTGCTTTTGCAATAAGAAAATAAACTAAAAAAATATGGAACAAGACAAGGATGCCCACACGCATCACTTTTATTCAATATAGTATTGGAAGACCTAGCTAGAGAAATTAGACAAGAAAAAGAAATAAACTAGAAAGGAAGAAGTAAAACTGTCACTCACTGTTTGCAGATGACATGACATGATATATCAGAAACCCCAAAACTCCATCAAATCACTCTTTGAACTAATAAATGAATTCAGAAAAGTTACAGGATACAAAGTCAATACAAAAAAATCTGCTGCATTTATATAACTAATAAATATCAGAAGAGAAATGAAGAACACAATCTTGTTTACAGTTGCATCAGAAAGAGTAAATTTAGCCAGAGAGGTGAGAGCCATTTATATAGAAAGCTACAAGACATTAAGGAAAGAAATTGAAGACACAAATAAGTGAAAAATAGTCCATGCTCATGTGTTAGAATAGTTAATATTGTTAAAGTGAAAAATAGTCCATGCTCATGTGTTAGAATAGTTAATGTTGTTAAAGTGAAAAATAGTCCATGCTCATGTGTTAGAATAGTTAATGTTGTTAAAGTGTCCAAACTACCCAAAGCAATGTTCAGATTCAGTATATTCCCTATCAAAATCCTAAAGGCATTTTTCAAAGAAATAGAACAAATAATCCTAAAATGTATATGGAGCCCCTCAAAATACCCCAAATAGCTGAAGTGATCCTAAGGGAAAAAAAAAGCTGGAAGTGAAGTAAGTTAGAAAAAGCCAAATACTATATGATGTCACTTATATGTGGAATTAAAATCAAAAGCAAGGAAGAAGCTCGTAGATACAGAAAATGGACTAAGGCTGCAGAGACAGGCTGGGATGAGGGCCTGGGAGAAATGAGTGAGGGGATCACAGGAGAAAAGGAAGGAAAAATATTTTAATTAAAAAATAAAATTGAGACACAGATTGAAGGCCACCGATAAGAAGAAGCGTTCTGTTTGATGAAGTCACTCAGGCTCTCCAAGGAGACTTCCAGGTCCTTTCACAGGAGCAACTGCTGCTAAAGACAGTATTCACAGGTCAGCTGCCCCTGAGTGCACAGATCTGCACTGTCCACAGAACAGAGATGAGAGTTTCTACCAGAATTAAAACTGCTACGCAAGACCTGCAAAAGCTAGCCAGTGACCTGAATTCAAGGCATGTATTTATGCACTCCTATGTATCTTCAATATAAACTCGTATTTTCACATACTATTCATTTACTATTCAACTAACATTCATACACATAGGTTTAATGTGCTGTACGTTTGGGGTTGCTCAAAATCCTTTAAGCTAGGCTTCAACAGTACATGAACTGAGAACCTCCAGATGTAAAAGCTGGATTTAGAAAAGGCAGAGGAACCAGAGATCAAACTGCCAACATCCGCTGGATCGTAGAGAAAGCAAGGGCGTTCCAGAAAACCATCTACTTCTGCGTCACTGATGCTGCTAAAGCCTTTGACTGTGTGGGTCACACAGACTGTGTGGGAAATTCTTCAAGAGGCGGGAGTAGCAGACCACCTGACCTGCCTCCTGAGAGACCTGTATGCAGGTCGAGAAGCAGCAGTGAGAAGTGGACACAGAACAACGGACTGGTTCCAAAAGGAGCGCGTCAAGGTTGTACACTGTCACCCTGCTTATTTAACTTACATGCAGAGCACATCATGAGAAACGCTGGGCTGGTTGAATTACAAACTGGAATTAAGATTGTCAGGAAAAATATCAACAACCTCAGATACGTAGATGATACCTCTCTAATGGCAGAAGGTGATGAGGAACTAAAGCGCCTCTTAATGAGGGTGAAAGGAGAGTGAAAAGTTGGCTTAAAACTCAACATTCAGAACACAAAGATCCGGTCCCATCACTTCCCGGCAAATAGAAGGGGAAAAGGTGGAACCAGCGTTTCCAGATTTTCGTTTCCTGGGCTCTAAAATCACTGCACACAGTGACCGCAGCCATGAAATGGAAAGATGCCTGCTCCTTGGAAGAAAAGAATTGACAAACCTAGGCAGTGTATGAAAAAGCAGAGCCATCACTTTGCTGACAAAGGTGTATATGGTCAACCTGTGGTTTTTCCAGTGCTCATGTATGGATGTGCGACTTGGATCGTAAAGATGGCTGATTGCTGAAGAATTGATGCTTTTGAACTGTGGTGTTGGAGAAGACGCCAAGTCCCTTGGACTGCAAGGAGGTCAAACCAGTCCATCCTAAAGGAGATCAACCCTGAATATTCATTAGAAGGACTGATGCTGAAGCTGAAGCTCCAATCCTTTGGCCACCTGACGCGAAAAGCCAACTCATTGGAAAAGACTGTGATGCTGGGAAAGACTGAAGGCAGGAGGAGACGGGGGTGACAGAGGGTGAGATGGTTGGATGGCCGCACCGACTCGATGCAAGTGAAGCTCCCGGAGGTGGTGAAGCTCAGGGAAGCCTGGCGCGCTGCAGTCCACGGGGTCGCAAAGAGCTGGACTTGACTGAGCGACTAAATACCAGCATACATTTGGGAAGATTTATAATTGATCGAGACAAACTTCCCTTCCTCAAAGAGAAAACCGTAACACTTAGAAAACAGAATGATGACACGAGCAGCACCAGCAATGCCACGGAGAAGCCGCTCGAAGCTCTGCCCGGACATGCGTTCATTTCACTCTAAAAATTAAACGCTGTAAAAAAGAAAACAAAAATTTTAAAGACGATTAAAAGATATGGGATTGGGAGAACGAGAGGTTTTTTCCAGTTTCATTTTGAACTCTGTCTCTGCCTCCAGATTTTGCAATAGTTTCAAGATCGTAACTGCTCACATGCGTGTTTTCAGCCACCACTTCCCGCTTCCTAGAATTCATCATGCCCAAGAGAAGGGAAAACCCATGTCTGCGCCAAAACTTGCATCCAAATGTTAAGGGCTGTGTGGGTCACAGGAGCCAAAAGATGAAAAGAAGCTGCATGTCCGTCAGTGGGTAGCTGCAGAATGCGGGGTTTCTCTCCGACGTGACGGAACTCCCTTAGAATGGACCCCTAGAATGGTGATGGCTGCAGAGTGTACCATCTGTGGGCACACTGAAGTGAAAGTGAAGTCGCTCAGTCATGTCTGACTCTTTGCGACCCCACGGACTGTAGCCCTCCGGGCTCCTCTGTCCATGGGATTCTCCAGGCAAGAATCCTGGAGTGGGTTGCCATCTCCTTCTCCAGGGGATCTTCCCAACCCAGGGATTGAACCCGGGCCTCCCGCATTGTAGGCAGAGGCTTTACCGTCTGAGCCACCAGGGAAGTCCATTTTAGGACACACTAAAACCATCGACTATGTCTTTCAAATGGGCAAACTGTATGATGTGTGAGTTATATCTCAATAAAGCTATTTTTAAAGAGAATAAAAATAATTGCAAATTGCAAATTTCTGCAAACAGAACAACGGGACCTGAAAGTTCATATAGTCCGCCTTGATGTGCTCCAGAGCAACTGGCCGCAAATGGGTTTCTGCTCCTGACGGGGGCCCCCAGTGTGCCCAGCTCGTGCCCACAGGGGTCCTCAACATGCCAGGCCCCCAGTCCCGTCTGTTCCCCAGAGTCTCACTGCCAGACAGTCTTGGGGCTTGGTGCAGAGGGTCTGACTGGCAGCATTTAGAAAAGCTGACTCTCAGTCTGGGCATCAAAAAGGATCAGGTGCCCCGGCTGCCCGGCCCCCCACCTGCTCAGAGGCTGCCCACGCGGCCCTCAGCCTGCATCGCTGCCCTTCCCCCTGCTGACCCTTCAGAGCAGCTGAGTGGCCTGATAGAGCCGCCTCAGACTTGGCCACCACCGAGGGCCAGACAGCAGTGTCCTGATGAGGGAATCAGCTAGGAAGCTGTCAGCCTCAGAGAAGGTGCCCTGGGGTGGGCACTGCCCCACTGGCCTGGGGACCACTGCCAGGCTGGTCTGGCTGCCTGTCCAGTCCGAAAGTCCCTGTGGCCTCCCCCGGCACATCCCCCCAGGGTCCTCGCACCCCCATCCTGTCAGTGTCTGCTCCCCGGGAGGCACACGCTCATGCACACACAGCTCACACGAGGGCACGCGCCTCACACGAGTGTGCGTGCTCTGCCTGACATAGGAAATGGTGGTGTCACGGGTAAAGCTACAAACCGATTCATGAAGAGGACAGCTGGGCAGGCCCACAGCCCACAGTGCACTCCCACCCTTCCGCACCCACTGTGGAATCTGCCCTGGGGAGGCTGGAGGCCTCTCCCGACAAGGGCAGACCTGCGCATCAGGGTGGTTTGCAAACACTAGACCCCGGCATCTGTGGTGTGTCAGGGAGTCAGGCACAGGAATTCATTACATACAGCCCACACACTGATGCATGAGGGACGTGCATGAGGCAATGTGTGAAAATCAGTTCACCTGCTTCGTGTGTGTGTCTGTGTGCGTCTGTGTGTTTGTGTGCACGCCTGTGTATGTGTGTATTTCTCTGTGTGTGCACGTGTGTGTATGTGTACCATGTGTGTATATGTGTGTACCATGTGCATACACGTGTGCATGCATGTGTCTCTGTGTGCATTTACTGCGCATGTTTTGCTGCATTTATCCATGTATGCATGTATCTGCACGCACATGCGTCTCTGCGTGCATGTGTGCATGTCTGAGTATTGTGTGCGTACATGTGTGCATATGTGTATCTCTGTGTCTGTGTGTGCATCTCTGTGTGTATCTGTGTGCATACATGTGTGTATGTCTCTGTGTATGTATATATTGATGTGTTCATCCATGGATGCACGTATCTGTGTACAGATATATGTTTCTCTGTGTGTACATGCATGCATGTGTGAGTGTGCGTGAGTCTGTGTGTGCACTTGTGTGTATCTACATGTGTGTGTGCATGCATATCCCTCCGAAAGAAATGTACCCAAGATGCAACTATGATTATCTCTTTTGGGTGTGATGACGGGTAATTTTAATTTTGTTCTTTAAGTTTTTTCGCAATTTCTTAATAACGTATAATGAGCAGCCATAATTTTTATAATCTGAACTGAACAGAGCAAGAAAGAAACACAAAAGGCCAGCCAGCAGGGCAGGTCTGTGCTGGAGGGACGGAGGCTGCTGCTAGCCTGCAGGTGTGGCTTCAGGGAGGAGGCTGCTGAGGGGGGCCCTTCCCCTCCAGCAAGCCACCCCAACCAGCAAACCACTCCCCCATCCCCACCTCCCACCCCACCCCAACCCCAACCAGCAAACCCCTGCCCATCCCCATAACCACCTCACCCCCACCAAAACCAGGAAACCCCTCCCCACCCCCATAACCACCCCACCCCCACTCCCACCCACACACACCCCCCCCCACCCCGTTCCCGATGCTCCAGCTAAACCTGGGGCTCTGAGGGGTGGGGGTCCCCATCTCCACTGCCCTCCTCCCCACCCCCATAACCACCCCACCCCCACTCCCACCCACACACACCCCCCCCACCCCGTTCCCGATGCTCCAGCTAAACCGGGGGCTCTTGGGGGTGGGCCCCACCTCCACTGCCCTCCTCCCCACCCCCATAGCCACCCCACCCCCACTCCCACCCCCACACACACCCCCACCCCGTTCCAGACGCTCCAGCTAAACCTGGGGCTCTGGGGGGTGGGGGCCCCCATCTCCACTGCCCTGTGAGCAAGAGCCAGGAGTCTCTTGGCTGGGGCGAGCCTTCAGTGAATGCCAGGTGGCCTGGAGACCACTAGGAACCCCTAGGGACCGGTGAAATGACAGAACTGAGCTGGTCACCCCCAGACCCATGGAAACAAAGGTCCTGGCGGCTGGACTCCCGGGCCAGACACAGGAGGGGACTGTGTCCAGGCTGCTGGGTGCAGGGGGTCTCCCTTCATCTGTCCTGTAGGCTGAAGCTTGGTGGTCCCTGGGTTTGTGACCACGACAGTGGCTTCAGAAAGTTCCAGCCTCTGCCTGCAGCACAGCCCCTCTGCTGAGAAGACCCTCAGTGGGGACTGGCTCCAGCCCCTCCCCAGACTGCCGGCCCTGTCCTGGGAGAGGGGGCCAGAGCAGGCAGGCCTGGGGGAGGGCAGGGTGGACAAGGCCAGGCTGGACCCTCACAAAGCACACAGGGCGCCCCGTGACCACCTGGCCAGAGGCTCCCACCTCGTAGCAAAGTTCAAGCAAACTGACGTTTGAATTCCTGATTAACAATACATCATTCTAGTATCCCATCTCCTTTATCTGAACTTGAAAGTGAACCAAGCATCTGTATTTCATCTGGCATTCATCTCCCACGGCCCCTCCCTGCCCTCCAGCCCCGCCAAACACTGAGCCTTGCAGTCTCTTCACCCTGAGCTGCAGCCCAGATGAACCAGACCCAGGGTGGAGAGGGACGGGGACCCAGGGAGGTAGGGGGGTGTCTGCGGCTCTGCTGGGAAGGCCCCGCCCCAGCATCACTGGCATGGTGCTGGCCAGGATTCCCCAGGGCACAGAACCAGAGGGGTGCGCGGGGGCGGGGGTGGGGCGCGTGGAGGAGAGCTCTGTTTTAAGGAGCCATGCACATTGCGAGGCCCAAGGGGCTGGAGTCTGTAGGGCTGGCCGGCAGCGGGCAGACCCAGGAAGAGCTCCGTCTTCCCAAGGGGATGGGCAACCTTATCCTCTTGCATCCTGCAGCGGGCTGGGTGGGCCCCTGCGGGTTGGAGCGTGCAGAATAACAGAAGGGGCAAGTGCTGGCCTCTGCCCCCAGCTCCCGCCGTGGACCTGCTTAACCCCTTGTAATTTCCTGGGTGACAAGAGTGCCATTTGTCCTAATGAGGTATGTCTGGGTGGGCTCCCGGGTGGGAGCTGGTCACCAGAAAGACCAAGCCATGGTGAGGAGCTAGAACACTCCTCCATACCCCACGCCCACCCTCCAGGAAGTAGGCAGGGGCTGAGTACTGATAATGCCCAGTGACTCCGCTGTGATGAAGCCTCAGTAGAATCTCTCAAGTACGGGCCTGAGAGTCCAGGTGGGTGGACACATCGCACTCCATGGGGACAGAAGCTCCTGCGTGTGGGACCCCCCAGACCTCCCCTGAAACACGCTGCCTCTGGCTGCCTTCCATGCTCTTTATGCCGTGATGAACTCGTGAACCGAAGTAAGCACTTCCCTGGGTTCTGCCAGCCAGTCTCAGCTCAGCCGCTCAGTTGTGTCCGACTCTGGGACCCCATGGATCGCAGCACACCAGGCCTCCCTGTCCATCACCCACTCCTGAAGTTTGCTCAAACTCACGTCCATCAAGTCAGTGGTGCCATCCAGCCATCTCATCCTCTGTCGTCCCTTCTCCTCCCACCTTCAATCTTCCCAGCATCAGGGTCTTTTCCAGTAGGTCAGTTCTTCGCATCAGGTGGACAAAGTATTGGAGCTTCAGCTTCAGCATCAGTCCTTCCAATGAATATTTAAGATTGATCTCCTTTAGAATGGACTGGTTGGATCTCCTTGCAGTCCAAGGGACTCTCAAGAGTCTTCTCTAACACCACAGTTCAAAAGCATCAATTCTTCAGCGCTCAGCTTTCTTTCGGAGAAGGCAATGGCAAGCCACTCCAGTACTATTGCCTAGAAAATCCCATGGATGGAGGAGCCTGGTTGGCTGTAGTCTGTGGGGTCGCTAAGGGTCGGACACGACTGAGCGACTTCACTTTCACTTTTCACTTTCACACATTGGAGAAGGAAATGGCAACCCACTCCAGTGTTCTTGCCTGGAGAATCCCAGGGACGGGGGAGCCTGGTGGGCTTCCGTCTATGGGGTCACACAGAGTTGGACATGACTGAAGTGACTTAGCAGCAGCAGCAGCAGCTTTCTTTACAGTCCAACTCTCTAGCAAATGGTTAAAACTGGGGAGGGGTCAAGGGAACCCTTGATTTGTAGCCACGACGGGAAGATGTTGTGGGTAACCTGGGGACCTGGTACTTGTGATGGAGCTGAAGTGGGGGATGGTCTCTTGGGACTGAGCCCTTACCCCACAGTTCAGTTCAGTTCAGTTCAGCCTCTCAGTCATGTCTGACTCTGCGACCCCATGGACTGTAGCACACCAGGCCTCCCTGTCCATCCCCACCTCCCAGAGCTCGCTCAGACTCATCGCGTCGGTGATGCCATCCAACCACCTCATCCTCTGTCGTCCCCTTCTCCTCCCTCTGCACAAACCAGCCGTTGTCAGAATCCAATCGAACTGCAGGACGCCCAGCGGGCATCTGATGCCGGACGTGTTCTGTGTAAGAGAGAGGAGACCCAGGGGCTGTGGTTTCAGTGGAGGGCAGTCTCCTCCCTGGGTCTCCGAATGGCAGACCTCGTCCAAGGGACTCCTGACAGCCACATCTTCAGTGGCGTTTGACTGCCCGGGCTCCAGCGAGGCCATGGCTGAGCCCTGACCGGCCCTGACCAGCCCAGACCGGCCCTGGATGGCTGCTGGGGGCCTGCGCTTGAGCTGGGACAGACCAGGGCCCCCTCCCAGCTTGCTCACAGCACCTACAGCCGGGGCCTGACCACCTGCCCACCACAACCCCATGCCCTCTCCCAGCCTGGGGCCAAGTCCTGCAGACCCACCGCTGCCTGGCTCTGTGGCTCTGCTGTGCCCCAGGTGGCTAAATTAACTTGAACACAGGCCAGGCACTGTGCCCCCTGCACCCCCACGCTGGCAAAGAACTGGTTGTGCTGTGGCTTCTGGAGCCCAAGAGAACTCGTGCTAAATTAGACTCGAGAACAATTACGTAAGGAGCCACACCGCCCTCTCCCAGACAGTGCCGGCGGTGAGCAGGAGGCAAGTCTGCCTTCGGCTCCGGGGCCCAGAGTCCTCCGTGAGGCCGGGACAGGAGGGCCACCCTGCCCGGGCCCCTGGGCAGGGGCGAGGGTCTGCAGAGAGAGGGCGGCCGCGGGGGTCACTGTGTCTGCTGCAGGCCAGCGTCCTGTTTGTCCTTGTCCAATCCCAGCTCAAAGGCGGAGATGTGCTGGTTTAAAATGCCGACTAGAAAGCCGGCGTGTTTAATTCTTGCAGGCAGACAGATTCCAATTAGCAAAGAGGAAAATCCATATATCGGGTCCCTTGGGGATTGGGCCTCGTCGTGAGAGCTGAGCAGTGGGGGAGGGGTGGGGGTGGGGGAGCCCGCTGGATAGAGGCAGGGCCTGGGGGAGAGAGGCTGCCTGCCCCCCCACTGGCCGGGACCCCCGTGCCCTGCTCAGTCCTCTCCACCCCACAGCCCTTCTCTCTGGGGTGGACTCAGGGCCATGGCCACACCTCTGCTGTCGAAGGGGCGCCCTGGGGCCACCGTATCTGTGCACCCAGCACAGGGGACCCCTCAGATCACCCTAGCCCTGGGTTTGCAGCTGCTGCCTGCCCTTGGGGGTCGAGGTCCTCTGGGGGTCTCTGCTGGCTGGGGCTGGGCCTGGCAGGGCCTCCCTGCTCAGCCCCCCTCCCCACTGCCCGCCTGGGCAGACCTCAGGATGGGGGTGACAGGGTGCCCGGGGCCGCCCGCATTCACTCCTGGGCTGGGTGACCCCTGCCAGCCGCCCCACACTCTTCACCCCCAGGGAGGCCCTCAGTTCTGCCCCAGCCCACACTCAGCTGCTGGGGTAGCCCTGGCCCTCCAGACCCCCTGGCTCCCCGCCCCCAGGCCCAGGCCGTGCTCCTCCAGGGCCCGGATCCCACGCCTCAGCCTCATTCACCTCCACACACACGACTTCGTGCAGGACCGCCTCTGGGCAGGATTGAGAGGACCCCCCCAAGCCCCCCACGCTCCGGCTGAGCCAATCTGCCCTTCCTTAGAGCCAGCCTCACCGAGCTACCTCCCACCACTGCTTCAGCCGCAGCCTGAAGCCTGCCTCCTCCAGGAAGTCCCTGCGATTTCCACGATTCCCATGAGGGCTGGTTCCCAAGGCACTTTCCCGCGCCATCATTCCCTCAGAGAAGCACGCCTGGGGTTGACAGCCAAGGGCCAAGGGGCCTCCAGGTGCCCTGCGCTCTCTTGGGGACTGGGTCCCCCAGGGGCTGGAGGGGTGATCGGACGAACAAGTGAACGAGAGAATGAGGTGCAGGCTCTGAGGCCTTGGGGCCGCTGGGTCTCTGGGCAACGTCCGCTGGGCCCTGCCTGGAGCCCCAGAGCGGGTGGTGGGCTCCCCGTGGGGAGACGGTAGGCAGACTGGGAGTCACTGACCTCTGTGCAGTCTCGGGCCGAGAGAACCACCAGGGACAGCTGTGGCCAGCTCTGTGCGTGGTGCCCCGGGAGCTGGGCGCCCAGGCCCTGAGCACACAGCCTCCCCAGCCACAGGGGCCAGGGGACGCTGGGCAGGGAGGGGGTGGGGGGGACCGGCGGAAAGCCGCGGGCAGGGGGCTTCCAGGACCACCCAGGTCCGCAGGCACTGTCCACCTCCTGACGAGCGGCCTGGGCCTCACCCGTCCCCCGAGCTTCTCTCCCTATAGCCGCCCCGCTGAGGAGGGCCACTCTCTCAGGCCAGGTGGGTCGGCCCTTCTGCCATTTCCAACGGGCGAGGCTGGAAGGCCCGAGGCCTCTGCTGGGGGGGCGGGGAGCGGGGTGGGCCTGGTTCTGGTGCCTGAGGCTGCTGCCCAAAACCCAGGCCGGAGAGACGCAGCCATGACCCACACCCACTCAGACTCCCCCGAGATACCCCACAGAGCCGGGACGCCAGGATGTCCCATGGGAACCCACCATCACACAGGCTCACACAGATACCCCCCGTACAGACCTGCACACACACACACAACGTCCAGGCTCACACACGCGCTGGGACACACTTGCCCTGAGTCTCAGGGCAGGCCCTGGATCTCCGTGGGGAGGCCCGGGAGCCCACGGCCCCTCCAGCCTGGGGTTCCCTGCCCGCACCAGGCACGGCCCTGCCCCGCCCCCGCAGGCCCGCAGCTGCGGTTTCCTAGGAAACGGTGTCACTGTCCCTGCATGCACGGTCTCCAGGGCCTCCAGCGTGTGCCAGACAAGCCCCCGGAGCCTGCCTGGAACTTGGGCTGCAGGTGGGCACAGGCTGCACGCCGGTGAGAAGCCCATGGGCAGAAGGGGCCTGGCGGGCTGGGGCAGGCCCCGAGATCACATGGGGAGGCCGGCCTAGCCCGCCAGAGCCCCATTCCTCCCCCCAGCTGCCCCACCCAGGCAGCCCAGCCCACGCCATCGTCACAGCAGAAGGCCTTCCCGAGGAGCCTGCTCTCCAGGAGACAGAGCACTGCTGGGAGCAAGTGGCCAGCAGACCTGTGGCCCAGCTGAAGGGCTGCAACGGGGACCACAGAGCCGGGAGGCCCGGCTCGTTGCGGGTCTGACTTCCACATGCAGGGCCCCCTCTAGGCATGGAGGGTGGGGACTGGAGCCGGTTTCCTGGGCAGGGTTGGGGCCTGATGAGGGACCACCTCCAAGACCCCGTGTTGGCAGCCGGCCCGCCTTGGCTGCCCGTGCACTCTGGGGTGCATACCCTGAGGTCCACATGCTGACAGAGGCCAGGCAGGGCCGGGGGCAGGAGAGGCCTCAGCCAGGCCCTGATGTGCAGAGGGCACTGTCCACACATCTCTGGGGACACCAGGCCGCGGGTGAAGACGCTGAGTGTGGACCTCACTCTCCAGGAGGAGGGCTCCCAGTGTAGCCGAGGCCACCCCGTGCTGTCATACAGACACGCAGAGGCCCTGTGAGACCCACTCTGACCCCGGAAAGGACCCCTCACTCAGATGACCCATCCCCTGGGGGCCTGGCTGGCTAGGACACCTGTCGAGTGGCAAGTGGGACCATGTCTGCCAGGCCTGCCTCAAGGGTGGGGGTGGGGGCAGGCGGGTGCTCAGAAGGGTCCCCCAAGGAGAGCTGGTGGACCCCTGTCCTCCGGGGGCGCCTCCATCACAGCCTGCCCACCAGCCCAGAGCCAGATGCTACATGGAGGTAGTGGCTGCCACCCCAAAGGGAGGGTGAGATGCTGGGTGGCCAGCCCCTGGGGCACAGGTCACCCACCACACAAGTGGTAGCCTGACTGCTGGGGCCTGGGCAGACTGGCCCAGCCCCCGACTCCCACAGCAGCAGAAAGACTTGGGGAGCCCCCCGCCTTGGCCCCCAGTCAGTCCCGGAGCAGCAGGCGGAGGCCCTGAGCACCTGGAGATGCCGCCCACAGGGCCACCGTGCTCGAAAGGCTGCCATCTGGAGGCTCGTCTGTCCAGCCCGGTGGGTTCCTCCCAGAAGCCCCGAAGGCGCCGCCATCTGACCCCCATGCCCGCACGTCCATCCCCACAGCCTGTGTGCCCAGGCCCGACCACGCCTGCCCTGAGCTGGCATGGCCCCGTTTATCCACATGCCCTGCACTCCAGGAGTCAGGGTGACAGGGCACTGGGCGGCAGGGACCTGCAGTCTCTGATGGGCAAGGCCCCTGGGGGTGGCTCGGGGGTCACCCTGCGATCCCTCCAGCTCCAGCAGCAGCTCTTTGGTCCTGCAGCCGTGTGTCTGAGGTGTGGCCGGGCTCTAATCACACTCTCTCCCGCCAAGCCTGATCGACTTTTCCCAATTAACCCATTTTCTGTCAACGCGAGATATTAGAATTTGCCGGGAGCCGGCTATGCAAACAGAGAAACATGAGACCCACTTGGCTACTTGTCGAGTTGATGATTCCAAAAGCAACATAGATTTGGTTTTGAAAGCACATTTTCTATTCCCGTTGGCCCGTGACCTCCGGGTTCATCAGCTTCTGTTGTTTATCCAGGGGCAGGATCCTCAGTTGAGGGGTCCGTGAACTTGGACGGGAGCAAATGGCATCTTCGGTCTCGCTGACCTCTGACTGAAGCTCAGCAGCCCTTCTCCAAGAGCGTCTGTCCTCGGTGCCCGGGGCTCTGTCTCCACCAGGAAACCCGAGGCTCCACCTTCACCCACTCCTGAACCTGCGCACCCTCAGCTCCCGCTTCCTCACCCAGGGCAGCGAGGGACCCAGGCATCACTTTAATATTTTGATAATTATTTCAAAATAACTGGTTTCCTTTGTAATCCTATGTGTCTTTCAGGTCAGTTCAGTTCAGTCACTCAGTCGTGTCCGACTCTTTGTGACCCCATGGACTGCATGCTTCCCTGTCCATCACCATCTCCTGGAGCTTGCTTAAACTCATGTCCATCAAGTCAGTGATGCCATCCAACCATCTCATCCTCTGTTGTCCCCTTCTCCTCCTGCCTTCAATCTTTCCCAGCATCAGGGTCTTTTCCAATGAGTCGGCTCTTTGCTTCGGGTGACCAAAGTATTGGAGTTTCAGCTTCAGCATCAGTCCTTCCAATGAATATTCAGGAATCATTTCCTTTAGGATGGACTGGTTGGATCTCCTTGCAGTCAAGGGACTCTCAAGAGTCTTCTCCAACACCACAGTTCAAAAGCATCAATTCTTCAGGGCTCAGCTTTCTTTATGGTCCAACTCTCATGTCCATACCTGACCACTGGAAAAACCACAGCCTTGACTAGACGGACCTTTGTTGGCAAAGTAATGTCTCTGCTTTTTAGTACGCTGTCTAGTTTGGTCATGGTGTCCGGTCCCATCACTTCATGCAAATAGATGGGGAAACAATGGAAACAGTGAGAGACTTTATTTTCTTGGCTCCAAAATCACTGGAGATGGTGACTGTAGCCACGAAATTAAAAGACGCTTGCTCCTTGGAAGAAAAGCTGTGGCCAACCTCGATAGCATCTGTTTTTACTCACTGAAAACATTAGTGAACAGTGGAACACACGGGATTTTTACGGCAGTGGAATGAATGATTCTGTGTGTAACATGAGGACATCACCTGGGTTCATCAGAACCTGTGGGCTCAAAGATGTAGCCTTCACCTGAACTATGGAGTTGATTAATAATAATGTATCTCAGTTGGCTCAGAAGTTGTAGTAAATGTACCCGACTCCAGCTGGGTATGAGCAGCAAGCAGTGCGCAGTCAGGGGATGGGACTGCTCCTGCCATCTGCCCAATTTTTCTGGAAGCACAAAACTTCTCCAAAACATAAAGTATATTATTACTATTTTTTGACTGTACTGTGTGGCTTGTGGAGTCTTAATTCCCCAATCAGAGATTGAATCCTCACCCTCAGCAGTGAAAGCCTCAAATCCTAACCACTGGACCTCCAGGGAATTCCCTAAAGTCTATCAATTTTTAAAAGTTTATTAAATATGCAAAATGATCCCCAGGTTACACAGGGGCCCCCTTAGAGCCTCGAAACCTGGGGAAAGCGTTCCTGGCTCAGGCTCAGGCCTCCCCTCACAGCTGGCCTCCAGGACCACAGCCGACCTGAGCCCCATGGTCAGGGACAGCCTCAGACAGTGGGCACCTTGGCGGTGGCCTCCAAAGAGGAGTGATCACATTGAAAGTGTGATTCCGTGTCGACATGGCTGACGCACGTGCATACACGCCTGTGCTCACGGCCCTCCCAGTGCTTCCGTTCCCAGCTTTGCAGACAGATCTGAACGCTTCTGCAGCGCTTTCTGTTCTGAAGGTACTTGTGGCTTAATCTCAGCTAGCACATTCAAAGGAATTAAACCAAAAAGCTCATTTCTGAAGAGAGATAGAGTATTTGAATGTCCGCATCAGTGTACCATGTCTGCCTAATGTTCTAGAAGCTTCTCTGGCGGGTGGAACAGCGTTTACCCCCAGGAAATACTAACCCAACCATGGACACCTGGAAGAAGAGAGACACCTTCTTGTGAAAGATCGTCCATGTAGCCTCTTTAGATGTAGAGTTCTGGCAGGAATCTTTTCTGTTTTCAAATTTCAGAGCCAAATTTAGCTATTGTTAAATTGGAGCTTAACGACTTAGTCTGCTCGAGAGCTAATGTGTTTGAACCTGGAACTTAACACGTGAAATACCTCAGGGGAAAACGCACAGTATGTGACCCAGAAAGAAAGGGTTTCTCCAGGGCTGAATGTGGAGCGATGGCTGTTAGGAAAGGTCTCCAGAGAGCGGAGCGCCGCTGCGTGGAATGACCGCACGGCACGCTCATGACCTTTTCTGCCGCGAGGAAGTGGTCCCGCACAGAAACTAAGTCACCACAGGAGACCGCGGGCCGGGGTGCACCCACTCCTGTCAGACACACACACCAGGCCCCTGAGGATTTTATGCAGGCCCTTGAAGTGCCAATGAGGTGTGGATGGGCCATCCAGGCAGGGGGCTCACCAGGAAGGTAGGTGCACTGATAACCCCATCAGCGAAAAGCAATGCTGGTGGGGTGGACCCCCTCGCACCTGCAGGGTCATCCCTGCTGGGGCAGGGCCCCTCGGCACCAGGCCAGAGGGATGGGGCTGGCTGTGGAGGGGACCTCACTGCCTGGCCTCTGTCCTCCCAGGCATTGGTGGGATGATCCGTGATGGCCAGAAGGCCCCACCCTCTGGCTGGACCATGCTGAGGGCTGGTGCATCCACCTGGGACAGACGACAGGGAAGGTGTGTCTGAGCAGCATGCCCTCAGTCAGGTGACCAGTCAGGGCAATGAGCCTCCGTCCTAGAGCCCCCTACGGACTACTCTCTCTGCAGCCACTCGGCGTGGGCAGGGCGCAGACCCCTGGGGACAGGGCAGAGGGGCCACCACTGGACCACTGGCCAGAACCCCTGCGTCTCACACTAGAGCTGGGAGCAGGGTCCCAGCAAGTCACCTGAGCTTGAGAATCCCAGAATGAGGGACACCACGTGCTCAGGAGAGATAGAAACACACACCATCCTGAGTCTGCTGTCCACAGCAGTGACAAGGCAACAGGGGAGGGGACAAGGGAGCGTGGCTTGTCTGAGCCCCGGGGCAGGTGACATGTGGAGCTGGAAGCTCCACCCTCCGTGGGGGGAGCAGGAGCCAGGTCCCCACAGTGTGACCCGCCTGTGTGAGCATCCATGTCAGAAGACTCCCCGTGGACGGCGATCCGATTACAGTTCTGGGGGGCCGGGCTGCGGTTGGGGTGACGGCTGAGGCAGGGTGACGGAAGGCTCTAGAACCGACGGTGGCACAGTCCATGAAGGTTCTAGAGCCACTGAACTGTGGGAGCTCTGATGGGATGAGAGCTGTGTCCACAAACCTGGTTTCTGGAGACGCCCCTCCCTGGGGGTCGAGATGGACCGGAGGGCTTCCTGCCCCACGCCCTGCGCTGCTGTGAGTCCTCAGCCTAAAAACACGAGGGGACCCCCAGACAGCTCCTGCATTCTCTTCATTGCTAACGCCCATGAGAAGCTCTGTGCTTAAAGCCGCATCCAGACCAGGGACCCAGGGAGGGGTGACTGTCAACGCAGGGGCCCCAATCCAGCCATTCTGCCCACAAAGGGGGCTCCATCTGGCCCAGAGGCACCTGTGCAGGGCCCTGTCCCCTCCTGCTCCCACCAGAACCCCATGGGGGCAGTAAGGGGAGGAGGCCAACAGTCAGTGGAGACTCGCAAGCCTTTCTCCCCAAAGCAGGCAGCCCCCAGCCCTTCTCTTGCGGGCTCCACCTGCCCAGGCCCAGGGGAGTGCGAGGTCCTTCCCAGGCAGGCCAGCCACCCTGCTGCCCACCAGGGGGGGCAGGCTCTCCCTGACCCCAGCCCACCCCCTACCCGGGTCACCACTCTCATCTGAGACCCCACCCCTCCCTCCAGAGGACTTCCTGCCCCCAGCCCGCCTGGGTTCTGCCCTCCTCGCTTCCCCTCCCCCACACTGCCCCTCCCCCCCCACCAGTGCTTGGCAGGTCAGGTCCAGGTCTGATCAGAGTCCTCCCTGTCCCTCAACTCCCCCAGCACCCGCCTTTCCTCCTGACCCCTTCCTAGCTGTTCCGGGAGGCCCAGCCGACACCCACCCCACCCGGCTCCCCGTGTCCACATCCCCAAACCCACGTGGCGAAGTGTAACCCCATCTCGCCCGTGTTGGGGATGAGCCCTAGGGATGACTCAGCTTAGAGGCTCCTGAGGGTGAGACCCCCGCCATGCGTTAGTGTCCTTCCTGGGGGAGATCAGGCCCTCAGCCACAGAGAAGGCGTCTAAGAGCCAGCATCTAGCCACCAAAAACGCTGGGTCAGCCGGTGCCCTGACCTTGGCCAGGCCTCCACTGTCAGGAGTATTAGTCAGCGTCCACGGGACCCTGTAAGGCAGACTGCGCCTACCCCACCTGCACCCCCAGGAGTGGGGGGGGGCGGTCCTCTTGCTCAGGCCTCAGCCTCCTTTTACTGAAGAACGAGTCTGAACAGTGAAGCCTGAGCCCCACGCCTCTTGGGGCTCCCAGGCCCTGGGCCCCAGCCCTCGGCCACACCAGGAAGGAAGGAGCCTCGGGGCTCTGCCTTCCCGTGCCTGGCCAGTCGTAAAAGCACAGGGTCAAGGGCACTGGCTGCTGCCCAAGGCCTCTGATGTCCGAGGTGAAAGGCAGTCCTGGCATCAGGCAGAGCTAAAAATACATCAGCCTGCAGGACGCCTCCAGGGGGCGGGGCAGGAAGCGAGGCCCTGGGGACCGTGCGGCTGGCTGGACGCGGGGCCGGCCGGGCCACGGCGAACGGTCCGGTTCGGCGCCTCTAGCCCAAGGCTGGGCAAGGGGCTACTGTAGCCCCTCACTCAGGCCAGGGAAGGGGCCCCATTGGCCAGCGGGGCAGCCGTGCCCCCTGGTTTCTGCCTCCCTCTCATGTCCCAAACCTTCACTCCTCATCTCAGCCTGGTGATGGCCAGGGCAGAGCCCAGCTCCCTTCCCCACAGGAGGCTGTGGGTGCTGGGGGCCCCTGGGGACAGGGTCCAGCAGAAGCTGCCTTTAGTCCCTGCCAGAGACCACTGACCACTCCTGCACAGCCTCTTGGAGCGTGGAGATGCCTGCTGGACACACCCCAGGCCCAAGGCAGGAAGCGGGCAGCGGGGGAGCCCTGGGGTGGGGGAGGGTGGAAGGGGGGTCCGGCAAAGCCTCCTCGGTGGCAGGAGGCCAGGAAGGCAGGGCCAGCATCTGCTAATGCCCAGGAGAGTCACCCAGAGAGACATACACAGCAGGCCCACGGGGGCAGGAGGCTGCAGGAGATTCTTTTCTTCTCTGATTTTCTTTATTTTTCTAACTCTCTGCCACCAACAGAGGCTATTTTGTAATCAGAAGAAGAAAAGCTTTGCAGAGAAGGAAGGGCTCCTGGTATGGCACAGGGACCACACCACAGTGGAAGGGCCTTGACCCCGCCGACAGGGCTCGGGGACCCCCGGGATGCCCCAGCCCCTGCCGCCCCAGCCGTGAGATGTGGCCACTTGTGAGGACTTCAGAAGGGTTTGCTCTGCCCCTCACCGCCCACCCCCCGCCGCCCAACAACAGCCTGGCAGGTGGCATGAGGGGGGCCTGTGTGGGGAGTGGAGTCCGGAGGCCCACGGGGAGGGATCGCAGGGCTCACACTGAAGGGGCACAGACGTCCGTCATCCCAGGGACCCTGCCACCCCAGATGCCCAGGCCGGGCCCCACCGGGAAGCCCAGGCCTGGTTAGGGTCTGCGCCTGTGTCCAGAATCACACTGCCCTGTGCGGCCAGGTCACAGACCCCGTGGGGTTCCAAGGGCTGGAGAAGACGCAGGCCTCCCTGGTGGGCGGCGGGGCGAGGCTGCTCCCCTAGAGGATCTTCAAGGGCCTGAAGTTTCCCCAGGTGCCTTCAGCATCCCCCTGGCCCAGTGACGCAGCCTCGGGGCCTCGGTGCCCCCACCCGAAGGATGGGATAGCCGTGGTCCTCCCACCCCCAGGTTGCCATGGAAACAGGGAGTGTGTCACCATGAGGAGGCCCAGGGGGGTCTGCCGGCTTCACGACCTCCGGCCAGCTTGAGCAGGGCCCGTGGAGGTCCGCTCAGCAGCTTCTCCGTCTGAGGGCTCCTTTCTATCCCAGGGAAGCCCCCAGCCCCCAGCTCCACCTCTGCTGCCTCCACCACATCCCCTCCTTCCAGGAGGGCGCCGAGTGTGCAGAACTGCACCGTCTGGCCAGGGCGTTGGGGGCCAGATGGACTGGGTCCTGTCTTTCTACTTTTCTTCTTGATGTGGGTCCAGCCCAGAAATGCCCACACTTAGGGAGACCCCCAGGCCCAGGAGCCCCCGTGGGCCCAGCCCCTGGTGTTAGGGCCCCAGTGCGGGCTTCTCAGTTGCTCTGGCTTCTGAAGGCCGTGGGTTGGGAGCTGGGGACTCAGGCCTCTGGGATGGAGGGGGTGGGCCTAGATGGGCCATCTGGCCAGAAGAGCTCGAGTGGGCACTGGGGAGGAGGCAGACACCCGCACCCTGGGTGCGGCCTAGAGGGCGTGTGAGCCCCACCCTTGGAGGGGCGGGGTGGCAGCGCTGAGCTAGCCCCTGCATACTTGTCCCCTTTCCCTTCCCAGCCTCCCTGGCCACTGGCTCCACAGCAAAGTGCTGACCTGCACCTTCCTCCCAGGGGAGTGGGGTGGCTGCAGCCGTGACAGGAGGGCTAGCTGGCTGCTGGGGGCCCGGAGGGATCGTGGAGCCGGAGGTCAAAAGGGCTGGGGGGCTCCCTCCCTCAGGGGGTGGCCCAGCCCCAGGAAGTCACACACCGGCCTGGCTGTCTTCTGGGGCCACACTCACCGCCCCCCAGTCCCTTTGAAGGTTGGACATCAGCGCCCTGTCCACAGGGGAGGCCCAGCCGGCTGGTCCTCAAAGCAAACCTCCTGCGCGGGGTCCGTGGGAAGCTGGACCTGGAGCCAGAAGGGCCCCCAGGGGCTCCCTCGGGCCCCTGCTCAGCCCTTCCTGCCCCAGGGAGCCTTCCTCACCCACCCCAGTGAGGGAGACCTGCCCGAGGATGGCTCCCCAAGGGGGCCCCTCTCCCGGGAGGCCCACTCACTCCTTGCAGCCACTGTGCCCAGCCTTCTGGGGGTGTGGCCGGTGGGGGACGGAGCTCAGGGCCCGACATCACCAGGGGCACCCTAGATGCTGTGAGTGGGCTCTTGGTGTGGGTCCTGGAAGAAGGCCTGGCACACAGACAGGCAGGAGTGGTTGGGAGCCATGAAATCAAACCCAGGAGAAAACAGGATTAATTTGCTGCTTAAAGAAACAGTTGCAAAGGTTTAAAAAAAAAAAAGACAAAAAAAAATAAAACAAAACAAAAAAAAAGACAAGCGCTTGCCTTCCCTTTTGATTAGAACTGTGATCGGTACCTGCATGCCCAGGGACAGTGTGCCCCAGCAGCGGCGGGGGGATAAGGGCGTGGGCAGGAACAGCCAGGACCGGCTCCCCTTCAGCCCCTGGGCCCAGCTGCCCTCCTGGGGCGTCAGGGTAGTGGCCCCACCCTCGGTGCCCTGGGCTTCTGGGAAGGGGTGGTGGGAGGAGGCCCTCGCGGCCATGGGCATGGAGAAACCCCAGGCCAGGGCAGGCGAGCCCTGAGCAGGACCAGGGACATCAGGTCATCAGGAGCAGGATGGTCGAGGGACCAGGAGCCCGCCGGCCTAAGGGTCATCTCAGGGCCGGGCTGCAGTCCACCGGAGCCCAGCTGGACTCTAGAGGGCGCTGGCTGGGCCAGTCCAGGGACGAGTCCAGGACTGGGAGCTGCCTGTGGCCTCTTCCCCGACCGAGGGGCTCCAGACCCCCGGTGCTGGCGGCCATCCCCGCTCCTGACCTTGGGGGCTGTCCCGCAGCTCTGGCCTGCAGGGATGAGGTGGGAGACCTAGCTTGGTGGTCAGGAGTGCCCAGGTCAGGCTGCATGTGGCTGTCCATCTCAGGGACCAGGGTCCCTGGCACTCTGGCTTGAGACGTGTGTCTCTCCAAGGAGCCTGGCTTGCAAGGAGCACCCTGGTTCTCCGTCTGCACCGGCTGGCACTCCTCCTCCAGTCCAGGTCTCTCCCCCGAGGTGGGCACCCAAGGGGGCCTCCAGGACCGAGGCCTCTGAGCCGGGCTTGAAGTGGGTGACTGCTCTGGGCAGCCGTGAGTGCAGAGGGTCTGGGTGGCCCTCCAGCGGCCCTGCCCCAAGTCGTGGCCTGGGCTCCGCTGGACCCCAGGGCAGGGGTCGGAAGGGGGCTCCCCAGGGAGGGGGGGCAGGGGAGGACAGGACCCGCTCCCCTTCCTCCAAAGCAGTCTCTCTGACCCCCAGGATCCACGCAAGTATCCCCTCCCTCCACGGCCCCCAGAGGACAGCCTCTTGGGGTAGAAAGGCCTTGACCAGGACAGCTCCCCTGGGGGTTTGACCTGTAAGACTTTGAGAGAAGGGCTTTGCTGCTCTGCACCCAAGGGTCAGGCACAGACCCCCAGGCCCCCAGGGAAGGGAAGCCCACCCCTCTTCTGTCCTGGAGAGGACCCCCCAGCCTGGCCCGGAGTAGTCCTGCTGTGTGTGTCGGGGGCGGGGGTCATACTGCAAACGTTCTAGTAAAGCCAGGAGCAGACAGAGGCCCACCGTCCACTCTGGGATGTCACTCAGCTCTGCAGGAGCAAACCAGGAAACCAGGGGGAGAGTTTTCACAGGGAAAAACCAGAGCAAAGTTCTCTACCTCCTGAGTTGTCGCTCCCCACCGTCAAACGTCGTGCAGCCAGAAAGCCATGGGCAGGACAGGAGAGGCTGGGCTGAGCCCCCCTGAGAGGAGAGGTGCTCCCCCCAGATCAGGGGCCTGGCCCCCAGGGAAGAAGGGACGCAACCTCAGAGCCGCCAGCATCCGAGGAGTCAGTGCCCCCCAAGGGGCACACAGCTCGGGCCTGCCTGAGCCACGGGACTTCCACACACATCTCTTTATTCTCCTGCATTTAAACCAAGAGCAGAGCTGACTTTATCTTTCTTCTTTTTGGTCTTTAAAGTGACAAAACGGGGCACGGAACGGACTCTTACAAACGACAGGTGAGGTGTTTATTCTTTTCATGTTGCAGTCTGGCTGCACAGTGGCAGCCTGGGACGAGCCGGGCCGGGACCGCGTGCCCAGCGGGATGGGAGCCCGGTCAGGTCAGGGTTCTCGGGGGGCGGCGGCGGCCCGCCACGCGCACCTGCTTGTGCCCAGGCCAGCAGGGAGGTGGTCCTGACCCCAGGCACTCTGCCCTGGGGGGCTGCCCTCCCTGCTGGACTCCGGCCTTTGAGGAACCAGAAAAGCTCAAGTCTATGTGGTGGGAATAAATACATTTGCCCAAGATGAGCCGCTGTGCGCAGGGCAGGGGTCAGTCCGCGCGGGCACACCTGCCCGCTCCCTGCAGAGGTCCGGAACCTGGCTGACCCCGAGGACGGGGTCTCCGCATACAGCCAACCAGAAGGCTCGCAGCGTCCTGGGTGGGACGGGGGTGCGAAGGACGCCCGCGACGTCGGGAGCTGTGGGAGGACAGCCCTTCCCTCAGCGTTGGTGACCTGGTGGAAAGCAGAAGGGGACAGAGAGTAACTGATGTCAGCATCCAGGGCAACGGGCAGGCCAGTGCCAGGCCAGAGTGCCCTCCCCGAGCGCTCCTGGGCCTCAGGGACCCCACCCCCAGCTTCCACCAGCTCAGGGGTCCTGCCTCCCACGGTGCCCCGCCACCTCTCCTGGGGCAGGGCCCCCCACCCCGCAACCCCCGGGGCCCACCCTGCCTGCCTGGAGAAGGGCTGGGATCCTCCATGGCTCAGGGACCCAGACCACAGGCTGGTCTGGCAGCCCCAGCCCTGGGCCAGGTCCATGGAGACTGAAATGAGCCTGGCTGCTTTGGAACCTTCCAGCCATTCAGGGCTGGGGCTTTCAGGCTGGGCGCACGGCCCAGAAGGCCCCATTGCGGGTATGCCAGGCGCCCCTGGAGACACACGCACCTCGCTGGGAGCCCCACCCACCGAGGCACCCTCCTGGCTCAGGAGACTCCCAGGGGCCGAGAGGGGGGAACAGACCCTGGACCGGGAAATCCTTTCTCAAGCGGGTGGGGAGCCCAGGCTTCCACCCTGCCCCCCGACGCACCCCCGCCTCCCATCTGACGACTAGGCAGTTGTCCAGCAGGTGAACCTGGCTGCAGGGGCCGCAGACACCTCTGTCCAGTGTCTCAGGGTCAACCCCCCACCAAGGAAAGCAGGGGGCTTGCAGGGAGGGGGCCTCCCCGAGTGCAGCAGATGGGGGAGAGTGTCCACCAGCGCCCCTGCCCTCCAGCCCTCCAGTCCTTCTGGGAGGTTCCGGGATGGGGTGCAGCCTTGGAGGAGGAGGAGAAGGGCAAGGCCAGGTACCCAGCAGCCCGGCGTCCAGCAGGAACAGGAGGGCCACGCACCCTGCGGCTCCCCGCCCACGTCTCACTCCTGCACGGGGACGAGAGGCAGGCTGGGCCAGGGCCTGGCCCAGACCAGGAGAGCGGGCTGCCTCCCGAGGGCCCTGAAACTGCCAGCCCATGAAAAAGCCCAGCCTGCCCCGGGGAGGGGCCCCGGGGGTTGTGTGGGAGGCCCGGGGGCCAGCCACCCCAGCCCAGGCCTCAGGGCGAGGAGCCCCTCGGACACGCCCCTGAAGCTGACACGCCGGCCCCCAGGGCACGCAGAATCACGAGAGGTGACCAAGCGGTGGTGTCTGACGCCACCACGTTTTGGAGAGGTTTGTTTACAGGGTGGTCGTAAAGGGAAACAAACGCTCGGTGTCTCCGGTGGCGCTGAGGCCTCCACTTCTCTCAGAGCCCAGTGATGACACACAAACAACCCACAGAGAGGGAAATGCAACTCTGCAGAGAACGGAGCTGAAGAGAAACTACATGTGCCGCAATTACCTGTGTGGACAAGCTGCAGTGCTTGATATTGGCACCGAAGCTTGATTCAGTCAGAAACTGTGCTTGTGTGTGTGTGTGTGTGTGTGGCGGGGAGCGGGAGTTATGAGGCTGCAAAATCTTCCTTTTCCACAGGAAGACTGTCCATAAAGAAGGCCCAAGCTGGGGAACCACGAAACGAGAAGTAGGGTGGGTGGAGGGAAACCCTCTCCTTACACACTTCGCGGCACCAGCGGGCTTTCACACTGGGAACGTGTGACGTTGGTTAGTGGTTTAGCCTCTAAGTCGTGTCCGACTCTCACGACCCCATGGACTATAATAGCTCGCCAGGCTCCTCTGTCCATGGGATTCTCCAGGCAAGAACACTGGAGTGGGCTGCCATGCCCTCCTCCAGGGGACCTTCCCGATCCAGGGTCGAACCTGCGTCTCCTGCACTGCAGATTCTTTACCAACTGAGCCACCAGGGAAGTCCGCGTGGCATTGTTTCGGATGAAAATTCAGTGAGGCTTCCCTGGTGGCTCGGGGGTAAAGAATCTGCCCACCAAGGCAGGAGACACGAGTTCAAACCCGAGTCCAGGACGATCCCAGAGGCTGTAGAGCGGACAAGCCCGTGCACCATGACCCCTGAGGCTGCGCAGTGGAGCCGGGGGGCTGCAAACACTGAGCCCGTGTGCCCGAGAGCCTGTGCTCCGCAACTAGAGAAGCCCCGGCAACCAGAGGCCCGCCCAGCACAACTGGAGAAAAGCCTGTGCAGCAACAGAGACCCAACACGGCAAACAAATTAAAAAAGAATTCAGCAAACAGAGATGTGCTCAGGAACATCTCACGCTACTGCAGACAAGGAACCAAAGCCGCCCTCCATTGCTGTTCAAAATGTAAAACCCCGGAGGTGGATCTGCAAATGATCCTGCGGTGGCCCACGTCCCGGAGAGGCAGGGATGACTCGGAAGGGTGCCCCCTGCTGCCATCGCTGCTCTCGGCTCAGGCCTCTGAGAAGTGACCCCACTGGCCACGCTGCTGCAAAATGCACGGATGCTTGCCCAACCGCAGCCGGTCACTGGGCTCTGCCCTGACTTCTCACCTCCCCGCAAGGCTCCAGGGAAGCTCCCGGCCACGAGCAGCAGCCCTACTCACGTCTGCAGGAGGGACCCCTCTCTGCCCCACCCCCATGCCTCCCCACCACCTCAGAGCTCAGTCACAGCATCCACGGGAACGGCCACACTCAGAAACGCCAAGTGCCCTGTTAACGCGACATTTCAGCACCTGCCGCCGCCGCCGAGCCACCTCAGTCGTGACCGACTCTGCGACCCACGGACGGCAGCCCACCAGGCCCCCCGTCCCCGGGACTCTCCAGGCAAGAACGCTGGAGTGGGCTGCCACCTCCTTCTCCAATGTGTGAAAGTGAAAAGGGAAAGTGAAGTCACTCAGTCGTGTCCGACTCTGTGCGACCCCACGGACGGCAGCCCACCAGGCTCCCCCGTCCCCGGGACTCTCCAGGCAAGAACGCTGGAGTGGGCTGCCATTTCCTTCTCCAATGTGTGAAAGTGAAAAGGGAAAGTGAAGTCGCTCAGTCGTGTCTGACTCGTAGCGACCGCATGGACTGCAGCCTACCAGGCTCCCCCGTCCATGGGATTTTCTAGGCAAGAGTACTAGAGTGGCTTGCCATTGCCTTCTCTATTTCAGCATTTAAAGGGGCTCAAATCAAAGGCAACCTCACATTGCTGCAGAGACACTGGACCTGGGGGTGATTCGAGCGGCTACAACCCCCTTTGAAGCCACGGCCCTTGTTAGGGAGATGCAGACACCGCGGGAAGGGCACACGGTTGCGGCAGACCTCCAGGGAAAAGCTCACCTTCCTGGCTCCCCAGGAGGAAGCCCCCAGGGGGGTGACGGTGGCCTGACTCACGGATGACGCCTAGGTGGGTGGCCCAGGGCAACTCGGCGGTGCATGGCCTTCCACGTCCATGCACAGGGCCTCTGCCCCAGCTCCGCCCATCCACATGGCTCAGGAAGGTCTAGGGCACAGCCACTGCCCCTACCCTGCGGAGACCAGCAAGGCCATGGCCGTGGCCCCCGAGCACCTGCCTGGCCAGACCTGCGCTTGGTCCCGTGGTCCCTTCAGCCACATGCAGGCTGCACCAGATCCGGTGAGACCCCGGCCAGGTAACTGAGGAAGGGGAGGGTCCCAGGATGCCAGCTCCCCGGGGTGCAGCCTGGAAAGCTGTGTTTGTTTCCCTGTGGAGACACGTGGAGGGTTGACACGTGGCCCCCTTCCCCATCCAGAGACCCAGGCAGCCCCTTCCTCCAGCCAGCATGCAGGGCGCAATGAACCCAGCACCAGGCTGGGCAGGGGCGGGCCGTGCAGAGTGCCCAGGCCTCCATGGGCGTTCCTGCATGCCGGGCAGCGTGTGGGTCTGAGTATGTAGGAGCTGATTTCCTCGAAGGGGAGACCCCAACAGGACTGCAAAGAACAGGACCGGGGTGTGAAGAAGCTGTGACACACAAGGATGCCGGGACGGGGAACCCTGAGGTCTGGGGCCCATGGGGGTCACGGCCGTGCCCGGGGCACTCAGGATTCCCTCCTCGACGAGGCAGTGGCGGCCAGTGGGCACAGGAAAGGCTGGGCACAGCTGTCTTACCACTTGGAGCCAAGAGACAGTGGGCGGTGCCCCTGTGTGTCCACTTCCATCATGAAAACAGGAGGACAAGCAAGCATGGCGGGAAGGCGGCCTGCAGGTCGGGGTTGGCCCAGAGGAGCCCGGATGATGCTCAGACTGACCCGGGACCCTCCGTAACATGCACAGAATTACAGACACCAACCAGAATGTACAGGAATCTCCAGAGGTGGAAAGAAAGATGGAATCAGTGACCCTAACGGTGTCTGAGGTCATGACAACCCTGGAGGGGGCCCTGTGCCCATGACCCGGAAACCGGTCTCTAACGTGTCCCCCGAAGGGCAGACCCCAGGCACGAAAGGCCCGGGGTTCCCCCAGATCGCCACGGCCGAGCTGGTGGCCTCCCTGCCCAAATATCCCATATATGCTGCAGCCTGCGCGTTAACATTTGACACGTCAGCGTTTACGTGTAAAGTGACTGACTGCTCTGAGAACCGAGGATTTCAGCACGAGGGGCAGAGACTCGCAGAGTGGCAAACAAGTTAAAACCTGGATTAGCGGCGTCAGTGCGAAGTCACGACCACGTTTCTCCTAAAAGAAAGTAGCTCCAGGTCCCTGAACTGCGAAGGGCGATTAACAACCTGGGAACAGCACCACCCGGCCAGCAGCCCTCACCCAGGCAGGACGGCAGGACACCACGCCCCGGAAAGGACCCAGGGCCCCTCGGGAAATGGAGGGCCCCGGGCCTAGGCCACGGAGACGGAATCCTGTGTCCTGGCGGAGAGCCAGGCCCGCGGCCAGGGACGGCTGAGCTCCTCAGATGGATTCAGGGGCTGAGGAGCCCACAGGCAACAATGCGTCAAGGGTCATCGGCCTGGATGAAAGGGGTCAGCTCTGTTTACTACGGGCACCTGGTCAGCTGGAAGGCCCGGGCCCTCGTCTGAAGACCGCATCTGCAGGTGACCACTGTCACTGCACGTGGCTAAGAAGCAGATCGGGCCACTGGAAGAAGGGCCTCCCAGCAGGCAGCTGAGACCCCGCCCCCCATGGAGGGTCCCACCCAAGTGTCGGGGCACAGCGGTGCAGAGCTCAGGGCTTGGGTCAGCCCCTGCCCATGAGCCCAGGGACCTCGGACCCTGGGGGAAACAGGGAAGGGCACTTGGAGCTGTCTGTGGGGACCCTGGCCAGCTGAGACTAAGGCACCGCAGGAGGGGTGCTGTTGTCCCTGAAGGCACAGGCCCCGGGGGCCCATGGTCCCTCCCCCCAGGCCCGGAGGCCCTCCCGCGGCCGGCAGGGACCCCAGGACCCCAGAGGAGCGCCTGCATGCCTGGGCCCGTGTGCTGTGCTGCCCGGCGCCCACCTGGGAGGCCGTGCGGAAGGGTGGGGCCCGGGCCTCGAATCACAGGCCCGAGTTTCCTCTGGAACAAAATAATTACCACCTTCGCAGACAACCTGAGCTCGCTGAAAGCAAGGCGGAAGTCAACTGAGAAGCGGAGGCACATTTTTATTCAGAGTTGGGGAAAAGCAACACCTCTCCGGGAGCTGGTGATGGACAGGGAGGCCTGGCGTGCGGCAGTCCATGGGGTCGCAGAGTCGGACACGACTGAGCTACTGGACTGAGCTGAACTGAAAGCCTGTCTGGGATGCCGGGCCTGCAGATACAGCTCTGGAAGGGAGAAGCCCAGGAGGAAGCCGGAGCCTGGGGACAGGATCTGGCTGCCTCTGCCCGTGTGACCCGGCACGCGTCATGGCTCCGGCGGGGTGAGGCGGGGTGGCCGCCAGGAGCCAGGCTGCAGGGTTTCCGGACTGGCTTCCCGGCCTCTGTCTTCAGTTCCCAGGAGAATCACCTCATGAGGCTGAAAGTGCTATTGGGGCCCCAGCCGTGTTCACAGTCTCCCTGCGTGGCAGGGCGCCTCCCTCACCCCGTACCCCCAGCCCAGCTGGACGGGGACGTGAGCTGCGCCCGCATCTGCGGGGGCTGCTGAGCGGACAGAGGACGCGGTGGGTGACCCGGGTCCCTCCCGGAGCCGTGGGGAAGGCGTGATGGGTGTGACGAGAGGAGGGCTCTGAGAGAGCAGATGAGGCTGCAGGGGGCCTCCCAGGGCCTGGTGGGGAGAGGCAGACGCAGCTTCCACCCAGCGGGCGCCCCCAACCATGAGGCTGCTGGTGTGGCCATGGGCCCGGGGTGCCCGAGACCCCAGCAGCTGAGAGAGGCTGGAGGACCCTCCCCGGAGCCCCAGGAAGAGAACCTGTGTTTTGCATTCGGCCTCCAGAGGTTCCTGCGTTTCCCGCTGGCCTGAGACAGGTCATCTGGGACAGCAGCCTCGGGAAGCCACAGAGCCGAGGCTTGCCCCAGGGTGCCCTCCACTCAGTAAAACCAGGAGCTCCCCAGGGAGGCGCAACCGAGAGACCCTGAAAGCTCTAGCCTGCGGGAAGCAGCTGCCTCAGGCCTGCTTGGCTCAAGGGGAGCCTGTGAATTTCCCCCTAGGCTGAGAGGCGGGGACACTCACCCCAGGGAGGTGCATGGCTCTGTGGGGCCTCGGGACAGCGCTGCAGGGTTCCTAGGACACCTGGGCGCCGCTCCCACACCGCTGACCGCCTGGGGCCCAGGATGCGCTCCCAGGGACCCCGCATCCAGTAGAGGCTCTGTCACCTCTCACCCTGGGTGGGGCCTGTGGGCCAGGCGCGCCCCCCACCCCATCCGGGCTCGCCTGCTACCTCCCCGGGGGTCCTGGGTCCACCCACTTCTCCACTGGCCTCCTTCCTGGGCTCCCAGGGGCCTCACGCCTCTGGTCACCGCTGTCTACCTCTCCACCACTCTGAGCCCCCACACTCCACGGGGCCCCCTCCCCACACCCCGTGCCCCTGCCAGTCCTGAACCACCACTTGGCCCCAACCCTCCTCTGAGGCTGGACCCTGAGCAGCCTCCATGCTCAGACCCAGGCACGCAGACGCCGACGAGATGCTGAGGCTGGCAAGGGCGCAGGGGTCCCGGAGCTCTGGGCATGCCTAGCAGCCCCAGCCTGCCCCCCAGGGCCTCCAACCCGCTCCCCATGGCCCCCTGACTCCCCCTCCTGGTCTCAGCTGCCGTCCCCGGCACAGCCTCCCTCCATCACACCGCTGCCCACAGCCGGGGCATCTTTCCAACACAGGACCGTCATCCTGGCTTAATGTCCCGCTGTGGCACCCCTTCTCTGAGGGCAAGGCCACAGCTGGTGGTCTCTTCCTGCCCCCAGGGACAGGCCTGGCTCCCTCCTGCCTCTGATGCCCATCCTCACCCTATTACTCCCTGTTCTAATCTTGGCTGTACGTCACCTCCTCCAGGAAGGCTTCCTGGAGCCCCAGTCCCAATCAGCTTCCTCACCAGACACTCCGTCAGGAGGCCCTTGTCCCCTTCCCGGCACATTCCTGTGCGTGATCACACATGAGTCTGGGGAGGTGAGTCACAGCCCTCCCCCCACCCGCCAGGCAAGGGCACGGTGACTGCACACTTCCGTCTGCATCCAGCAGAGCATCTGGTCCTGGCTGGGTCGGTGGGTGTGTGGGTGGGGAGGGAAGCGGTGACCACGGGGTCTGTGGGGAAGAGGCCAGGGGTTCATGCCACACCTGGCAGGTGGGGGTCCTGCCCTGCCCTGGGGGCACCCCCATCAGTCACACCTGCAGGGCCCTCGCCCCTGATCAGTGAGCACTAGGAGCTGCCTGGCCCATCCAGTCAGGAGCACAGCCTCGCCCCTCGGGGGGACATGACTCTGTCACCCCAAGACAGACGGGACGCTGGGGCTCAGACGGGGCTGCATCTGCTCCTGCTGGGTGCCTGATCCCCGCCGTGGCACACGGGGCTGGGGGCAGGACCTGCCGGCCTCCCCAGTGCCCTGGCCGCCGGTCCCTGGGCAGCTCTCAGGATGCTCACGCAGGCGCCCACCTCCTGGCGGAGCCTCCAGCAGCCCTGCGAGGTGGTGGGGAGTCTCAGGGTCAAGGTCTGGGCATGTGTCCCCCCCTCTGTGGGGCTCTCCAGAGTCCAAACCCCACATTCCCAGCATGGCCTCCATCAGCCCCCGGGGATGGCAGGGTCCTGCGCTGGGCTAGGGAGCCACATGGGGCCGCAGGACTGCTTTTCCCAGCAGACCTCCCACCGAGCTCCCAGTCCTGGGCCCACCCTCTGGCACACGCTCCTGGACACCCCAGCCCTGCCCTCAGCACCCTTCAGGGTATCCCACTCGCATCTCACACAGGTTCTGCAGGGACCCCCTGGGCCAGCCCCAGCGCCCTCAGCTCGTCTGGGGAGCCCACCTTCCCCAGGGAAGGCAATTCCGTTTCCCCTTCAGAGAGCAGGCCGGGCAGGCTGTCCTCCAGACACTTGACACTTGAAAGCAAATGTGCCCACCGGAAGACCACCGACCCCACCCGAGCGCGAGACCCCAGCTGACTGATGCCCGCAGACCAACCACCTGGCTGGCACAAACCTCAGCAGTCTTTAATCCTCGAGAAACAAAACCCAAAACCCCATCAAGCAAAACCACTTTGCTTTGGCGCCGAAAGGATTCAGCAACAGCCCCCCCCCCCCCCACCTCAAGCTCCCAAAGCCCCAGAACCCAGGCCCCTGCAGCAGGCAAACCTGTCTGGTGAGATTCCTCCTCTGCCTCCTGATAAACAGAACGAGCGTGAACCTATGGGGCTGCCTTCTCTCTCACAGGGTGTGTGGGCGAGCCACCCACCACCCCAGGCCAGACACAGGGTGGGCCGGGCCGGGCTGGGAGCAGAAGGGCACGAGAGAGGTAGGGCCCGAGTGGTCCCCAGGCCAGCCGGACGCGGCTGCAACAGAGAGATGCCGGGGAAATGGGAGGCTGGGCATCGGGGCCTTCTCTGGGCCCCTCCCCGCGGGGTGCCCTGACTCGACACCCTCGCTGGCTTGACGCCCCCCACCCCAGGGCAGTGCCATGCCCACACCCCACACAAAGGCCAGAACCGATGGGGGATGTGCCGGGTTCCCGGGAGGGGTTTGTGCCCCGAATCCTGGGAGCACTCAGGAGGCACAGGGGCATGGGGGAGGGGGACGAGGCCCCAGCGCAGACTGTCCTTCTTCCCTGCTTCTTCAGTCCCGGGACCCGCTGCAGCCAGCCCAGTAGTGAGGCGGCAGCAAGCACTCCATGAACCCCTCCAGGGCCACCGGCTGGCCAGCCCGCCCAGCCCTGAAGGCTGGCATTGCCCGGGAGGTCAGCACAGACAGGTGGACGAGCTGGAGAGCCAGGCCAGAGAGGTCACCCGAAAGTCCAGAGATGAGGGCAGAGGTCAGATGAAGGACAGACCCCAACTGCTTCAGGGGCACCAGCCCGAGGCCACAGGGCCAGGAAGGGGCCACAGGCTGTCCCCCACTGGGGACCCCTACACCGTGGTCCACCCAGGCAGCCTGGAGCCTCGGGCAGCCACAGCCTGCCTGGAGCCAGCAGAGGAAGGGTCGGCCCTCGGACTGACTGACCAGGGCCAGGGCTGGGCAGCATCACCTCCCTGCGTCTCAGGCCCCGGGAGTGCTCACAGCACGAGGCTCAGCTTGTCGCTGTTTCCTGACAGCCCCTGAGGCGACCAGACAGGCCACACAGTGACCCACCCCAACTGGGGACACCGCGGCCCCACGGGGGCTCCAGGTGGGGCCACGGCCAGGGGTCCCACAGAATCCCCCCGGGGTTGGAGACGGAGTCCGTGGCACTGGCCAGGACAGATCCCGGATGCCCTCCTGGAGCCTGGAGCCCCAAGCCCCAGGCACCACGCCCCAGCCGATGAAGGAGAGCCCCCCTGGCACCAGGAGAGGGGAGCTGGGCCACAGGCACTGCCTCTGGGAAGCAACTGAGCGACCCTACTCTTTCCTGCGACGTTGGACCCTTGGATGCACCTGCCGGCCTGCAGTAGGGGAAGGGCAGGAGGGAGACCGCCCTGCGGTCTGGGAGGGAATGAGAGACAGAGCAAGCCCCTCCTGCGCCCACCCCAGCCACCCACTCCCCTTTCTCCAAAAGGAGAATGGAAGAGCAAGCAGATCTTTCACGGCCTTTGAAAAATGGCCACAAAACACAAACCAGCTCTGTTCTCTGCCCAGGTGGCTGATGACTCGCCCACTCTTAAAGCATCTCTTCTGTGAACCGAAACATTAGGGGGACATTGCCAGAGAGCAGGACAATCTTCCAGACCACCCGTTTCGGAGCGGCGAGCCAGTCTGGCCAAGGGCGTCCCTCACCCCCTGGCTCACCAAGGCCCAGGCTGGAGGCCCAGTCCAGCCATGGACGCAGGCTCAGGGCAGCTGGAGAGAGGCAGCCCTCCATGCACACACTCACCTGGCTGGGGACCCGGGTTACGTTTCAAACTGGGTTAGGAGCTCCCTTATTTCTGGGCCCACGTGCTGGGCGGCATTGGCAGCCTCTGTGATAGCTTTCCGATACATTCCCTTCTTCTTACGGTTAAATCTCAGTTTGAAAAATTCAGAGAAAGGGGAGAGTTTTGAGATAGACAAAAATGACGTAGTTGGAGAACCAAACCACGAGACTTTGGCTTCTTGCCAGGAGGGCTCCCCGTTCTCCTTCTGGCTAAGACTAATGTCCAGGACACGTGCCGGCCACCAAGGGAAGCCGTGGACCTTACCCCACACGACGTCCCCCACGGCCACGGTCCTCCCGTCCTCGGTAACACACTTGGACACGCTGTGCGTGTGCAGCCTGACCGTCAGGGGCGGGACCGTGGGCCTCGTGCCCTTGGAGGAAGACGGCACAGACACGCCGTTGCCGGGCAAGAGGTCGCAGGTGTCCGGTGACGTCACATCCGAGCCAGACGACTTGGACTCGTCCAGGCTGTCGCTGCTCCACGCCAGCTCGCCGGCACAGCCGCTTCTCCCGGGGCAGCTGGCGAGGAAAGCCAGCCCAGCGTCGTCGGGCCCGTGGGCGCCCCGGGGACACCCAGGGTCATCGTCCTCCCCCGAGCTTGCAGAGGAGGAGTCCGCCAGCCCGCCGTGGTGGGCGGCGCCGTCGGCCGGGGGCCCTTGGCCCTTGAGTTCCTGCACCAGCTCGGCCCTGTAGACGGGCTCCTGCTCGCCGGCCCCCAGGCGGCGTGGCTTCAGGCGGATCTTGGGGGGCAGCGGGGCGGCCCCAGGGGTCAGGGGCCGCGTCAGCTTCAGCTTGGGGATGGAGGCGGGGGCGCCCACGGCCGGGCGGTCCCTGGGAGGCTCGGGGTCCGGGCCTCCGGGCGAGGCCGGGGGTGGACAGAAGGGCTCCAGGGAGCCGTGCACGCGGGGGGGAATCTCCACCACCTCCCCGGTGCCCTGGGGCGTGCTGTAGGAGATCTTGATGGCCGGGCTCCGCGGCACCCCCGCCCGTGCCTCCTCCCGCCGCTCACGCCTGCTCCTCTTGGGGGCGGCCGCGTCGCCGCCGCCTCCGTCGGGGTCCTCGGGCTTGCGGGGCTCCCTGCGCGGCCGGGGGGTGGCGGGGGGCCCGGGGCTGGCCTCCGGGGGGCTCTGGGTGCTCTTGCACTTCTCACACAGCACTTGGCGGGGCCGCAGGCGGATGGGGCTCAGGGCCAGGCGGCCGGGGTCGCGGTTGCGGGACAGGCGCCTGCGGGTCCTCTTGATGCCCCGGGGCGGCGGCTGCGGCACCCACTGCCGGTACGTGTTCCTCAGCCAGAGCGGGGGCGGAAAGGGGGCGCCTTCGAAGTAGGGCGGGAACGGGGGCAGGCTTCCGGCGGGCAGCGGCGGCACCAGGGGCAGCTCGGGGCTGGCGGTCCCAGGGGGCCCGTCCCCACGGGCAGGCGCCGGGGGGCCCGTCCACAGGGGCATGGCCTCCACGTCTCCCTCCACAGGGGACGGGCCGTGGCAGCCGTTGACAGGGGCGTCCTGGGCCTGGGTCAGTGGAGCCAACGGGGGCAGGCCAAAGAGGCCGGACCTGGTTGTGGGGAGACAGAAAAGGGCGGTCAGCACAGGCAGGACCCCTGCACCCAGCCCCCATGCGGGGTGCGGGGGCCCAGCAGGATCTCCCGGCTTTAACAGAGGCCCTGGGGCAGCCCAGGTGCAGGCTGCGTGCTCTGAAATCAGGTGTTCAGCATCAAGCCCATGGGCCCGACAGGCACTGAGCATCCACGCCTCCGTTCCTGGAACAAGGGGAACTCGCAGCTGCAGACCTGGAGGCCTAGGAAGCCGGCAAACGGGGCCTCCGTTCTTGGACAGGCCTGGCCCAGCCTGTGGGGAACCAGGGGCCGTGTGGTCGGTGGCCCCTGCCCACAGGCCTTATCCGCTCACCTCCTCCTCCCTGAGGGCAACACTCCCAGAAGGAAGACCCCCACTGCATCCCCGGGGGGACCTTCAGCCCCAGGAGAGCCCACAGGACCGGGGTCCCCGGTGCAGAGTGTGTCTGGGGGCAGGGGCCACTCACGGCCAGGCCCAGCAAGCCCGGGCCTGAGAGTCGGCCCGCTCCCCCCGAATGCTGCTTTCAGGCGAGGGTACCCCCACACAGGCCGCCCGTGCCCACCATGACCTGGAAGGACCACCCCTCCTGCCTGGTACCCCTGGCCCCTCCCCTCCATCCTGCAGGCCCAGAGAAGGCAGGAGGCCCCCCTCCCGCAGGGACCCACAGCTGAGGCCAAGCACGTGGCCAGCACCCCAGGGCTTCCCAGAATGGCCCGTGCTTGCTTCAGATGGCTTCAGGGCAGCACCCTTCCAGAGCACTGGCCATTCGGCCTGAGTGCTGGGGACGTCTTCAGTCACATCTCACAAGTGAGCTGCTCCTGAAGCAGCAGGAAAACACTGCTCCAAACTACGAAAGCCAAGTCCAAACAGGCCACACCTCCTCCAGCAGTGACACACAACTTCAAACACACGCGATTCAGTTTATAAGACTGTTTAAGCTAAAAGCTGTTAGTTTTCATTTTCCAGCACAGAACAGACGTTTAGACAAGAGTTTGGAATACTGCGCCTCTGCCTCTCCCTCCCTCGTGTACTTCAATCCCAGCAGAAAAGACAAGTGAGCTTTGCCGTTTCACAGTGTCCAAGTGGCTTCGGCTTCTACTGTTCCCCAGAAGAAACAGGCTGCTAAGACTGACCGATGGGCCAGGGCAGCTCCGTCTGCAGTCAGGCGGCCCCGGGCACCTGTGGCCGGAAGGCTCTTCCCCGCCCCTCCAGGGGGTGGGTGACCAGGGACACAAGGAGGCTGGGAGCCGGGTGCAGGCCACTGGAGAAGCGTGGACCGCAGACGCAGGCAAGAGGGCTGCATGCAACAGGGCTGAGGGCAGTGGCCAAAGGCCCACGGCCTCCCTGACCGTCTGTCACGGGAGGGCACGTCTGCCATGGGAACGCCATCCAAGTTCTGTTCAATTCAAGATCACCAGTAAATGCCCAGTGCTGTGCGCTGTGCTAAGCCGCTTCAGTCATGTTCAACTCTTTGCAACCCTGTGGACCGTAACCCACCAGGCTCCTCTGTCCTTGGGATTCTCCAGGCTAGATTACTGGGGTGGGTTACCATTCCCGATGCCAGGGGATCTTCCCCAAGCAGGGATTGAACCTGAGTCTCTTACGTCTCCTGCATTGGCAGGAGGGTTCTTTACTGCCGGCGCCACCCAGGAATCACATCAAACTTTATCAAAGTGAAGTTGCTCAGTCGTGTCTGACACTTTGTGACCCCATGGACTGTAGCCTGCCAGGCTTTTCTGTCCATGGGATTTTCCAGGCAAGAATACTGGAGTGGGTTGCCATTTCCTTCTCCAGGGGATCTTCCCGACCTGGGGATTGAACCTGGGTCTCCTGCAGTGCAGACAGACTCTTTACCATCTGAGCCACCAGGGAGTCCCAGTTTAAAGTCATTAAGGGAACCCTATGTAAGGCCATCTCCCCTGAATCTAGTCTTCGTGGGCAGAGCTGCTGGAGGAGGTAGAAGGTTCACACGTCAATGCCCAGAGGGTCCAGCTCACCAGGGCCCCAGCCTCCTGTCCTCTGCTTGGCCACGAGGATGCAGCTCATCCAGCCAGCTCACCGGTGGCCTGTGACCTGCCGGTGTGACCGTGGGAGAGACAGGTGGGGAGACCGGAGCAGCAGGGCCAGCGTCCAGCCAGGGGCCAGCAGTGGGGACCTGGCCCCTCTGGAGTGGATTCTGCTTGGGGTGGTGGGCAGCTGTGGCGAGCTGGCAGTAGATCCTGCCCCCCCACCCCCCCAGCAGATCAAATCAGGGGGCTGCAGAGGCCATGAGCCCCACCCTGGGGTGCAGGTCCCCCTGAGCACCAGGCTGCGGCCCGAAGGCGGTGCTTCCCTCCAGACGGCGGGCGGCCAGGGACTGCAGCCGTGGCCGGCACAGCAGGCCCCATGACTGGGGCACTTCCTTCCCGGAGTGGCCGCCCGGCCCCGGCCACACCCACGCCTGCTGGTGGGTAAACAGGGCCGGCGAGACAGCCAGGGGCCTCAAGCAGAGCCTTGTCTACAGCCCCGTGAGGTGCCCTGGTCACCATCCCAGCTCTCGACTGGGACAGGGAGTCTGGAACAGGCCAGCGGCTGGGCAGGGTCTGTGCTTGCCCCCCAGCTCGGCTGCCCCGGGGTGCAGAGACGGCTCCAGCCCAGGCCCCTCTCTCAGGGAAGGACCTCAGCAGCCTGCCCCCACAGGGCGCCTCCTGGACCCCCGGGCACAAGCTGTGGCACCACTGAGCTTTGTGCGTGACCACAGGGCTAGGCCTGCGCTCAGGGACGGAGGTGCGGCTGGCCTGGCAGAGCCCCGTGGTGACACTGCAGGGCCTGGCAGAAGGTGGGGGGCCTGGGGCCAGAAACACGGTCTGCCAGGTCCTGGGGAAGGACTGGGCCCCACTGTCTGCCCTCTGCTGTGCTGAGGGTTGGAGCCTACTGGGCCCTCCAGGCGGCCGCCCCCGAGGTGGGGAGAAGGAGCTGGGAGTGGGGCCTGGGGGCTGGGGAGACCCACAGGCAGAGCAGGGCCCCCCCGGCCCCCCCTGCTTAGACCAGGAAGCCCGAGGGGGCCTGGAACAAACCACAGTCCCAAGGAGGGATGGGGGAGATAGAGCCAGGGTGAGAAAGTGGGAAGTTCGCACAGGCGGCTTTGGCTGTGGGGCTTATTGGGGGTCAGATCCCAAAGCAGAATAGTTCTGCCCTCAAGGGGACAGGAGACAGAGTGCCCAGGGTCTCCCGCTGCTCTGCCCAGGTGAGGACACAGCCGCCTGCAGGGACGCGGGGGCCTGGCCTGCGGTCCTTGGTGCCACAGCAGTGGCCAGGCCTCCGCTCATGTGGAGCGGAGGTTGTCCTGGGGTTCATTGTGTGCCTCCGGCCGAGCAACCTCCCCAGAGCTGCCCTGGTGGGCCCACAGCCAGGAAGAGCCTGCTGGAGCGCGAGGCCCTCCGCAGGCCCACCGCGGCCTCCCCTCCACAGGCCTGGGGCCCAGCAGCAGCCTCTGAGCCCAGCCCGGTTCCCCAGACCTTCCTGCCTCATCCTCCCATGAGGAGAGGCCACCCTGGTGTCCTGTGAAGAGATGAGAAGACTGGGCTCCTGGAACAGAAGCACCCCAGGGGCCCAACCCCGGGCCAGGGTCCAGGGAAGCCTCCTGCAGTGGACGCCCGTGTGGGCAGAGCCTGCAGCCTTGCACCCCCAGGCGAGGCCCACCCTGCGGCCGGCTGAATGACCCAGCGCTGGTTCAGAAAACATGGCAGCTTCTCTCTCCCACAGGCGGCCAGACAGATGGCTTGCCAGACAGACGGCCGGCCGCAGGGCCGGGGAGGGGCGGGCGCTACGGGAGAGGCGGGCAGGCGGCGCCAGGCTGCCCTGAGGTCCACCTCTGCTCAGGGAGCGGGGAGACAGGAAGTGTGGCCTGGACTCCAGAGGGTCGCCCCCAGGGCCACACGGGGCCCTGCCCCCCTCCCCCAGGGACACACAGGGGGCCCTGACCCCTTCCCCAAGGACACACAGGGGGCCCTGCCCCCCTCCCCCAGGCACACACAGGGGACCCTGTCCCTCCCTGAGGACAGCAACCAAGGATCTCTGCCCCAGCTGCTCCCAGGGTCTTGCATCCAGGGTTTTAGAACTATCAGCGTCATCCCAATGCAACTCAGCTGACTGTGTCCCTCTCACCTCTCCGAGGGTGCCCCCAGAAGCCCAAGGCCAGGCACCCCCACCCCCAACTGCCTTGGAGCAGCTCCAGAGATCAGCCATGCCGGCCTGGTCCCCTGGTGAGGCATCTGCCTGCTGACTGCAGGTCATGCCACCCTGTGGTGCACTGGGAACCCCCACCCTCCAGCTCCCCAAGGGCAGGGGAAGAGCCAGTGGGGCCTGGGCAGGTGTGCCCAGGATGGAGCAGGGGCGCTCCCTGCCCAGGGACCAGCCAGAGTAGGGATTCTTGGCTGGTCTCCAGAGACTGAGTCTCCAGAAGCCTCGGTCACCACCTGCCTGAGTGACTGAGTTAGTGAGTGGAGTCGCATAGTCGTGTCCAGCTCGTTGTGACCCCGTGGACTGCAGCCCACGAGGCTCCTCTGTCCATGGGATTCTCCAGGCAAGAGTACTGGAGTGGGTTGCCATTTCCTTCTCTACCCCACCCCCCTGGGCGGGTCACAAAGGCCCACACCCAACCTTTCCAGCAGAGGGGCCCAGGAGTCTGGGTGGTGATGGCCCAGGGGATTCACACCAGGAAGTTTAAGAAACCCCAACTCAGAGGTCAAGGCCAGGCCTGACAGGCAGCTGGCCCTCACGCCCCATCTGGGGACGCCCTTTTCACCACTCGGAGCCTTCGCTGTCTTTGGGCCTCCCCACCTGAGGTCCCTGAGCAAAGGCACACCCCCAAGTCACCCACGAAACAATGCCCACATCTGCCTGGACCCCGGCCTGGACACAGGAGCCATGGCGGCGTGGCAGGCCGGGCCATCTGCACCACCACATGTCAGGACGGCCGCTGCCCGGCAGAGACGTGGGGGAGCGAGCCCGAGACTCAGGCCGTCTGCTCGCACGCTGACTGGGTGAGGACGCAAGAGGCCCCGAGGACCTGGCTCCAGCCCACACGGCAGCCGGGCAGCAGGTTCAAGGCTGGATGGGGGGGCACTGGGCACTGAGCGCCTCCCACCTGCCGGGACCTTGGCCTGGCCTCCGAGGACACACACATGTTCGGCTCAGGGCCCGCAGCGAGGGGCACCGCCTCCCAACTGCCCTCAAGTTAACACTGGTAGCTGGGTCCCCTGTGAGAACTGCCTGTCCTGGAAGATGCCCCCGGCTCTGCCTGCATACTCCAGCAAAGCTAACACACGGCGGTGAGCGGCCCGCGCCCCACGGGGGCACCGCGGGCGCAATGGCCTGCTGCCCCGGCCTGACCCCGCACCAGCCCACTGCTTGGGGACCCGCAGGCCCCGGGAGGGGGCGGTGCCTGCAATCCGAGCCCCCAGCTGCTCTTTCAGTGCCCATGCCTGGGAAGGGGCCTGGCTGGCTGGCCCTGTCCCCATGGTATGGGGGGGAGGGGAGTGCTCCAGGGAAGGCAGGTGGGTGCTGGGGACCCCGGGGCCTGAAGCCAGGCCCCCTCTGCCAGGGACACCCAGCCCAGGCCTCTGGACCCTGCCTGACAAGCTGGCTGTAAACTTGAGCACTGAAACTCACAATATTATGGGAGAAAACTGGGATCAGGATGAAACTGAAGGTGGCCACAGAGGAGAGGTGGGGTAGGCAGGGGCACGGACGGCTTCGGGGCCAGGCTTCAGACAACCAGGGGGGTGGGAGAGGCCAGGTTAAGCCTCAGACTCTCTGCAGGGACTGGGGGACCCACTCAAGCCAGAAAGGGGTGCTGCCCAGCTGAGCTGTGCCCACCAAGCCCGGCCCCTGGCTCCGTGGGCGGCTCCGGTTACAGCCTCATGTGGCCATGGCAGGGCGGACGCCCACACGCCCTACAGCTGCCAGTTCCCATGCTGGGATCCCAGCAGAGCCTGCTTCCTCCACGAGGGGGTGGGGAGCGGGTGGGGGGCCGTGCAGATCTCTGAGCCAGGGCATCCACAGGCCGCAGGGTCTGGAGCCCTGGCTGGAGGCAGAGAGCAAGGGCAGCAAGCCTGCAGCCTCCGCAGACACCCCCAGCTATGAGTATACCCTGCAGCCTCCTTTGTCCTGAGTCAGGGAGCCCAGAAAATGGGGGTGGGGGGCCTCTCCTGCAAGTGCCCACTGCCGAGAGGAAAGGCCTGGCAGGGCTGTGCAGGAAGGCTGGATTGCGGCCTGCCTGACAGGGAAGTGCCGGCCACCAGCGGCAGGGGACCTTGGCCACCCCAGGGCACAGGCTTGGCCCTCCCAAGGGGCTGTGCCTGAAGCCTGCGGGGGTCAGTGGGTCCCACCAAGCGTTCTCTGCAGTAGCTGGCTCCAAGCAGGGCGACAAGTCACCTGGGAGGCCATATGTTAAATCACATGACTTGTACATAAATGGCTCTGGCACATCTAATGAGGAGATAATGCCAGCAGGGTGACTGCTGAAAGGTGACAGTCCTCCCGCCATATCCACCCGCAGGCACAAACCCAGCCTGCACTGAGGGGCGAAGCTGGGCCTCTGCAGAGGGGAGGTGGTTTAGGATAAGGCCCAGCCTGAGCCTCAAGACATTAGCGCCTGATTAATGCCTAATCATTTATCTGCGCGACAGCTCCCCACCATGTGACGCTGTATCCAGGAGACTCTCCCGCTGCAGAGCTCCCTGCCGCCGGCGCACAGGTGCCTCTCGGCGAGGACTTGCCCCAGGCCTGCCCAGGGACCCCTCCAGCAGGGACGCCCGGCTCGGCGGGGCGCCCCCTTGCAGCTCTGCAACTTGTCTCTTTTCATCCCTGCTCCTCCTGGGGGCTCCTCAACCCCAAACAGTGCTCTCAAATCCTGCCGCTGGACACAGCTGCTTGCCCTCTGTCCTCACCTCAGCCCCGACTGCGCCCGGGAGCCGGAAGAGGGCATTTCAGGGCCCGCGGAACCCCCTCTTGTGAGTAACCCCCAGGCAAGTGGGGCAGCGCACGGGAGCCCCGTGCCCCCCCCCCCCATGACAATTCTGAACAGAGCCGAATTCAACAGTGCGTCTGAACAAAGAAAAGTGCGTTAATTATGGCAGACGTGCGGAGTTAGGAGCCCGGCATCGGCTGGCGCGGGGGCTCGGGATCCACGCGCCGCGCCCCGGCTCCAGCCCGGCGCCCCCCGCTGTCCCCCGCCCGGCCGCGCGATCCCCCGCCCGAAAAGTCGCGACGACTTTGAGAACCACTTTTGCCCCCCGAGCGGCGGCCGCGCTCGCGCACCCCGAAACTGGGGCTGGGGAAACCGAAAGCGGGCGCGGGCGCCACGCCGCCCCGCCCCGGAGCGGGTCTCGGCCCCGGGCCAGCGCGGGGGAGGGGAGGCGTCCCGAGGGGACCCCGGGGGCGTCCCGGGCTCGCGCCCCCGCCCGCGCTCACTTTTTTGTGCAGTCCAGCAAGATCCCGGCGAAGCTGCGCTCGCCGCAGCTCGCGGTGACCAGCAGCGCGCCGTTGACGACCTGCTCCACCCGCACGGGCAGCCGGCAGCCGGCCCGCGGCTCCATGCTCCGCGTCCCGGCCCGGCCCCCGCCCCGCGCCGGGTCAGCCCCGCGCGTGACGCCGCCCGCCGGCCGCCTGACGTCACAAAGCTCCGCTCGGGGCGGCCTCCGCGAGCGGGCCGGGGGCGCGGGGCGGGGCGCGGGGCGCACTGCGGAGCCCCACGAGGGGCAGGACGGCCGGGATGGGGCAGGGCCGCGCGCCGCCCCCGGCGCCGCCGGCCGCGAGCGCCCGCGCGGGGGACCAGAGGGCCGGCGCCGGGGGACCGCCCGGGCCCGGCCCCAGGGACCCCTCCTCGCCGGCCGGGATCGGCCAGGGGCGCCTGCCCCTCTGCTCGCCGCGGCCCGCCCTTCTCGAGTCCCCGGGCTCCCCGCCTTCGGGTCTGGCGCTCGGGTAGCCGCCCGGGCACTGCGGGGAGGAAGTCTCGGCGGCGCGAGCAGGAAGCCCGGCGGCCCGGCGCGAGGAGGCGCGGGGCACCGAGGGGACACGGCGGCCGCCGCAGCCGCCAGGGGAGCACTTGACGACGCCGGTGTGCTCGGCGCCTCCCCGGGTGACGGCCCCGGGCTGCCTGCCGCGGGCTGAGGGAGGGTGATCTGCCTTCAAGTCTGAGTCTCATGGCCGCGCGCAGCGGGTCCTGTGCGAGCCCCTGTGCGGCCAGGGCGCCACGCGGCCTGGTCACAACGGGAAGGACAGCTTTCCCGAGTGAGAGCGGGGCTCGCCGGCGCGCCAGCCCGGCCGCGGGTGGGGGATTCGGGGGGCGCTGCGGAGCGGACGCGGGACCCCCGCCCGGGCCCGCTCCGGCGAGCCTTCAGTCTCATGCCGGTTCTCGACTTTGCCGAGCACTTGAGCGTCCCGCACGCGGCTCGGGCCCCCGGGCCGCCAGCAGGGCCCACTCTGTTGCAGCGACCTTGCCCCGAGCGCAGCCCGGCCCGGTCCCCTAAGCCGGGATCGCTGCCCTCGACTGGGCACCCGCGACCGGCGGGCGGCCGGTTGTCCTGACGACCCAGACGCCGCCTCTGGCCGGCCCCGCCCCTCCGAGGCGGCCAGGGCCCGCCAGGCCCGGACCTGAGCCGGGGCCGCCACCCCCGGCGCCGCCGCGGACAGTGGGCCGCCGCGGCGCCACTCGGTTTTGCCCTCGGGCGGCCTCTCTGTGCCGGGAGCCGCTTGGGAGGAGTTCGACCTCGCAGCGCCACACGGCCCTGCGTTGTACGGCCTGGGGATCGAGGCCAGGGAGCTAGAGTCCAGCCCCAGGCACTCTCGGGGAGGTCTGAGGCTTGGGTTCCCGGAGACGCCCGCCTGCCCCTTCCTCGCCCAGGAGACCTCCGGCAGAGCCCGCCGCGGCCCCCTCCTAGTAACTGCTCTCCGCACCCCCAGCTTCTGGAGCCTGCTCTCACAAGAGCTGGGCATGGCTGCTTTGGAGCAGAAAGGGCAGGCAACAGGGACCCCTGCTGGCCCTGGGAGGGGGCCTGACCTGAGGCTGCCCGCAGGCTCAGCACAGGCGCCAGAGTGCTGGAGACGCCTGCTGGGCGTTGCCCTTCCTGGGCACCAGGGACACAGCACCAGGAACTGGGCAGCGCTGGTGTGAGTCAGCTCCAAGCTGGCGGGCGCCCCCCCCCCCCCCCCCCCGCCATGGGGGCGTGCCAGTGTGTGCACGGGGGAGTGTGTGCAGATGGGGGTGTCCAGAGATAGAGCCACCAGCAGGCCTTCCCCTGACAGAGAAGGGGCCCCAGAGTCTGTGCGGGTGCACAGGAGGGGAGCCTCAAAAAGGGGTCTGGGGTTGGGGTGAGGAAGGGGGCTTCTGGGGTAACTCCCAGGTGTCAGCAGCAGCCATTTGGGGTGGAGAGGCAGGTACAGCTGCAGATGAGCTGGGCTTTGGGGGCAGCGATGGGGCAGTGGTGTGTGTTGGGGGGCACCAGGGGTGGCCCAAGGACCACGCTGGAGCTCCCGGTTTCGAGAGGGCAGTGTCGCGGAGCTGAGAGGGGACAGGACTTGTGAGAAGGGTGGCCCGCCCCGCTTCCTCTCGGCCTGGGACCCAACCTGTCCGCGTGCCAGGTATTTTTAAGTGAGCAAGGAAGCCATTTTCTAAAACCCTGTCTCCACAAGGTAGAATAGTCAAAGGAGAGCCAGCTGAGTGGCAAATCGATTTGCATTTTAAAGGGTGGCTGTTCAGGACCACCCTTTTCTAGTACTCTTGCCTAGAAAATCCCATGGATGGAGGAGCCTGGTAGGCTGCAGTCCGTGGGGTCGCTAAGGGTCGGACACGACTGAGCGACTTCACTTTCACTTTTCACTTTCACACATGGGAGAAGGAAATGGCAACCCACTCCAGTGTTCTTGCCTGGAGAATCCCAGGGACGGGGGAGCCTGGTGGGCTTCCATCTATGGGGTCACACAGAGTCGGACACGACTGAAGTGATTTAGCAGCAGCAGCAGCTCAGGACCTCAACCGGCAGACCCGCCCACCTGCCAGTCCCCTGTGGGCGCCCCGCCTGCTCCCTGGTTTCTGGGAGGCCTGGGAAATTTCCTGACACCCTGGCTAAAATGCAGAGTCCTTCAGAGCGGGCTGATCAACCCCGGGTCCCCAGGCCACCTCCTTCTCCTCCCCTCCTCCAGGCCCCCTCCTGGACTGCCCTGTGCTGAAGGCCCCTTGGGGCTGGGAGGAGCTTCCCAGTGGCTCTGACTGAGGGAAGCTGGGCCAGGAGCCTCTCCCTAGGTCTCCAGACTTTGGCCCTAAAGCTGTCATTCCTTGGTTGTGGGCACACAGCCACTGCCAGGCCTGCCCTGCACCCAGCCCTTGGCCTGGTCTGCCTGGGGTGCCAAGAGAATGACCCAAGCTGGCCAGGCTGGCCAGATGGGCAGGGAGGCAGCCTGCAGGGGGGCAGGAGATGGTCCAGCGCCCACTAGGGTGGAGTCAGGTGACCACAGGCTGGCAGGAGGAGGGCCGCAGAGGTGCTCCGGGCAGTGGCTGACTCAGTGTTGGCCTCCCCCCAAGGCCCTGCACTGGTCCTTGGAGGAGCCCAGGACCCACCGAGTGGCAGCCTGGCCCCTCACTCCCTGACCGCCTGCCAGCGCCCTCATCTCTCAGGGTGATCCTCCAGCCTCACCCACAGGAGAGCCCTGTGCTCCGCGGGACATAATTACCCCGTTGTCATCCTGTCTCTCCCATGAGGTGGGAGACTCCCCGAGGCCTTCCTGTGCCCGGAAGGAATGGCCTGTTGCGGGTTTGCCCGGCCAGGCAGCTGGTGCCCCTCCCCGTCCCCTCCCCACCTCATGCCCCGCCCCCTCCCACTTCCTTACTGACGCCCCCCTGGGCAGCCTGGCAGGCAGGCCTCCTGCCGACCAGCCCAGTCCTCCCAAAGCCAAGTGCTTCTGAGGTGGAGTCAGTGTGCCTGGTCACAGGAGGACCTCAGGCCAGAGCCATGGGTCAGCAGAGCCAGTGTCCGGAGTGCCAGGGTGTGAGAGCCAGGAGGGGCCCGGACACCTCTTGTGCGACTCAGTCCGGACAGTGAGTGGCTGGGAGGAGGAGACTAGGGCCTGAGTGAGGATGCTGACTTCACCGATTGCCCACTGACCAGCATCCACCTAGGCCCAAGGCCAGAGCACAGCCTGTGGCTGTCATTGTTACCATCTTCTCCCCTGTGGGTCGCAAAACCCGTTAGAAAGTTGTCCTGTTCCAACCTGGAAGCCCTGGGTCTGTAAGACTGATTTCTTTCCATCTGACCAGCCTGGAGGGTCGGGTCTAGAGCCTCCAGCCCACTCTGTGGACGATGAGGGTCATCATCATCTCATAGGCCTGGCTGCAAACAAAGCCGCTGGGACTCCATTGGCGGGTCTACAGAGTTGGTTAGGAGCACGGACTTGGGCCCGATGGCTGGGATCCTGCTGTGCAACCTTGGGGAGTCTGTCTAAACTCCTGTGCCTCGGTGTCTTCATTTGGAATGTGGGAGCCCTACAAGATGAGCTTGCTGAAGAGATTAAATGAGTTATTATTATACATGATGTACCTAGCACAGCACCAGCTCCTAGTAATGAGTCTATAAGAGTTATCTGCTGTCATCACCACCACCATCCCCACCACCATCATAATCACCATCCCCACCACCGTCTCCACCACCATCTCCACCATCACCACCACCATCATAATCACCATCCCCACCACCATCTCCACCAGCAGCACGTTCTCCCTGTAGCTGGGTCATCTCCTGTGCGTCATCCGACTCCAGCACTGGTACTGAGCCTGGTCCGGTGGAGATGCCGAAGGGCCCTGGCAGGGGGTCTGGTCCCACCTAGAGGCCTTTCCTGTAACCCACCTGCCCTGTGACCTGGCCCCTCTGTACCCATGCCCACGTGCCCACAGAGGCCTGAGAACCCAGTGCCCCCAGCCCCCTGACCCCAACCCAGCACAGGGCTGGGGGCACAGAGGGGCAGGGGAGGGGGCACAGGACGTGTGCCCCAGGGTGGGGGTGGGGCAGAGTTTGTAAAGGCCCAGAGTTGCTTCCTACTGCTGGGCGCTTTAGCCCTCCCAGAGAAGGAATGGAGGCTGATGGTTTTGTGCAGGGTGGGGTGAGTGGTTCTTCCCTGAGCCCTGCTCCTCACGGGCCTTGGGCTGCCTGGAGACCACTACCAGCCATTCCTAGCCAGAGGGAACATTGCCCTGGGATATGCAGGCAGGAAACAGCAACACGCAGCCCCGAACCCGAGGACTGCTCGTCCCTCCAGAGCAGTGGGCTCCCTGCCCTGCGGGACGGCCCAACAGCCGAGGATGGGGGATGGGCTGCACCGCTGGGACCTGAGGACACTCCACGTCCATCCTTAGGCCAGAGGAGGGCCTCCAACAGGCACGGCGTCCCCAAGCCAGGATGTGTGTCCACCTTGGGTCCGCACCCCACCTTGGGACTCCGGTGAGCACCGGGGACTTCACCTGAGCCCACAGGGCCCGGAGCGCAGGTCCTGGCCACACCCGCACACCACGGCCTTCGGAGCCGGGCCGCGGGATGACGCCCCTGGGCCGGCCGGTGGACAGCGTAAGGCGAGCGAAGCCCAGGGTCCGCGGGCTTGACCAGGCTCCTGGGGAGAGGAAGGGGCCGGACCGCCCTTTCGGTACTCCTTTCGCGCCCGTGGGCTGTGTACCCGCTGGGATGCGGCGTCTCGTTGCAGTGGGAGGCGCCCTGCTCTTGTGGCCCCGCCCCGGCCAGCGGCTGCGCTCTGGGCGAGGCAGGACCCAGCTGGCGGGAGGCCCTGGGGCCCGGCCCGCGTCCGACCCGCGGCGCCACCTGCAGGGGACCTCGCAGCAGGCCCGGGCCAGGCCGCCGCGGCCCGATCGCCCCCCTGGCCAGGCCGCCGAGCGCCCCGATCGCCCGCGGCGAACACACCCGGCCGGCGCCGCCCCACCCGCTGCGCCCGGTTCCGCCTTCTCCGCGCGGTGCTCCTCCCCGCACCTGCCCCGGGCGGCCGGCGCGAGACTCGGCGGTCAGGCCTGCCGGGGGTGCCCTGCGGGTGAGGAATGAGCGGACACCGACCCGGGGTGGGCGGGCCGAGGGAAAGAGGGACGGACGGCGTGCCCCACCTGGACACCCCAAGGCGCGGCGGGCGGCGCCCGGCCCACGCACGCTCCGATCCCCGGGCGCAGGCCGCCCCCAGCAGCCCGGCCCCTTCTGGGCAGTGAGGGCTGCTGTCCCAGGCGGCTCTTGGGGACCCAGGCGTGCTCTGGTAGAGGCAGGATGAACACATGACGGCCATTCGGCGCCTGGGGAGGGGACTCCCCCTGGCTCCCAGCCTCAGCTCAGGCCAGCCTGCCTGCCTCCCTGAGTCAGATGCAGACCGGACCCCCGCCGCCCCCAGCGCGTCTTGAGGGCAGCGGTGGGGACACCCGGCCAGAGTCTGGGGGCCGCTGCTCACGTCTGGGGGTGGGCCTGGTCTAACCCTGCCCCCCTCCCACCGAAAGGCCTAGAAGGAATTGAGAAGGCCACGAAAGTGCCAGGAAATGGGGCGGGGCTGCAGGAAGGGAGGGGGCGAGCCTGGGTCCACAGCGCGACCCCAAAGGTCAGCAGGGGGCCCAGCCCTGACCCACCTCAGGGAGCTGTCTTCTGGCCAACTGACGCAGGAGCTGGCACAGGAGGAGAAGGTGGCCCAGCACAGCGCCCACCTCCAGGGCTTGACAGTGAAGGACCACCCCCCACCCCCAGGGGCATTTCCGTCAGTGACCAGTGGGGAGGACACTGTGCTGAGTCCCGGCAGTGAGCACAGAGTCAGGAAAGAAGCGGCCACGGCTGGGGGCAGAGTCCACGGCAGCAAGGGCTCAGAGACAGAAGGGCCGGGGGAGGGGCAAATGCCAGTACTGACCTGCGGAGACTGGCATCCACAGCCGGGGACCCCCAGGCTCCACACAGGGCTGGTGATGTAGCCACCAGAGAAGACAGCCCCACGTAGGACCCCGTGGACACAGGCTCTGCCTCTGCAGACTGGGGGCCGGAGGCCAGCTCAGTGTGCTGGCATCCAGTCCGGGGGCAGCCCCCATGGGCGGCCGTCGCCTGCCTGGGGCAGAGGGCGGGCTCAGTGGGCACGTGCCCACCACCCCTACAAAAGCAGAGGCTCCCAGGAGGCTACCAACAGGTTCAGAACAGGGGCTGGAACCAAGACCCAGAGGTGAGGCAGACACAGCGGGGGTCTGTGGGCCCGTCTGGACTCTGAGTCCTCGCAGATGTCTGCCAGCTGGGCGTGGCCCTGACTTGCCAGAGGCCCTCCTGCACTGGCCTTTCCTGGGCGGTGCCCAGAGGCGTGCAAAAGGGGAGCGCAGGGCCCCCCACAGCAGAGGGCTGGGCGGCCTGCGATGGAGTCCATGCAGGGCACACGGGGACGCGTGCTGTGCTGGTTCACGGCCCGAGCCTCGGGGAGGCCTGGGGGCCTCTGCGCTGCACCTATGAGCCCCAAGAAACCTGAGGAGGGCCAGGCACCTGCCACAGAGGCCGCATGGAGGGGACCACGAACCGCAGAGTGTGCTGGGGAGACGGGTAGTGACGAGAGAACTGGCCCGAGGAGGCCCGGTGACCCAGGAGCGGCCACACATGCTTGCTGTTCAACAGTGAGCTGCCCGCTCCCCGCCACCATCTGTGGCCTCTGTAGGCTGCATGGGGTCTCCCGGCTCTGGCAGGACCAGATCCTCTAGTGCCACCTGGAAGTCAAACTCCGCACATCTCAAGCCTCGTAAAAAAATCACTCTGCTGTAAGAATGGCTTAGAAACAGCGTAAAAGTCAAAGACTGTCAGATGGTGGGTTGCTTTTTTAAATAATAGAACAACTCAGCATTAGCACGTTCAATGTAATCATATAGTATTGCTTAACTGTGAAATTAGAAAAATGATACAGATGAACTTATTTGCAAAGCAGAAATAGACACAGACAGAGAACAAATATGCGGATACCAAGGGCGGGGGTGGCAGGATGAACTGGGAAATTGGGATTGACATACATACATACACTACTCAGTATAAAATACATCTGATGCTGAAGCTCCAATACTTTGGTTAGAACTGGACATGGATCAACAGACTGGTTCCAAATTAGGAAAGGAGTACGTCAAGGCTGTATATTGTCACCCTGCTTATTTAACTTATATGCAGAGTACATCATGAGGAACGCTGGGCTGGAGGAAGCACAAGCTGGAATCAAGATTGCTGGGAGAAATATCAATAACCTCAGATATGCAGATGACACCACCCTTATGGCGGAAAGTGAAGGGGAACTAAAGAGCCTCTTGATGAAAGTGAAAATGGAGTGTAAAGAAGTTGGCTTAAAATTCAACATTCAAAAAACTAAGATCATGGCATCCAGTGCTGTCGCTTCATGGCAAATAGATGGGAAAACAATGGAAACAGTGTCAGACTTTATTTTTTTGGGCTCCAAAATCACTGCGGATGGTGACTGTAGCCATGAAATTAAAAGACTATTCAATTGCTTGCTCCTTGGAAGAAAAGCTATGACCAACTTAGACAGCATATTAAAAAGGAGACATTACTTCACTGACAAAGGTCCATCTAGTCAAGGCTATTTCCAGTGGTCATGTATGGATGTGAGACTTGGACCATGAAGAAAGCTGAGCACAGAAGAATTGATGCTTTTGAACTGTGGTGCTGGAGAAGACTCTTGAGAGTCCCTTGGACTGCAAGGAGATCCAACCAGTCCATCCTAAAGGAGATCAATCCTGGGTGTTCATTGGAAGGACTGATGCTGAAGCTGAAGCTCCATCACTTTGGCCACCTCATGCGAAGAGCTGACTCATTGGAAAAGACCCTGATGCTGGGAAAGATTGAAGGCAGGAGAAGAAGGGGACGACAGAAGATGAGATGGTTGGATGTTGTCACCAACTCAATGGACATGAGTTTGAGTCAGCTCCGGAAGATGGTGAAGGACAGGGAAGCCTGGGGAGCGGCAGTTCATGGGGTTGCAAAGAGTTGGACATGACTGAGCGACTGAACAGCAACGTGGACCTACAGTTCAGCACAGGGAGCTCTGCTCAGGGTCCTGTGGTGACAAGGACCTAACTGGGAAGGAAATCCAGAACGGAGGGATGTGTGTGCACACACAGCTGATTCACTTCGCTGTGCATCAGAAACTAACACTGCAAACAACGGCGCTCCAATAACATTAACTTAAAAGGCAAACTGTGATACCGAAACCCCCAGAAAAGCTCAGTGTGAGGGCTGATACCCTTCCATCTTTGTGTCTGTCTGTTCTGCTGGTTGGCGATTCCCTCCGCTCTCCTCGCTGCTCATCTGAAGTTCCCTGTGCTCTGCATCCCGTTACGAGTTAGTGATCCTTTATCTTCTCTCTCCATTTTGGAAAATTAGACGTGTGTTTTCTTCCCTGTGTCCCCCGACCCCACAGCTTCCCTTCCCTTCCCTCTCTGCTTCCCCAGATAAAATTTTTTAAAATAATTTTCCAAAAAAAAAAACTGGTTTTAGGGACCTCCCTGGTAGTCCAGTGGTTGAGAATTCACCTTGCAATGGAGGGGGTGCGGGTTCGATCCCTGGTCAGGGAGCTAAGATCTCACATGCTTCTGGGGCCAAAAAAAATCAAGACATAAATCAGAAGCAACATTGTAACAAACATTCAATAAAGACTAAAAAAATGGTCCACATCAAAAAAATACATTTTTTAAATTGTTGTAAAAACTTGTTTTATTGATCCTTTTTTCTAGTTCATGAAGCTTTGCATTCTTTTTTTATGACTTGCACGTTTTATAATTTTTATTTACTTATTCAGTTATTTGGCTGTGCTGGGTTTCTGTTGCTGTGTATGTTTTCTCTGGCTGTGGTGAACAGGGGCTTTGCGTTGCCGTGGCTTCTCGTCACAGAGCTCAGCTCTGGGGCACACGGGCTCAGCAGTCCAGGCTCCTGGGCTCCAGAGCACAGGCCCCATAGTTGTGGCACGGGGGCTTAGTTGCTCTGATGAAGACAGAATCTTCCCGGGCCAGGGGCAGCACCCATGTCTCCTGCACTGGCAGGCAGATTCTTTACCACTGGGCCACAAGGGAAGCCCCAAAATAATTTTAAATAAAAAAAAAAAAACATTTAAAATCAGAGAACAGCAAGGGAAGAATAAAGGAACAAAAACATGAGACTCATAAAACAAACAGTAACATGTTGTTCAGTCGCTCAGTCGTCCGACTCTCCGCGACCCCATGAATCACAGCACGCCAGGCCTCCCTGTCCATCACCAACTCCCGGAGTTTACCCAGACTCATGTCCGCAGAGTCGGTGATGCCATCCAGCCATCTCATCCTCTGTCGTCCCCTTCTCCCGCCTTCAAAATTTCCCAGCATCAGGGTCTTTTCCAGTGAGTCAGCTCTTTGCATCAGGTGGCCAGAGTATTAGAGCTTCAGCTTCAGCGTCAGTTCTTCCGAAGAATATCAACATGGGAGACTTAGAGTCACCCGTATGACCGTAAGGGATCAAAGACTCTAATTAGAGGACAGAGATTGTCAGGCTGGAGAAAGGAAGAAAGGCCCAACACCTGAGAGGCACTCTACACGTAAAGACAGAGGAAGACTGCATGGAGGGACAGAACACTAACTGGCGCCACAGCGGTACCTGTACTAATAACAGGCACGAGGGACCTTGAGGCAGGAAGGAGGAAACAAGAAATTGAGACGTTCCATATTGATAAAAAGTTTAAGTCAACAGGAAGACAAAACAGTGCTACATGTGCGGGCACCTAACAGCACAGTTCCAGACTACACAGCTGAAGGGACGTCCACGTCCACCGCCGTGGCTGGAAGCGGTGCCCAGCAGACAGGAGAGGACGGACAGACCCTGAAGATGCAGGGGACGACCTCACACGGACACACCACGTCCCACCACGCCAAGCAGATTCGAGCTGCACCACACGGGACGTTTCCCAACAGAAGTCCTGAGGCAACTGTGAAGCCTGTCTCCATACACGTCACAGGCCTGGGGTTCACAGCAAGCCAGACCCTCCAGCTAAGCCTTCGGACCCCACGGGCCCTCCCACTGCCTGAGTGGACCTGGAACGCCAGCCCAGCTGCTCCGACCCTGCAGAGGTCAGAGATGTTTACCATCACTATATGACATTAATATAAGCACGCGCTACTTTTGTTGTCGTTCAGCCGCTGAGTCGTGTTCGACTCTTTGGGACCCTGCAGCATGCCAGGCCTCCCTGTCCTTCACCATCTCCCAGAGCTGCTCAAACTCAAGTCCACCGAGCCGGTGATGCCGTCCAGCCACCTCCTCCTCTGTTGTCCCGTCTCCTCCCGCCTCAATCTCCCCGGCGTCGGGGTCTGAGCTGGCTCTTTACATCAGGTGACCAAAGTATTGGAACTTCAGCATCAGTCCTTCCAGTGAATTTCATTCAGGGTTGATTTTCTTTAGGATTGACTGGTTTGATCTCCTTGTAGTCCAAGGGACCTCAAGAGTCTTCTCAGATGTTACATACTATATAATGACACACACTACAATTATTTTATTATTTACCTCCTTTCCCAGCTGCTTTGTTTTGCAGTAACTTCTTACATTCAGCTCAGTTCAGTCGCTCAGTCGTGTCCGACTCTTTGCGACCCCAGGAACCACAGCACGCCAGGCCTCCCTGTCCATCACCAACTCCCGGAGTTCACTCAAACTCATGTCCATCGAGTCGGTGATGCCATCCAGTCATCTCATTCTCTGTCGTCCCCGTCTCCTCCCACCCCCAATCCTTACCAGCATCAGAGTCTTTTCCAGTGAGCCAACTCGTCGCATGAGGTGGCCAAAGGATTGGAGTTTCAGCTTCAGCATCAGTCCTTCCAATGAACACCCAGGATTGATCTCCTTTAGGATGGACTGGTTGGATCTCCTTGCAGTCCAAGGGACTCTCAAGAGTCTTCTCCAGCACCACAGTTCAAAAGCATCGATTCTTCGACGCTCAGCTTTCTTCACAGTCCAACTGTCACATCCATACATGACCATGGGAAAAACAATAGCCTTGACTAGACGGACCTTTGTTGGCAAAGTAATGTCTCTGCTTTTAAATATGCTATCTAGGTTGGTCATAACTTTCCTTCCAAGGAGTAAGCGTCTTTTAATTTCACGGCTGCAATCAGCATCTGTAATGATTTTGGAGCCCAAAAAAATAAAGTCTGACACTGTTTCCCCATCTATTTCCCATGAAGTGATGGGACCAGATGCCATGATCTTAGTTTTCTGAATGTTGAGCTTCAAGCCAACCTTTTCACTCTCCTCTTTCACTTTCATCAAGACGCTTTTGAGCTCCTCTTCACTCTCTGCCATAAGGGTGGTGTCATCTGCATGTCTGAGGTTTTGTTGAGCCGGGGCCCAGGCGAGGTGGGAGGGGCGCAGGGGAGGGAGGCGTGCCTGAGGGCAGGCAGCGCGCTCTGCTCTGCCCGCGATCGATCGACTGACGGACACGGAGCCGCACGCCTGTCACCAAGCTCTCCTTTAATGCAGCTCAGACCCCCGCGGGCTCAGAGCGTGAGGATGGGAGGATGGACACACAGACGCTCGGGCTCTGCGCCAGGGGTGCCCTGGGAGGGCAGCGAGCCACGGCCCGTCCTCCAGGTGAGAAGCAGCTGTCAGTAGTGTCCGTAAACGTGTTCAGATTCTTAAAACTTTGGGTTAAAAAATATATTCTGAGGCCGGGACGCAGCTGGCCTGAGCGACAGGCTCCCGGGCAGAGCAGCGCACTGGTGGCTTCTGTTCAAGGCCGACCTCAGTTTCAGCTTCAGGACTTCATCGTGCAGCCTCCGGGCCTCGGGGACAGAGGGGGGTTCAGGTCAGCCCTGATGCAGAGGCACGGTGGGGGCGGAGCCTGTGCCCTGGGCCTGGAGCCGCCCCCAAGGGGAGGGCCCCCCACACCCCGCAAGCCTCAGCCCCCTCTGCTGCGGGTCTCCCTTCCTGCATAGGCTGGACCAGGAAACAGTGAGATGGAGAATCAGGGAGCCAGGGGGCCAGCGTCAGAGCAGCCCCCTCCTGTCAGAGGGCTGGTGTGCATCGTGCAGGGGTCTCCCTTCCGTCCCACTTCCCACACTCCCTTACCCACCCCCACCGAGACCCCTCCCCCAGGACAGCGCCACCAGAGACGCGGGTCACATCTGCCCCCGGGGCCTGTATCGTCAGGCTCAGGGAGACCATTCAGGACCCGCTGATTCCACTTCCTTCCTGCCCTCCAACCCCGTGACCCCGGGAAACCCCAAGGTTAGAGCCCATGTGGCTCCCTCCGGGTTTCAATGGACACTCACCATCTCCACGTCCCGGGCAGCCCTCCCGATGTCCTCGAGGGGTGCCAGCCCCCGGAACCTGCTCCTCCGCGCGTGCAGCTGCTGGGCCTGCGGCTTCAGCGTCTCCTCCAGAATCTGCCCTCGGAGGCCGCTGCGGGGACAGGGTGTGGGGAGACAGCTGCTCGCCTGCCCAACCTGGAGCACCTTCTGTCCCCACGGCCGGGAGGGACAGCTCCTGCTGCCTCGGGCGCCCACCCACAGGGGACAGGCCGCCTCCTGCGCCCCTTCCTGCTGGACCTGCTCTGTTTCAAACCCTCAGGTTCACGTGAGACGTTACACACCGAGAACACTGCACTCAGTGCCTTGTGAAGCAGGATGTGTCTGTTTCCAGTGGGAACACGCGGTTTTAATAATTCCTCACAGAGCAACAGAGCATGGCCTCAGGGTGACATTGGACGGGTCTGCTCAGCGAGGCCCGGGGCCGCGTCCCCCACAAGACGTCGGGAGCGCGGTGGGGAGGGTGGTAGACCCTGTGGCACACCCCTGCCGGGGCCCTGAGATGCACCCCCCCCAGCACAGAGGCAGCCTGAATCCTCAGGACAGAGCCCACGGTGAGGGGCCTGACTGCCCTCATCTCAGACCCCAGCTCCTGGGAAGCCCTGCCCACTGGGCGGGGTGTCTGTGCACGGCCGTGGCCGGCCGTGGGCTTGCTAAGGGGCCACAGGGGTGATGAGGGATCCCAGAGGTGCGAGCACCCCCCACCAACTCCTCAGCTGCAGGTCAGACCCCCCTATGGCTGCCTTAATCCACCAACGGACCTGTGACACTTTCCCAATTTCTAGGATGACGGAGGAACGAGCCTCTGCCATCCACAGGTCACAGCACAACCACCTTCCTCCAGGGCCCTCAGACCAGAGCTGGTGCCTGTGGAGGGGGCGGGGCAGGCGGATGGACTCATACCCGGTTACCAACGAGGTTGCCAACCTCATTTCCTGACAGGCTTACAGCGGTTTCTCTTTGCTTTGTTTCACTTTTCCAGGCGAATTCTTTGGCATTTTCTTGTTCTCTCTCGGGTCCGTGGCGAAGACAATTTTTGCCGCCCCCTGGAAGATGCAGCAAGAGCCTTTTAGGAAGACAGCCATTGATGCCAAGGCAGCCGCCAGGCACAGCACGCTCGCGCCCCTCACTCTGGGGTCCCAACCCTCGGCCTGCGCGGGGTGGGGGGGGGCGCGCGAGGCTAAAGAGCAGGACACGGGCCCGGCCCGGGGCGAGGGCACAACACACCTGATGGCGTTCGATCACTAAGTCAAGCTAACGTGCGGCTCACGCCTGACTCATAAAGTAGGGAAAGCAGAAGAAGCCTTGCAGTCAGAAAACCTGAATTACAGACTCATCGGCCTGGATCAATGGCACGACGACCGGCACAGACAGACTTTGAAAACGCGCCAGAAGCAGCAGAGCTGGCTTTTCCGAGACGGGCCTCTGTGGCTCTACGTGAGCTCAAGGCCCCCCCATGTGCGCAGGGACAGCTGGGGCTTAGGGGTGTCCCCTGACTAGCCCCCTGCCGCCCAATCCAAGGCCGGTGAGCCCCGACTGCTCTCAGGGACCCCACAAGCTCCGGACGGTGACTGTCCAGCATCTCCAGCAGGACATCTTCTCCTCCCTCCCTGGAAGCAGCCACGACAGGTTCTTCTGGGCGGAAGGGCCCTGTGCACGGGCCAGGGAGGGCAGGATAGAGGCTGCGTGGTTCTGTAAGGATTCACAGACTGCTTAGGCCTTCCCTGGTGGGACAGCAGATAGGCGTCCACCGGCCAGTGCAGGGGACACGGGTTTGATCCCTGGTCCGGGGGGAGTCCACGCGCCGCGGGGCAGCTAAGGTGTGCCACAACGTGCTGCGAGAGCCGCCGCTCCTGACGCCTGACGCCCAGAGCGCGGGCTCTGCGGCGAGAGAAAGCACCGCCCATGCGCCAGCGGAGCGGCCCCTGCTCACGACAACTAGAGGAAGCCTGCACCCAGCAACCGAGAGCCCGTGCAGCCAAAAATAAAATAAAACAAGAAAAGAATTCACAGACCGCTGCAATTTATCTCGAAAACAACAAATTCCTTAAAAGGTCTGGGTTAGGGCATTACACAGTGTATGTCAACAGCACTGAATGTTAGAGAGCCATCAGCTCTGGGGCCTGGGGCGTCTCCCCTAGATTTCTGATCACTTGGGCCTGGTGTGTTTTATCTGAGTTTGCTTGTCCACCTTCCCGCGGTGGCCATCCTGTGTCCTGCCCGATTCCTGTTCCCTGTCTACTGGGTTTGCCATTCCAGAACTTTCCTTTCTCTCCTCCTCATGCTGGCCACACCTGGATGCCTGGGTGGAATTCTCCTGTGCCCTGACCTCCTTGGCTCCCATGCGGACGCCCAGTGCTCTGGGCCCTATGCAGACTGTGCGCTCCTGAAGGTGCCCTGCCCCCTGCTGTTGGGGTATGCTCTTGCTGCGCTGCTGGGGTGCCCTGGGCTCCCACAGAACCTGTGACCCGTGCTTCCTACCCTAGCCATCCTGTGGCAGTTTTCTCCTGGCAAGGACCTGAAAGATTTCTGCCGTCAGGGCTACAAGCTGGGGGCTCTGCAGCCCTGTAACCGGGACGTGAGTGGCAACACGGCAGAGCCGTCGCCTGGTGCTGCCTGCAGTTGCCCCCACCCCCCACTGGACCCTGAGAACCAGACTGACCCCCCAGTCCAGAGAGCTTAGACTTGTGCATCTGAAGTACACGAGTGTGTCCGTGTGTGTGAAGTGTGAGTGTTTCTGTGTGCGCATCAGGGCGCACCGCTGACGCAGGGACTGTGTGTCTGTGTGTGAAGTGTGCGAGTGTGTCCGTGTGTGTGAAGTGTGAGTGTTTCTGTGTGCGCATCAGGGCGCACCGCTGACGCAGGGACTGTGTGTCTGTGTGTGAAGTGTGCGAGTGTGTCCGTGTGTGTGAAGTGTGAGTGTTTCTGTGTGCGCATCAGGGCGCACCGCTGACGCAGGGACTGTGTGTCTGTGTGTGAAGTGTGCGAGTGTGTCCGTGTGTGTGAAGTGTGAGTGTTTCTGTGTGCGCATCGGGGCGCACTGCTGACGCAGGGACTGTGTGTCTGTGTGTGAAGTGTGCGAGTGTGTCCGTGTGTGTGAAGTGTGAGTGTTTCTGTGTGCGCATCAGGGCGCACCGCTGACGCAGGGACTGTGTGTCTGTGTGTGAAGTACACGAGTGTGTCCGTGTGTGTGAAGTGTGAGTGTTTCTGTGTGCGCATCAGGGCGCACCGCTGACGCAGGGACTGTGTGTCTGTGTGTGAAGTGTGCGAGTGTGTCCGTGTGTGTGAAGTGTGAGTGTGTCCGTGTGTGTGTCGGGGCGCACCGCTGACGCAGGGACTGTGTGTCTGTGTGTGAAGTGTGCGAGTGCGTCTGTGTGTGTGAAGTGTGAGTGTTTCTGTGTGCGCATCAGGGCGCACCGCTGACGCAGGGACTGTGTGTCTGTGTGTGAAGTACACGAGTGTGTCCGTGTGTGTGAAGTGTGAGTGTTTCTGTGTGCGCATCAGGGCGCACCGCTGACGCAGGGACTGTGTGTCTGTGTGTGAAGTGTGCGAGTGTGTCCGTGTGTGTGAAGTGTGAGTGTTTCTGTGTGCGCATCGGGGCGCACCGCTGACGCAGGGACTGTGTGTCTGTGTGTGAAGTGTGCGAGTGTGTCCGTGTGTGTGAAGTGTGAGTGTTTCTGTGTGCGCATCAGGGCGCACTGCTGATGCAGGGACTGTGTGTCTGTGTGTGAAGTGTGCGAGTGTGTCCGTGTGTGTGAAGTGTGAGTGTTTCTGTGTGCGTCGGGGCGCACCGCTGACGCAGGGACTGTGTGTCTGTGTGTGAAGTGTGCGAGTGTGTCCGTGTGTGTGAAGTGTGAGTGTTTCTGTGTGCGCATCAGGGCGCACCGCTGACGCAGGGACTCTGTGTCTGTGTGTGAAGTGTGCGAGTGTGTCCGTGTGTGTGAAGTGTGAGTGTTTCTGTGTGCGCATCAGGGCGCACCGCTGACGCAGGGACTGTGTGTCTGTGTGTGAAGTACACGAGTGCGTCCGTGTGTGTGAAGTGTGAGTGTTTCTGTGTGCGCATCAGGGCGCACCGCTGACGCAGGGACTGTGTGTCTGTGTGTGAAGTGTGCGAGTGTGTCCGTGTGTGTGAAGTGTGAGTGTGTCCGTGTGCGCATCAGGGCGCACCGCTGACGCAGGGACTGTGTGTCTGTGTGTGAAGTACACGAGTGCGTCCGTGTGTGTGAAGTGTGAGTGTTTCTGTGTGCGCATCAGGGCGCACTGCTGATGCAGGGACTGTGTGTCTGTGTGTGAAGTGTGCGAGTGTGTCCGTGTGTGTGAAGTGTGAGTGTTTCTGTGTGCGCATCAGGGCGCACCGCTGACGCAGGGACTGTGTGTCTGTGTGTGAAGTGTGAGTGTTTCTGTGTGCGCATCAGGGCGCACCGCTGACACAGGGACTGTGTGTCTGTGTGTGAAGTACACGAGTGCGTACGTGTGTGTGAAGTGTGAGTGTTTCTGTGTGCGCATCAGGGCGCACTGCTGATGCAGGGACTGTGTGTCTGTGTGTGAAGTGTGCGAGTGCGTCCGTGTGTGTGAAGTGTGAGTGTTTCTGTGTGCGCATCGGGGCGCACCGCTGACGCAGGGACTGTGTGTCTGTGTGTGAAGTACACGAGTGCGTCCGTGTGTGTGAAGTGTGAGTGTTTCTGTGTGCGCATCAGGCCGCACCGCTGACGCAGGGACTGTGTGTCTGTGTGTGAAGTGTGCGAGTGTGTCCGTGTGTGTGAAGTGTGAGTGTTTCTGTGTGCGCATCAGGGCGCACTGCTGATGCAGGGACTGTGTCTCTGTGTGTGAAGTGTGCGAGTGTGTCCGTGTGTGTGAAGTGTGAGTGTGTCCGTGTGTGTGTCAGGGCGCACCGCTGACGCAGGGACTGTGTGTCTGTGTGTGAAGTACACGAGTGTGTCCGTGTGTGTGAAGTGTGAGTGTTTCTGTGTGCGCATGAGGGCGCACCGCTGATGCAGGGACTGTGTGTCTGTGTGTGAAGTGCGCGAGTGTGTCCGTGTGTGTGAAGTGTGAGTGTTTCTGTGTGCGCATGAGGGCGCACCGCTGATGCAGGGACTGTGTGTCTGTGTGTGAAGTGTGCGAGTGTGTCCGTGTGTGTGAAGTGTGAGTGTTTCTGTGTGCGTCGGGGCGCACCGCTGACGCAGGGACTGTGTGTCTGTGTGTGAAGTGTGCGAGTGTGTCCGTGTGTGTGAAGTGTGAGTGTTTCTGTGTGCGCATCAGGGCGCACTGCTGATGCAGGGACTGTGTGTCTATGTGTGAAGTGTGCGAGTGTGTCCGTGTGTGTGAAGTGTGAGTGTTTCTGTGTGCGCATCAGGGCGCACTGCTGATGCAGGGACTGTGTGTCTGTGTGTGAAGTGTGCGAGTGTGTCCGTGTGTGTGAAGTGTGAGTGTTTCTGTGTGCGCATCAGGGCGCACTGCTGATGCAGGGACTGTGTGTCTGTGTGTGAAGTGTGCGAGTGTGTCCGTGTGTGTGAAGTGTGAGTGTTTCTGTGTGCGCATGAGGGCGCACCGCTGACGCAGGGACTGTGTGTCTGTGTGTGAAGTGTGCGAGTGCGTCCGTGTGTGTGAAGTGTGAGTGTTTCTGTGTGTGCGTCAGGGCGCACCGCTGACGCAGGGACTGTGTGTCTGTGTGTGAAGTACACGAGTGTGTCCGTGTGTGTGAAGTGTGAGTGTTTCTGTGTGCGCATCAGGGCGCACTGCTGATGCAGGGACTGTGTGTCTGTGTGTGAAGTGTGCGAGTGTGTCCGTGTGTGTGAAGTGTGAGTGTTTCTGTGTGCGCATCAGGGCGCACCGCTGACGCAGGGACTGTGTGTCTGTGTGTGAAGTACACGAGTGTGTCCGTGTGTGTGAAGTGTGAGTGTTTCTGTGTGCGTCGGGGCGCACCGCTGACGCAGGGACTGTGTGTCTGTGTGTGAAGTGTGCGAGTGCGTCCGTGTGTGTGAAGTGTGAGTGTTTCTGTGTGCGCATCAGGGCGCACTGCTGATGCAGGGACTGTGTGTCTGTGTGTGAAGTGTGCGAGTGTGTCCGTGTGTGTGAAGTGTGAGTGTTTCTGTGTGCGCATCAGGGCGCACTGCTGATGCAGGGACTGTGTGTCTGTGTGTGAAGTACACGAGTGTGTCCGTGTGTGTGAAGTGTGAGTGTTTCTGTGTGCGCATGAGGGCGCACCGCTGACGCAGGGACTGTGTGTCTGTGTGTGAAGTGTGCGAGTGCGTCCGTGTGTGTGAAGTGTGAGTGTTTCTGTGTGCGCATCAGGGCGCACCGCTGACGCAGGGACTGTGTGTCTGTGTGTGAAGTGTGCGAGTGTGTCCGTGTGTGTGAAGTGTGAGTGTTTCTGTGTGCGCATCGGGGCGCACTGCTGATGCAGGGACTGTGTGTCTGTGTGTGAAGTGTGCGAGTGTGTCCGTGTGTGTGAAGTGTGAGTGTTTCTGTGTGCGCATCGGGGCGCACTGCTGATGCAGGGACTGTGTGTCTGTGTGTGAAGTGTGCGAGTGTGTCCGTGTGTGTGAAGTGTGAGTGTTTCTGTGTGCGCATCAGGGCGCACTGCTGATGCAGGGACTGTGTGTCTGTGTGTGAAGTGTGCGAGTGCGTCCGTGTGTGTGAAGTGTGAGTGTTTCTGTGTGTGCGTCAGGGCGCACCGCTGACGCAGGGACTGTGTGTCTGTGTGTGAAGTGTGCGAGTGTGTCCGTGTGTGTGAAGTGTGAGTGTTTCTGTGTGCGCATCAGGGCGCACTGCTGATGCAGGGACTGTGTGTCTGTGTGTGAAGTGTGCGAGTGTGTCCGTGTGTGTGAAGTGTGAGTGTTTCTGTGTGCGCATGAGGGCGCACCGCTGACGCAGGGACTGTGTGTCTGTGTGTGAAGTGTGCGAGTGCGTCCGTGTGTGTGAAGTGTGAGTGTTTTTGTGTGTGCGTCAGGGCGCACCACTGACGCAGGGACTGTGTGTCTGTGTGTGAAGTACACGAGTGTGTCCGTGTGTGTGAAGTGTGAGTGTTTCTGTGTGCGCATCGGGGCGCACCGCTGACGCAGGGACTGTGTGTCTGTGTGTGAAGTGTGCGAGTGTGTCCGTGTGTGTGAAGTGTGAGTGTGTCCGTGTGCGCATCAGGGCGCACTGCTGATGCAGGGACTGTGTGTCTGTGTGTGAAGTGTGCGAGTGTGTCCGTGTGTGTGAAGTGTGAGTGTTTCTGTGTGCGCATCAGGGCGCACTGCTGATGCAGGGACTGTGTGTCTGTGTGTGAAGTGTGCGAGTGTGTCCGTGTGTGTGAAGTGTGAGTGTTTCTGTGTGCGCATCGGGGCGCACAGCTGCTGCAGGGACTGTGTGTCTGTGTGTGAAGTGTGCGAGTGTGTCCGTGTGTGTGAAGTGTGAGTGTGTCCGTGTGCGCATCAGGGCGCACTGCTGATGCAGGGACTGTGTCTCTGTGTGTGAAGTGTGCGAGTGCGTCTGTGTGTGTGAAGTGTGAGTGTTTCTGTGTGCGCATCGGGGCGCACCGCTGACGCAGGGACTGTGTGTCTGTGTGTGAAGTGTGCGAGTGTGTCCGTGTGTGTGAAGTGTGAGTGTGTCCGTGTGTGCGTCAGGGCGCACCGCTGACGCAGGGACTGTGTGTCTGTGTGTGAAGTGTGCGAGTGTGTCCGTGTGTGTGAAGTGTGAGTGTTTCTGTGTGCGCATCAGGGCGCACCGCTGACGCAGGGACTGTGTGTCTGTGTGTGAAGTGTGCGAGTGTGTCCGTGTGTGTGAAGTGTGCGAGTGTGTCCGTGTGTGCGTCAGGGCGCACCGCTGACGCAGGGACTGTGTGTCTGTGTGTGAAGTGTGCGAGTGCGTCTGTGTGTGTGAAGTGTGAGTGTTTCTGTGTGCGTCGGGGCGCACCGCTGACGCAGGGACTGTGTGTCTGTGTGTGAAGTGTGCGAGTGTGTCCGTGTGTGTGAAGTGTGAGTGTGTCCGTGTGTGCATCAGGGCGCACTGCTGATGCAGGGACTGTGTGTCTGTGTGTGAAGTACACGAGTGTGTCCGTGTGTGTGAAGTGTGAGTGTTTCTGTGTGCGCATCAGGGCGCACTGCTGACGCAGGGACTGTGTGTCTGTGTGTGAAGTGTGCGAGTGTGTCCGTGTGTGTGAAGTGTGAGTGTTTCTGTGTGCGCGTCAGGGCGCACTGCTGACGCAGGGACTGTGTGTCTGTGTGTGAAGTGTGCGAGTGTGTCCGTGTGTGTGAAGTGTGAGTGTTTCTGTGTGCGCATCGGGGCGCACTGCTGACGCAGGGACTGTGTGTCTGTGTGTGAAGTGTGCGAGTGTGTCCGTGTGTGTGAAGTGTGAGTGTTTCTGTGTGCGCATCGGGGCGCACTGCTGTCGCAGGGACTGTGTGTCTGTGTGTGAAGTGTGCGAGTGTGTCCGTGTGTGTGAAGTGTGAGTGTTTTTGTGTGTGCGTCGGGGCGCACTGCTGATGCAGGGACTGTGTGTCTGTGTGTGAAGTGTGCGAGTGCGTCTGTGTGTGTGAAGTGTGAGTGTTTCTGTGTGCGCATGAGGGCGCACCGCTGACGCAGGGACTGTGTGTCTGTGTGTGAAGTACACGAGTGTGTCTGTGTGTGTGAAGTGTGCGAGTGTGTCCATGTGTGCGTCAGGGCGCACCGCTGACGCAGGGACTGTGTGTCTGTGTGTGAAGTACACGAGTGTGTCCGTGTGTGTGAAGTGTGAGTGTTTCTGTGTGCGTCGGGGCGCACCGCTGACGCAGGGACTGTGTGTCTGTGTGTGAAGTGTGCGAGTGCGTCTGTGTGTGTGAAGTGTGAGTGTTTCTGTGTGCGCATGAGGGTGCACCGCTGACGCAGGGACTGTGTGTCTGTGTGTGAAGTACACGAGTGTGTCTGTGTGTGTGAAGTGTGCGAGTGTGTCCGTGTGTGCGTCAGGGCGCACCGCTGACGCAGGGACTGTGTGTCTGTGTGTGAAGTACACGAGTGTGTCCGTGTGTGTGAAGTGTGAGTGTTTCTGTGTGCGTCGGGGCGCACCGCTGACGCAGGGACTGTGTGTCTGTGTGTGAAGTGTGCGAGTGTGTCCGTGTGTGTGAAGTGTGAGTGTTTCTGTGTGCGCATCAGGGCGCACCGCTGACGCAGGGACTCTGTGTCTGTGTGTGAAGTGTGCGAGTGTGTCCGTGTGTGTGAAGTGTGAGTGTTTCTGTGTGCGCATCAGGGCGCACCGCTGACGCAGGGACTGTGTGTCTGTGTGTGAAGTACACGAGTGCGTCCGTGTGTGTGAAGTGTGAGTGTTTCTGTGTGCGCATCAGGGCGCACCGCTGACGCAGGGACTGTGTGTCTGTGTGTGAAGTGTGCGAGTGTGTCCGTGTGTGTGAAGTGTGAGTGTTTCTGTGTGCGCATGAGGGCGCACCGCTGATGCAGGGACTGTGTGTCTGTGTGTGAAGTGTGCGAGTGCGTCTGTGTGTGTGAAGTGTGAGTGTTTCTGTGTGCGCATCAGGGCGCACCGCTGACGCACGGACTGTGTGTCTGTGTGTGAAGTGTGCGAGTGTGTCCGTGTGTGCGTCGGGGCGCACAGCTGCTGCAGGGACTGGGTGAGTCTCAGATGGGAGGAGGCTGGGGGCGGGTGCCGGGCAGCACGGGGGTCATGCAGGGCTAATCTGCCAGGTCACCTCTAAGTGGGTCACCAGACCGGCCGCCTGCGTCACCATCTCCAGCCCAGCAGCACTTGCTTGACCTCAGAAGGAGCCTAAGGCCGGGGGAGGCTGGGGGGCGGGGGGAGCAGGAGCCGGCCAGCTCCTCCTGTCTCTCCCACCCCCGCGGGACAGCTGCCGCAGACGCAGCGGAATCGGAACCTCCTGCCTGGGGGGTGGGGTGCTGCACACACGGGGCCACAGGTCAGGCCCATCCGCTGTGGCCCCCGAGCAAGCGCCAGGTCCAGTGGGGGCTTCTTACACACGGACACCTGCCTTTACCTTTAAGACGCAATGGGTGTGATTCTGGCCGCACCCCCAGCCCCGTGCTGCCTTTACCAGAGCACAGCGCGTGGACTCCAAGGTCACTGACAAAGCTGCTGGGTTCAGAGCATCATGAAAACCGAGGACACCACGCTTTTGAAAGAGTGGGTGGTGAGTCACGAGGCTCGGGGCCCCGCCCGGGCCACAGGAAGCTTCCTGACCGGTGTGGGGGGCGGACAGGGTGTCGGCGACTCCGGCAGAGCCCACAGCCAGGCCCTGGGAGGCCCGGAGCCCCCGTGTCCCCACGGGCCAGCCTGGCCAGGCTCCTCCTCCAAGTTCGCAGGGACAGGGATGGCGGTGGACAGAGCCCCCAGCTCTGCCTAAGTTCGCCCCTGCAGATGATGCTGAGGGCCACTAACGTGCTTCCCACCTACAGGCCTGCCACACGATTGCTTTAATTCTCTGAGACAGGCCCCCGGAAGTCTCCCAAGAATTTAGTGTCTTTAACTCTCCCAGACAAGCTCCTGGAAGCGGACGGCCTGCAGCTGGCCCTCCGTGACCCCGTCTCTCTAGGCTGCCCCCTGAGTGCGCTGGCTGCTGCTGACAACTGGAGCACCGAGACGCGGGTGTCTCTGGGTTTTCTGCCACCCGGGCGTCGTCTGCGACCTGCCTGTCCTGTTTGTCTACTGCACTCTTTAAAAACCCTATTTGTGGTCTTTGTTTATACATTGTACCTTTTACATTTTATACATTGTACTTTTATACATTGTACCTTTCTTTATACATTGTACCTTTTGGTACAAATATATGTCACAAATAATCTCCCCATTGTTTGACTTTGATCATAGTATTTTAGGCCATGAAAAATACTTCTGCTTTTACTTTCCTATTTTCAGTTTCACCGTTGTTACATTTAACTTAGGAGGCAAAGTGCTACTCCAGGTTTACAGACACGCTTCAATTCCTAGGCTGTGAACCCTAGTAACCAAGTGACAGGATGCCATGTTTCTCAGTAAAATATAAAATACACACAACGGGACAAGCTTCTTCTTGCACAGCGTCACAGAAGTCATTTCCAGCTGGAGGGAAGCATGCAAAGAGGCAGCGAGCTCCAGGAACACGCGCCCGGAGCGCGCAAATACCGCACCCTGGGTCGTGGCCGCCCCGTGGGGGCAGCGGAGGGGCAGAGAAGCAAAGTACCCGTCCACACTCAGAACGTCACTTGGCCCCAAAGAGGAAGGGATTTCAACACAGGCCATGATGCCGACGCGCCTTGAGAACGCGACGCTCAGTGAAATGACCATCATGGCGCACACACAGGGTGCCCTCACTCATGGGGGTCCCAGGAGTCGGACACAGAGGGTGGGGAGGGGCCAGGGCTGGGGAGCCAGTGCTGCACGGGACACAGCGGCCATCTGGGAGACGTGAAGGCCCTGCAGATGGACGAGGTGGTGCTTGTAGAGCGCTGGGACCGAGCTAAGTGCCCCTGGACTGTGCGCTCAACCACGGTCCAGATGGCTCGTGGTCTGTTTCAGGCCCTCAGGCACAAGTGACTCGTGGCAGCTCCTCATCCGATAGCCACCACGGCCACAATGACGCTTAATCCCAGCCCCGCAATGGGGCCCTGGTTTCTAGGGGTCACCTTGACGATCCCCTCTGTGCTCCAGGTGGGAAGAGGTGCCCTCATCGCCATGAAGAGGCTGCGGGGGGCAGGGGGTGCAGGTGGAGGGGAAATGGGCCTCCTGGACCCTTGGGGAGGGGAGGAGGTCTCCTGCCCATCTTGTGGCCCGTGGCCTAGACTGTGGACCGGAGTCCAGCCTGGGGGCCCTGAGTCCAGGATTGCAAACCCTTCTGCTGCCGGATCAGTACCCAGGCGGGCCGAGTGCCAAGGGACTCCAGAGGGACAACAGGCCAGCACGTCCCCCACAGCTGGCCCAGGTGGTCTTCTGGGCAGGGCACCCACACAGTTCGGCCAACGGCTGTCTGGAGCCCAGAGCCTGTGCAGATTGAGGTGGACGGGCAACAGCCCCACCCCTGCTCTGAAGACACACCTGGGGGGCTGGGCCCTGGGCAGAGCGGATGGGCTGCAGGGGGGCCCTGGACGCGGGTGGAGTGACTTCATTATTGGTGTCTCACATGCAGGGGTGGGGGACTGCACACACAAGGCTGCCCTGAGTGGAGCAGGTGATGAGGCCTGGACGCCAAGACAGTCGCTTTGGGAGCCCAGAGGATGGTGCAGGGCAGTGACGCCCGCTCCGGGAGGACCCAGGCCTGAGCTGCAGGCAGGTGAGGTGTGAGCTCAGGGAAGCGGTCTGAGCACCCACAGGGGGCTCCTGGGAGGCCAGGCAGCGGGGCTGCAGGGGGGCGGCCGGCGGAGGCCAGGACAGGGTGGACAAGCTGGTGGTCTCTGTTTTCTGCGTGAGGTCACCGCTGGCAGAGGGACAGGACAGCGAGCTGACTGATGGGCTTTGCAAGTCCTCCCCTCCGCGGGCGCCCCCTCCCCGCCCCCCACGTACCGGGCTCCTCCGAGGGGGCGGGGCTGGCAGGCGCCCGGGCTCCGCCGGCCTTCTCCTCATCACCTGGGCGCGCTCCCTCCACTCCTGCAGCGCTCGCTTGTCTCTGGGGGGGTCGGGGGGACAGCAGAACGTGAGCGCTGTGGGTAAAACAGCTCTCAGCTCACATGTGTTTCTACGGTCACTTCTAGAGCTTCACACAAAAGCCCATCACTCCGGGCCCCCCCTCAGAGGGCAGACGCCAGCTGGACACCTAGGCCTCCTGGGCAGCGCTTGGCGCCTCTGAGTCTGTCTGGACCTCCCGACAGGGACCAGTCCGGCCCTGGCCAGCCCCTGTCCGCTGAGGCACCAGGACCCTTTCCAGGTGGGCCCAGCTGGGGCTGCGAGCTCCAAAGTCAAGGCCTCAGGCATTCTCGGGTCTGCACGCAGCCGGAGGGGGATGCCTGAGCCTCAGCAGGAGCCTGAGCCCCGTCTCTGCCGCCCGGCGCCCACGGCCGGGCTGTTGGCAGCATATAAGCGGCTGTACCACAAACCCCGGATGATGCCTGGGGCTCGCTGCCTCTGTGGTGCCGGGCACTGTGCCCGGAAGGTCCCCGACTGAATAGAGCGCAGCTCTGCCCAGGCCGTGGCCTGCGGCTTCACGCTCTGGGCTCCATCTCTGTCTCCAGCCCAGGCGGCCGCGAGCCTATTTGAACCGAGTCCTGACTCCTCTGGCGAACCCTTCCGGCCCCCAGTCCTGGCTCTTGTTTCCTCTCCAGGCAGAGCCCTCCAGACTCCCCAACTCCTTCCTGCGGCCCAGCCTCCACCCGGAGGCACCAGACCCCCTCCGTCCTCAGGGTCACAGTGCGGGGTCCTCCTGGGCTCCTGGCTCCTGCCCTTCAAGGCCTCTGTCCTGGGCTCCAGCCCGAGGGAGGCACGGGCTTTGGTGCTCCAAGCAGAGCACTTCGCCCCCTGGGGCCCCACCTCCAGCCCCGCCTGCCAGGAGCTCCCTGTGGGCGCTCAGACCCCTTTCCTGCACCTCAGTCACCCCTCACTCCTCCTGAAGCTCAGGCCTGGGTCCTCCCAGAGTGGGTGTCACTGCCCCGCACCCTCCTCTGGGGGCTGAGCCGTCCTGGGACCCCTCACCGGCCTGCTCGTTCCCAGGCCCACTGAGAGGCTGGCTGTCCTCGCCCCCTGCCCCCGCCTCCCGGGAGGGCCAGGCGCCCCCTTTGCACCTGCACAGAGCCCTCCTCACCTGCAGGGCTGCCCAGCCCCAGCCCCCAGCCGCTGCCCACAGGCAGCTGTGGCTCTGCCTGCAGGCTCCTCTGTCAACTCTCTGCCGCCTCTCAGGAAACGGGCGGCAAGGGACCCGCTCCTTAAGAGGCACAGACCGAGGTCCTGGGGAGCTGCAGGAGCACAGACAGCCGGGACCATGTGGAGGCCGGGCCACTGGCAAGGCCCCACGCTGGGCCCGGGGGCACCCGCTGGTCTCAGGCCCATGGCAGAGAATCAGGAGGGAGCTGCCACCCACCCTCTGACTCCAGAGCTGCTCGGAGAGGGCAGGCGTCTCCCTGGGCCCCACGGAGCTGGACCCTCGTCTGCCCTGCCTCTTAGGTCCCCAGCCCAGCACCCAGCTGAGCTGGAGGGTGGGGCAGTGAGCAACGGAGGCAGAGGTACTCAGGAGAGGTGGTGGGCAGCCACCCCTGCAGACCTGCTTGGATGGGGAGGGGGCGGGGGCACCTTGGGGGGCACAGTGGGGGCGTGGGCTCCACGCGGCACGTGGGTGCATGGACACCTGGGGGACAGGAGGGCAGCCCAGGGGAGCCCAGGCCACACTGCCTTGCTCAGCAGCACAGTCACGGGGTGTGGGGCCCCGGGGCGGGGACTCCATGTTCCCTGCCCGGGTCTGAGCGCCTGGCAGCACCGGCCTTTCCCTGAAGGTGACAGAACCCAACTGGAAAAGCACGTCCGGGCCGGGACCAGCACGCGGGCCCATCGGAACATTTGCTCTGCGAACCCTCTGTGCCCGAGGGTCCTGAGAGAAGACATTCAGGCAGGCTGATTCCAGGAGGTTTATTCAATTTGCAAGGCGGGCGCGGGACCGCGGGGGCAGAGCGGGCCTGCTAGGAGGGGAGGCTGTGCCCACCGCAGCCCCAGGGAGGGGGGCGGACAGACCCTGCCCTCCATCCCCCAACCCTGTGACCTCCTGCCAGACGCCCCACTGGGCAAACCCAACCAGAGGGTGGGGGCACCCGGGCATCTGGAGGCAGTCTGACTGTGCTAGGTGGTCTCTGGGGGCCCAGGGTGCAGTGGAGACGGGCAGTTGGTGGGGCTGGAGGGCAGAGGGCGGACAGTGAGGTCGGGACCAAGCTGACCCCCCACGAGGCCGACCGAGTCAGCCCAGGCCCCGGGGTAGGGGCAGGATGAGCCCACGGACAGCGCGCTACTGTAAGCAACTTCCCTTAAAAAAAGGCCTGTGAGCAGATGACAAACGGGAGAGGACGGACTCGGGGAGGAGCCGGGGGAGGGCGGTGGACGAGGGGCTGTGCCCAGCTGCAGAACAGCACGGCGGCTTCCAGCGAAGCCAAGACCCCTGGCGCTCCCCTGACCCCGATCCCGGGTGCCCCCACCCCTGACCCCAGTGACCCTCACCTGACCCGGGGGGACCCCTCACCCGAGGCACCCCCCTGACCCCAGGCTCGCCCCCCTCAACCTCACCTCCTGCTCTGCTCCTGAGTCTGCCTCTCCCGCAGCTCCTGGAGGGCCAGGTCCCTGCTCTCCCCCAGCTGCCTGGCGCGGACCAGGGCCTGCTGGGTGGAGTCCAGCTCGGGCAGCATGCCCTGGAAAGAGGTCATCTTCATCCTGTGACGACACAAGGTCGTCAGCCGAGCGCGTCACGCAGCCCAAGATGGGCCCTAGGGGTGAGCGCGGGGCTGTGGGCGGCTCCCTGCGGAAGCCCCAACGGTCACTGTCAGTGGGCAGGGCCTCCACCCCCTCCCCAGGCCAGGTCGTGACTGGACGACACCTGGGACCAGGTGGGACTGTGCTACTGTGGGAAAAGGTGGGTATGGACCTAGATGAACTAGGTCATCGGGGCCTCTGCTGGGGAGCCCTGTGCTGTGAGCCCAGGGCCACGGCCAAGTAGTGACCTCCCCACGGCGACGACCCTCCAACGATGCTTTCCTCTGAGAAAGTCTCAAACCGACAGAACGGATGAAGAAACGGTGCAGTGAACACATGCACCCTTTTCCTATGGATCTAAGCTCTTCTGTTTCCCCAAAGCGACCAGCCTTGTCAGCTCAGATGGGCCCGTACTCACAGCCTCGCCACAGACTTTTGCCACAGACTTTCACCACAGACTTGCGGGGCAGGTGCCCACACGGTCCACAGGGCCGCAGGCGAGTGACACGGACGTCCTGTGTCCTGGATGACGTCACCGTCCGTGCCCACGTATGAGCTGTGTTCACCAGTGTCACTGGGGCACGTTCTCTCTGTACACACAAACATCCAGACACATGTGCACACCATGCACACACACACCACACACATCATGCACACACACACACACACCACATGCACACACACACACACCATGCACACACACACACACACACCACATGCACACACACACACACCATGCACACACACACACACACACCACACACACACACCATGCACACACACACACACACACCACATGCACACACACACACACCATGCACACACACACACACACACCACGCACACACACACACCATGCACACACACACACACCATGCACACACACACACACACCACGCACACACACACACCATGCACACACACACACACCACACACACACATACCACATGCACACACACACACACCATGCACACACACACACACACCACACACACACACACACACCATGCACACACACACACACCACACACACACATACCACATGCACACACACACACACCATGCACACACACACACACACACCACACACACACACACACCACATGCACACACACACACACATCATGCACACACACACACCACACACACACACACACCACATGCACACACACACACACACACCACACACACACACACCACATGCACACACACACACACACATCATGCACACACACACACACCACACACACACACACACCACATGCACACACACACACACACACCACGCACACACACACACACCATGCACACACACACACACACCACGCACACACACACACACCATGCACACACACACACACCATGCACACACACACACACCATGCACACACACACACACACACCACGCACACACACACACACCATGCACACACACACACACCACACACACACATACCACATGCACACACACACACCCCACACACACCCCACGCACACACACACAGCGTCTGAGCTTTTCTCTCATGTAACCTCTTGCTCTGAGCCCGTTCCCCTGGCCCCCTCACCGTCTGGGTAACTTGAACCCTAAACCAGGGCTGGCACCTGCCAGTCTCGGGAGGGCGACGTGGACACACATCCCCCTGACATCGTAACAGGGCCTCGCAGAACACCGTGACAACCTGTGGGGCCCGCATCCAGCCTCGCCTGCCGCCTTCACCTGTAGAGGGGCCTGGGGCGGGGGAGCGGCTTCTCCTTGGTGCTCAGTGCGGCCCTGAGATTGGGGGGCAGCTCCACTGGCAGGAGCTGGTTCCCCGGTGCCCCCGCCCGCTCATTCTCCACGATCTCCTGCCGCAGCTTCCAGAACCGCCGGATCTCCTCCTCGCTCGGCCAGTCCTCCGGGGGCTCGGTGGACCTCCCGGGCCCGTGCAGGTCCAGTGTTTCAACAGGTGGGAAAAAGTCTGCCTTTTCTGTTACCACGCTTCCCTGTGGCTCCTGAGAACGAATGGTTTCTTTGTTAGGCATGCACTCTTCGGATGAGTCCAACAGGGGCTGTGGCAGATCCCTTACGGTCATCTTTTTAACTGGGAAAATGGATAGCGAACAAAAGGCCGTTTTAGTAGATTGCACCTCCACACCCGAGACGCACACAGCCTGGAGCCCTCTCCCTGCAGTGGTCCCTGCACAGAGAAGGCTGGGGGGCTCCCTGTGCCCCAGGCCCTCACACTCCACATAAGTCCATACAAATGAAGATAATCTTCACCATCTAGACCTTCTAATATCTGCTTCTAATTGATGCTCAGCCCACACACCTGCCATTTATTATTGCAGCACTTTTGTTGACTTTAGACACTTTGATCTCTAGAAGAATCAAGTGAAAAAACTGGCCCCAAACATATTCATCCCGAGGTGCACCAGACCCCTCATCAGGCGTTAGGGCCATAGCATCCTGCAGACAGGGGTCATCTGGCCTCACATGGCCTCTGGCGGGGCAGGACCCGATGTGCTGACTGACAGACAGGGGGCCTGGGCCTGCTGTGGACTAGGCGTGGGGGCTCACCCACCAAGCCCTGCCTCAGCCTGAGGCACACCCCCAAGACCCAACGGCCCCTGGCATTCTTCAACACACTGAGACAGCTTTGTCCGTCCAAGTTACCTTCTGGTACAAAGCGAATTCATCTTCAGCTTTCAGCCTAATTGATTTACCATTTTCTACCCTTTTCCCCAGTCAATCATGTATGTATTATGTTAGGACCAATACAGCCCTCTTTGTAAAAATACAAATAAAAATACAATGGGACTGAAAGATAATGAGCTTTAACTGCACAATAAAACGTTAAATTCTAAACAATACATTCAGTGTCAGGGGTCACAACTTTGTTTCTTGAAGCGGAGGCCGCTCTCCGTGTTCTGGGGAGACTGGAATATGGGCGGGTGAACACCAGGACTCACAGGTTAGCATGATGGCACCTGCCCTTCGGAACCCTGGCCCGGGTCTACTCCCATGGGAACCCAAGGGTGCACGAGCCGGGCGCACTGTGGCTGCATCGCGCGTGGCTCGTGTGAGCCCAGGACGGCCTGGTCCCGACCACTACGTGCTGGGGGTCGCTGTTTTTTTTTAAAGAAAAACAGTTTTCAAAATGGGCAAAGATGTTTTAAAAAGTCTTAAGAAGTGACAAGAAATGAGTGTACGTGTCCAATTTGCTTGTGGACAATTGACTCAGCGTTGGAGACAAACAGGACCCGGCACGTTCCGAACACAGGATGAGGTGCCAGCAGAGACAGCTCTTAGAGTCCAGCGAAATGGAGGCAGAAACGAACGCTGACGATCACCCCACGTGGCACGGAAACAGCTAACGCGTGACAATGGAAACCTATTGTGTCTGGCCATCTGGTGTATTTTCAAGTGACTCCTGGGGTGGTCACCTCGTGGGGGCTCGCAGGTGAGGACGGCTTCGTCTGAACCACCCCAGTGGGCTTTTTACCCAAACCTACCCTTGACAAGCTCAGTGACAGGCACTGAGGATGCAAACCCATGCACACGGAACCAGGAAGACACGCGGCTCTGAGGGAGCACAGAGGTCTGTGCGAGTCTGGCAGGGGATGTGCCAGGTGCCTTTACCCCACGTGACTCTCTGGAGCCCCAGTGTTACAGAGCACTGGCACTGGTACGTCCTAACAATCGCGCCACCCACCTTGAGGGGAGCCATCGTGGGGGGCCACGTGCTCGGCTGCACAGATCTGCAGGAAGGTCAGGATGGCCACCAGCCCCTTCTGCACCACTAGCGGCGGCGGGAACTCCAGGGGGCAGTGCCGCAGGCTCAGGGCCTTCAGCGTGGTCACACTCCCTGCGGGAGAGCAGAGCCATCAGCACCACTGCCCAGCGGGAACCGGCTGGTCAGGGCAGCCCGGCCCCCAACACGAGGGAAAGAAAGCTGGCCAAGGCTCTGGGGTGAAAGCTCATAACAGATGTCTGAGATCTGCTTCAAAAAAAAAAAAAATCTCTGCAGGGGAGAGGGGTTCTGTGGATGAAGACCATGGTGGTGATGGAAGACCATGGTGGTGATAAAATTAAATACGGAAACGGAAGCGGCAACCGTGGCCCTCAGGTGAAAACTAAAATACAAAGATCTGTCATATGCTTTCTCAAAGACCTGTTTTCAACAACTACATCAGAAACTACAGGTCATACAGAAAAGGAGGAGCAGGAGGAGAACGGGATGTACACTCAGGAAACACAAGTTGGCAGAGACTGTCTCCCGTTGGCCCAGGCGCAGGATTTAGCACACAGAAACCTCAAACCGTCATTTTAAACGCGTCCAAAGAAATGAAAATAAAAACCACCACAGCAACAACCCGTGTCTAAATGATTAAAGGAAAACGCAGTGAAATGACTCAACAAACGTCAGTAAAAAGTAGAAACTACACAAAAGAAGCAAGTGGAAGTTCTGGAGTTGAAAATTACGAAGACTGAGATGAAAATCTACCGGAGTGGCTCAGCAGCAGGCGTGAGACGGGGAAGCAGTAAGTGAACTTGAAGAGGAAGGAGCGGGAAGTCTCCATCTGAAGGTCACAGAGGAGAAAGGGCTAAAACCAGAGCAGGGCCTCCAGAGACTGTGGAACGACGGCAGGTGTGCAAACGTGTGTAAGGAGAGCAAAGATGCAGAAAGGAGCAGAAGAGTCACGCACGGAGACCACAGCCACAAAGGCTCCGAGGCGACGACAGACACGAATCTACACTCTCGAGACGCTCAAAGGGATTCACACCGGGACGTCTCGGTGCAATTCCTGACGACCGAGAAAATAACCTTGGAAACAAGGCATTACGTGAAGGAACCAGCCACAGGGTCTGGTTTTTCCAGTAGTCATATCTGGATGTGAGAGTTGGACCATAAAGAAGGCTGAGAACCAAAGAACTGATGCTTTCAAACTGTGGTGCTGGAGAAGACTCTTGAGAGTCCCTTGGACTGCAAGGAGATCCAACCAGTCCATCCTAAAGGAGATCAGTCCTGGGTGTTCATTGGAAGGAATGATGTTGAAGCTGAGGCTCCAATAATTTGTCCACCTGATGAGAAGAGCTGACTGATTGGAAAAGACCCTGATGCTGGGAAAGACTGAAGGCAGGAGGAGAAGGGGACGACAGAGGATGAGATGGTTGGATGGCATCACCGACTCAATGGACGTGAGTTTGAGCAGCTCCGGGAGACAGTGAAGGGGCCGAGGGAAGGGCGGCTGGATGGGGAGGGCGCCTGGGCCCACAGAGCCCTGCCGCTGCCCTCCCTGAGCACCACAGGGCCCTGCGTCCGCGGTGCTCACACGTGTGCACACATGCAGGATGTCTGCGTGACAGTGGCAGCCCCCGTGAGCCCCGCCGTCTCGGCGCCCAGAGGGATGGAGCAGAGGGCGCCGGCTGTGTCCCCCATGTGGGGGCGGGCCTGTGTGTCCACTGCGCGTTCTGGGGGCTGCAGAAGCCCGCATTTAAACCCAGCTTTCATTTCGTTGCTTGTTAACACTTACCCAGCTCCACAGGTAACATTCTGATGGGATTTCTTTCTAAAAGCAAAGTTTTCAAATGCCTTCAAAACAAGACAAAAAATATATAATTTAGCAAGCAGGAAGTTGAATGAGCATCACATTCCTTCAGCTGTCCTCTCTCTGCGGCGGTGGCATCCAGGCAGGCATGCAGACGTTCCCCCCATGCTCTGCTCCGACAGCCAGCAACCTTGCTGCCTGGCAGCTGGTTGGGCTCAGCCTCAGCTCTGCGGCCGCCGGGACCAGGCAGCTCTTTGTGAGGGCCCGTCCCCTGCTCAGAGGGTGTTTAGTGGCATCCTGGTCTCACCCCACTAGACGCCCCCTCCCCAAGCGTGACAACCTCAGGATCTCCAGACGCTGCCAAACACCTGCTTGGGCACGATCGCCCCATCAAATACGTTGCAGGACACTTTCAATCTCTCCCTGCTAGCGGCTCACACAGCCATGACACGGACAGGGAGAATGTTAGGTGCTGTTTTGATTAGGCTTTTAGGAAAGTTTAAGGCTTTTAATAAGCCCATAATTACTTAAAATTTCTAACGAACATGTTTTTGGCTCTTTAGCATGCTGATCTAATTTTAATGACATAACGGGTTATAAACCATAGGCAAAATTATATCTTAGACAACATTCAGCAGCAGCTTTCAGTGGCAAAGTCAAAGAATTCTCAAGTTTGAGGCCGTTTATTTGTTTCAGAAGGAAGAACAGGGCTCACGAGAAGCAGCGCTGGTTTATTTCACCCTCTGGAGAGCGCTCACCCTCCAGACCCGAGAGCCACTGCTGAGTCAGTGATGGGCCAAGAGCACGAGACTGGTCTCAGCACAGCAGCCACAGGCCCTGTGATGAGCGGAGCCTCCGAAAACCCCCTGACACACACTCGGGGATGCTGAGGCCACTGGCCACGCTGGCGGGGAACCGTGAGAAAGCGGAGTGGGCAGAGCCGCTTGTCACACCGCTCCAGGCCCAGGGGCATGACCCCCGGCAGACCCAGGAGCTCAGGGAGATGGCCTGGGTGCCCCACCCTGGGCGCCCAAACGCCCGCTGCCAACAGAAAGGAGCTGCTTCCTGCGGAGCTGCAGCAGGCCCGGGCGATTCGTGGGGGCCTTTCTCTCCCTGTTACACACAATGGAACACTCACTTCTGTGAAATACTTTCAAAACCAGTGTGCAACCATCCAGGCGACCGAAGGGCCTTCTACAGCCCCTTCTCTGCGTTTCACGGGGGCTGCGATGACTCCTGTAGGAAGGGGGTCACCCTCGGACCCCTCTCTCCCTCCCACGCCCTCCATCCGACCTGAATGCATCGGCTCTCCTGCGTGGACAGCTGCAGGGCCTCCGGACAGGCCTGACCCCTCCCTGCAAACCTCTGTGACTTCCTGTCTCTTCTGTGATGAAATTCAAACTAGCAATCGTCCTGCGAGCTCAGGACCCCCCTTCCGGGCACTGCCCGCCGTCTCCCCTCCTCTGCTCTGTCCCAGGGACAGGCCTACCTCAGCGCCCTTGCAGTTGATGTCCCCTCTGCCACGGACACACTGACACGGCAGGAGGGTTTGAAATTCAAATCATGAGGCTTCCTAAAGGTCAAGAGCCTGCCATAGAAGGACTGGGCCTGGGGCCAAGGCACCTGAGAGAAGCATGTGGCTCTGGGGGGTGAATACCGGCTGACCTGTGGCTGCTGGGGGGTTCACAGGGGTAGGCAGTTTGGCCTCAGTTTTGAAGGGGGAAGCTAGGAGACACCTGGCATCTGGGTGGCAGGAACTCCGCAGGACAGTGCAGAGCATGCTCCAGGCTTTCCGGGTTCCCTAGATGGGAAGAGTGTCTCATTGTCTACTGGGAGCCAGCGCAGTCACACACGGGCCCTCGGGAGCGAAGCCGCTGGTCTGCATGCATCGGAAGTATTAATATTTCTGACGGGAGTCAGAGACGGTACCTGCTTGTGGGAAAGCCGCGTGCACCATCCAGCAGAGGCGCTGTGGTGCTGGCGTGTTCCGAGGCACTAAGTGTCCTCAGTGATAATCACGGACATGCTTTTGGGCTTCCCTCGTAGCTCAGTCGGTAAAGAATCTGCCTGCAATGCAGGAGACCTGGGTTCAATCCCTGGGCCAGGAAGATCTCCTGGAGAAGGGAATGGCCACCCACTCCAGCATTCTTGCCTGGAGAATCCCATGGACAGAGGAGCCTGGCGGGCTATAGTCCATGGGGTCGCAAAGGGTCGGGCACAGCTTAGCGACTAAACCAAACACACCACATATGCGTTTGGTACCTGCAGCCACCACACCTCTCAACGGCTCTGAAGACCCCACTACACGCTTCTGTCCTAAAGTCGAAATTCACGGGAGGAGTGGGGGAGAGCGAGGCAGCCAAACACAGGCACTTTAAGGAGACGATGACCTCCTCACCTGGCCAGACAAACACGCTACTCACTTGTGACAGCCAATCCCAGAGGGCAGCGCAGTGATCCTGTTGAATCGCAGGTCCAGCCACGAGAGGTTGGGCAGCAGCTGGAAGAAATCTTTAGGAATTGTGCACAAGGCATTTCGCTGAAGGTGCAATTGCTTCCGGGGGGAAAAGAAGAATGTTTCATCAGCTGACTAAATTCTAAAACATGATATATCCTCAAAACGTTTCCACTGGTGACTGTAATCACACTGCTGCTGCTGCTAAGTCACTTCAGTCGTGTCCAACTCTGTGTGACCCCATAGATGGAAGCCCACCAGGCTCCCCCGTCCCTGGGATTCTCCAGGCAAGAACACTGGAGTGGGTTGCCATTTCCTTCTCCAATGTGTGAAAGTGGAAAGCGAAAAGTGAAAGTGAAGTCGCTCAGTCGTGTCCGACCCTTAGCGACCCCACAGACTGCAGCCTACCAGGCTCCTCCATCCATGGGATTTTCTAGGCAAGAGTACTGGAGTGGCTTGCCATTGCCTTCTCCGTGTAATCACACAGAGCAAGGTAAAAGAAAACCCGAATGTTTCCCCTGAAATTGTTGAGACAGGAAACGCCAGCAGCAGAAAGTCAAGGCCTGGGGGCTTCCCTGGTGGTCCAGCGGTTCAGCATCTGCTCTGAATGCAGGGCACCCAGGTTCAGTCCCTGGTGGTGAAAACGGCCACACAAATTTAGCCGGAAACGGTTGCATTAGGAAGTTTGACCACCACCCAGTGGGCCCTGAGGTCAGCGCTACAAACCAGACAGGGCAGCGCAGAAGGGGAGAGGAAGAGAGCCACGCACGCTGACCGTCGTGAGCCGCGCACAAGCGCGATTTACCGCCGGAGCAGCCGGGTTGAGGGCGACACAGAAACCCCTTCTCTCCTGCCACCGCTCCGCGCTGCGCGCATCTGCCTTCTCACACACGGGAAAGTCTCAGTCGCTGAGTCGTGTCCGACTCTCTGCGACCCCGCGAACTGCAGCCCACCAGGCCCCTCTGTCCACGGGATTCTCCAGGCAAGGACACTGGAGCGGGCTGTCATTCCTGTCTCCAGGGGTCTTCCTGAGCCACACATGTATGCATCTATATATTTCTATTTACCGGGGCAGCAGAGTGGAGAACTTAAGGACACTGGCCGGAAACCAGGCTCCCTGGGTTCAAATCTCAATTTTGAAAAACCCGTGATCTGTGTGCCCTGGAGCAGGTTCCCGAGCCCCTCTGTGCTCTGGGCCTGGCCTGTGATGGGCGCACGCCTGGGGGGAACGGGGAGCCGCCGCGCTGTTACAGCCCAGGGCACACGGCAGGCACTCCTCTGCCACCAGGGTCTCGGCTCCCAGCTCTGCCGCCAACGCCAGCTTCCAAGTCCCATCAAGCGCAGGGCAGATGCTGGAGACATGCCGGTGAGAAACCACAGACATGCTGAAAACACAACCCCGAGTAAGCTCAGACGTGGCAGCATGGCTCCCCGCGGCCGGGGGACCGTGTGGTGACAGGACTCGGCTTGTGGACGCCACCGCTCTGGGCCCCTCCCGGCCCAGCCCCCAGGCAGCTTTAGGCGCTGTCTTCCAGGCTCAGCACTGAAGCTGCGGGTCCTCGTCAACACCAGAAGAGGAGATTGCAGACACACGCTGGCCCCCGCCTCTGCCCCCCGGGGCGGGCTGAGTGCATCACATGAGCCCACCCCGCCTGCCGGGCTCCATGAGGCCTCGTGAGGACAGGGAGGCTGGGGAGGGGGTCTGTGTCCCCTGACTGTGAGGGTCTCTGCGGGTGTGACTGGAGGCTCTGGAGGGTGTTGCTATGGCTGCAAAGCTCACCCGTAACCCCTGAAGAGCCACAGCTTGGAGTGGTCACCTCACTCGGGGATTTATGGCCACGGTGATAAGGCTGACGCCTCTGTATCGTGAGAGGCACAAATAAAGTCCCTTCATTCAGGCTAAAGAAGGCTTCCTCCTCTTACACATGAAGGCACCATGAGTCTCTACACTGCTGGGCTCCTCGTTCAGAACTGAGAGCGTCTGCTTCATTGAAAGTGGTATCTTATAGGAAGACACAGGACTTCACTCGTGGAGGGCAGCACTAAGGGAACAGCAAGGCCAGTGCCGGCCTGACAGCAAAAACGGTGTGGAACACAGCCAGGGTTAAGAAAGCAGGCAGCCACTTAAGTCTAAGCACACAGCCACATGTATGGGGTGGCCAAGATGTCCATTCATTTCTTTGCGTATGATGGTTCTAGTAGCTCTGGTCTTTAACTTCACTGGAAACAGTTCTGTTACATTGTGACAGCTGTCATATCCGTATACGTTTTGTTAAAAAAAACTTACCAAAATTGGTGAATTTTGGTGCAGCCATTTAAATACTGAAGATGGAAGAAAAAAAAGCAACATTTTCAGCATCTCATTGACTGAGCATGCACACACAAAAGCTTTCTTATTTCGAGAAAGGTAAGAATGAGATTGAAACGCAAGAAAAGACTTGTGCCGTGTATGGAGAAGGTGCTGTGACTGGTCAAAAGTGTCAGAAGTGGTTTGTGAAGTTTTATGCTGGAGATTTCTCCCTGGATGATGCTCCACGGCTTGAAGTTGACAGCCATCAAACTGAGACATTGAGAACAATCAACGCTACACCACCCAACCACGCGGGAGATACTGGACACACTCAAAATGTTCCAGCAAGCACGGAAAACCATCTGCACGAGCTTGACTATGCTCATCGCTTCGATATTTGGGTTCCACGTAAGTTAAGTGAAAAAAACCTTCTGTACCTTATTTCCACATGTGATTCTCTACTTAAACATAACAAAAATGTTCCATTTTTAAAACACCAGGCAAGGAAAAATGGATACTGTACAAAAGTGTGGAACAGAATAGATCACAGGGCGAGTGAAATGATCCACCACCAACCACACCAAAGGCTGGTCTTCATACAAAGGTGAGGTGATGTATGGGGTGGGGTGGGCAGGGAGTCCTCTGCTGCTTCTGGAAAACCACACGATTAGGTCCAACAAGTTGCTCCCAGTGAGACCAACTGAAAGCAGCACGTCAAGGAGACTGTCCGGAATCAGTCAACAGGAAAAACCTCCCCTCAGGATAATGCGAGACTGAACGCTTCTTTGGTGACCAGGCAAACACCGTTACAGCTGGGCTGGGAAGTTCTGATTCATCCTCCGTATCCAGCAGACGCTGCACTTCTGGATGTTCATTCGTCTCAGTCTTTACAAAATTCTCTTAATGGAAAAATTTCAATTCCCTGGAAGACTGTAAAAGGCACTCAGAACAGTTCTTTGCTCAAAAAGCTAACAAGCTTTGGGAAGATGAAATTATGAAGTTGCCTGGGAAATGGCAGAAGGTAAGGCAACAAAATGAATATGTAGTTCAATAAAGTTCTTGGTGAAAATGAAAACTGTCTTTTATTTTTACTTAAAAATCGAAGCTTTCCAGCCAATCTCATAAGAGCACTGAAAACTGTCAATCAGCAGGCTAACAGTGTGACACGTGGGTGTGTGTCCTGTGTGGACACTGCTTTATACGCTGATCACTTAACCCTCCTGATAAACCGTGAAGACAAGGAGAGGTTCAAGGAGCTGCCTGACTATTGGGCAGTGAGAGAACTGCGGACCCTGGACAGTCTCCACCAAGCTGTGCAGAGGGAACTGTGTGGCAGAACTCGCCGCAGGAAGACAGACCTGCTGGATCTCAAGGAGGCGAGGGCCCGACCCCATGAAGGCACGGGGCCCGCAACAGAGTCCAGCACTCGACATGGGCAGCGCTGTGGGGTAAGAAAGCTTTTACTGACGGTTTAAAGGGGTATTGCGGTTTTGGTTTTTTAGATTTTTTTTTAATGGACCATTTTCTAACTCTATTGTTTTTGTTACAATACTGCTTCTGTTTTTCGTTTTGATTTTTTGCCTGAGAGGCATGTGGAATCTTAGCTCCCGACCGGGGATCAAACCCACAGCCCCTGCACTGGAAGGCAAAGGCTCAGCCACTGGACCTCCAGGGAAGTCTCTCAGGGTGTTGAGTTTTGACCAAGAGACCAAGCGTGTTTTCAGCAACAGTTCCCACCCACCATGGGCTTTTCACTTAAGACGTTTCTGAGGAGAGGACATTAGCATCTGGCTGGTCCCCTGCTGGAATTTCTCATTTTGCAGTGAGCAGCACATGAAACCCCAGGCTAACCCTCTTCCAATCCACCTCATTCTAGAATTTCTCTCTAAAAAGTAATCTACAAGTGAGGAAAGCCTTCATTCACATCTACCTGGCATGCATGTACCAAGCCCCGAGGCTGCCCCACTTACTCTGAGGTTGGGGACTTTAAAGATCTCCTCAAAATGGTGAAGACCACTTTGACTCAAGTCTAAAATCGCTGAGAAGATGACCCCCTGGTGAACGTCTCTGGAGGCGGAAGCAGGCTTGCTCCCAGCCTGGCCAGCGCTGCTCTCCGGGTCACCAGCCCCGCAGGAAACCGAGAGGGAACCGCTCCCCTCCATCAGTCGGCCGGGAGGAAGCACTCTGGGGACGACAGCACATCCTCCTGGGTGTGGAGTCACCTGGAGACGGGGAGGGGAGACACAGCAACAATGAGTACACGGCACAGTCACGCCTACGGCGGCTCGCAGGCCTTCAGAGACTGCTAGCTTACGAAAACCTGCGCGTCTACTACACAGCATCATAAACTGGACTTTGGCAAAACACAGGGGCTGCAAGAAGGTTCAGATTAAACTGCTCCGCTCCTCCCTCTGCACCTCGGAGTTCCAGACTTAACTTTTAATTCCTGGAGAATGCAAAGGAGGAATGGCTTCTCGAGGGATGAAACCGAATCAGGACGGTTCTAAATCCACAAGCGGGCATCTCCCGCCCTGAGTGCGGAGGGGGCCCTGAGCTCGCCCTTTCTTATTTGCAGGTCTGGGTCCGCCCCATCAGCGTTTCGCTCAGCGCGGGTGCTGCCAGCTCAGGCGTCTGCTGAGTGTCTGTCCTTCCATTTCAGGGGCGGGGAGTGCGGGGCCCGCGCCCCCTGGGCCTCCCCGTGGGTCCTTTTCTATGACTCGGGGGAGTGCAGGCTGCAACCTCCGCAAACCTCTGAACCAGGAGAAAGTCTCAGGCCCGCGAGCGGGCGGGGCGGGCAGCGCTCCGGGCCCCACCTCCCACCACCCGGCGCCCCCAGCCTCTCCCGATGGGTCCCCGCGCCGGCCCACAGCCCGTCCTCACCCGCCCGCCCGGGGCGCCGAGGGCCCGGCGGAACAATGCAGGCGGCGGGCGCACGCGGTCGCCATGGAGACGCGGCCTTACGGAGGCAGCGGGCGCACGCGGTCACCATGGAGACGCCGGGCCGTACGGCGGCCCGCGGGCGCCAAACCGCGCGGAGGACGCGTGCGGACGCTGCTGCGCCTGCGCGCGCGCGGGTCTGGCGTGAAGGACTCGGCCGCGCCCACCGCCCGCGCCCGGGTTTGCTGGGCGGTCGGCGACACGGACGGAGGGGGGCGTTCCCGACGGGGGGGACTAGGGCGCCGAGGCCCGGAGCGTCCTGCTGCGGGAGGGCGGGGGCCGCGGGGAGCCGCCGGTCGCACGCTCGGGAAGGCTCGCTTTCCAGGTGGACGCCCTCCCCGCTCTTTACCTCCCCGCCTGCGCAGCCAGACGTCCTTCCTCCTGGGGTCACGGGGGGCGGCCCCGGCCGCGGTCGTCAGCCCGACACCCGGCGCCCAGCGGGACAAGGGAGCCCCCCGACCCCCCAGGGCCTGTCCCTGAGATCCGGCTGGAAGGGCTTCGGACACCTAGACCCGCCACCAGGAGGGAGATGACGCCCATGAGGCTTTGTCTCGGGGCTGGGCCTCCGCCCCTCGCGCCCAGGCAGGAAGGTCTGCGCGCCCGCGCAGGGCCAGCGGGGGAGACGTCATTAAGGGAGCTGACCTCTGCGGCAGCGGGGCTGCTTGGAGGGTCTCTGGAAGCTGCCGCCCCCCTGCCTGACGCTGCAGCCGCAAGTGTGCGGAGCAGGTAGTCGGGAAGGGAAGGTGGAGCCGGAGCGGGGACCAGTGAGCCCAAGCTGGAACCCACGAGGATGGACGCGACCCCTGGGTGTCCTGCAGAAGTTGGCACCCATGTCAGGAAACTGCACACACTCCTGGCCCAGGAGCTGGAGCAGCAAAAGGATGACTTGAGCGGTGACTCAGCTGCACACCTGCCTCCCACCAGGCTGGCAGAGAAAGGGCGTCCTATGCCAGCCGCAGCCACACCTGGGCCCCTGCCCTGACGCTCCAAGTATCAGAACAGTCCAGCTGCTGCCTCATGCTCCTGCTTGTTGTTCGGTGGCTGAGTCATGTCCGACTCATGCTCCCCTACCGTCTCCCAAACCTCATGCCAAGAGCCAAGTTAGGAAACGGGCCGGAAAAGGAATTCTGGAGTAGTTCAGCCCAGCCTGCTGACACATCACAGAGCCACTCAGCACCTGTCAGACGTGAGGAAAGGGCTGACTGGACGCTGAACAGGCGACCGGAAGCGCCAGTACTAGAGCTGTGAGGAGCCTCACGCGGGTTTAACAAAGGACAGCTTTGGGTCTCTGCTGCGGTCACAGCAGGCGAGGCCATTCAGACCAGCCCATCCATAAACACCGGGGTGAGGGAAATTTTCCACGCGCTGTGCTGTATGTCAATACTAGAGTTTATTCTGGACATTCTTAAAATATGGGTGAGTTTTGCTCTTAGGCTCAGAAAGGATTTCTTAAACAGGATATAAAAGCAGTAACCATAAAAACAAATGTTGATAAATTCACTACATTAAAAGTACTCGTTTGTCTAAAAGATACCATGAGGAAAATTCAAAATTGAGCCGCAAACAGGGGAAGATATTGCCAATTCTTATATCAAATAAAAATTAGTTCCATGATATATAATCCAATATATATGCAGAATACATAAAGAATTATAATGAAATTTTTAAAAGATTAAGATAGTTACATTTAGATTAACAGGCAAAATATATGAACCAACAACTCCCAGTAGAGGGGAAAAAACAGCCAATAAAACATAAAAAGAGGACTTCCTTGATGGCACGTGGTGTGCAAAGTGCAAGTTGCTCTGTTGTGTCCTACTCTTTGGGACCCCATGAACTGTACAGTCCATGGAATTCTCCAGGCCAGAATACTGGAGTGGGTAGCCTTTCCCGTCTCCAGGGGATCTTCCCAACTCAGGGATCGAACCCAGGTCTCCCACATTGCAGGCGGATTCTTTACCAGCTGAGCCACAAGGGAAGCCCTTGTGGATAATCCACCTGGCAATGCGGGGGGCACAGGTTCTGTCCCTGGTGGGGGATGATTCCACATGCCTCAGAGCAGCTGAGCCTGTGCAATGCAGCTCCTGAGCCCTAGAGCCAGCAAGCCGCTAGCAATGAGCTTGTGTGCCGCAACCACTGAGCCGTGCACCCAGAGCCTGTGCTCTGCAACAGAAGGAGCTGCCGCAATGAGAAGCTCGGCTCCCCAACTAGAGAGGAGCCCCCACTCTGCATTAGAGGAAGCCCTCATGCGTCAGGGAAGACCCAGAGCAGCCAACACTACATGGAACAAACAAGCGAATACAGCAGTGTGTGCTTGTCAAAGGATTTCTTTAGGTTATACAAAGATGCTCCGCTTCACCGGCGAGCGGGGAAATACAATTTTATCCAAATGAGACGCCACTTCACCCTTGCTCAGTTGCCAAAAATGAAGAGGTCGGGAAGCCCCTGTGTTCGTGCTCATTCTCCTGTCAGGGGGTGTGTCAGCCCTTGGGGAGTGTGGGAAGGCACCAGCTCTCCTGTGTCGGCTGGACTTCCACGTACAGTGACCCCACGTTCCCCTCCGGAGTCTCACAAACAGAGATACATCCGGATAGGTGGGTGGAGATATTCACAGCAGCCTCCCCTACTCTGGCAAAACCTGGAAAGGACCCCAAAGGCCAAGACAGGAGAAAGCCATGAAATGAGCCCGCACTGGCTACACACATTGAGAATGGGTCTTAGAAACAGCTTTTGGTGGAAAAAAAGCAAATTCCAGGAGACTGTAGAGTATGAGACATTTTTTTATACACGCAAAACTAAATAAGTTCTGAATGGTAGGATTCTAAAACGACAAAAACCAAGACTCAGGCTGGCCGTGATCTGAGCCGGGGGAGCAGGAGACGGGGCGCGTGGCTGGTGTTGAAGGTTGGGCTGTGTCCCCCGATCAAAGCCCTGGCCCCAGGATCTCAGTCGTGACTTACGCGGAGACAGGGTGCTTAAAGAGGAGATGGTGTTAAACACGGTCATGGAACGGCCCTTCTCCAGTGTGACTGTGTCCTTACAGAAGAAGAGATCAGGACACAGTCACGCAGAGGGACGACCCGTGAGGACGCGGGAAGAAGTCTGCAAGCCAGCCAGCTCTGCTCACTCCTTGATGTTGGACTTCCAGCCTCAGACCATGAGAAGAAAAATCCCTGTCATTTAAGTGACTGCTCTGCAGTCTTTGTTACCACGGCCCCAGGAACGAATGCAGTGGCAGTCAGAGGGTGGGGGTGTCCCTCCATCCGGGGTGGGGGTGCTGGTGAAGTGGGCGGCCCCTAGGTGCTGTTTCACTGTTACCCGTCTGTGTGTGGGTGCCACTCTGTCTGCATCCTGTTCCAGGAGAGAAGGGGTGGGGGCAGGGCTGAGCATCTGCAGCCTGTCTACTTGGGGGGGCTGTCATGACACCCCTTCCTGCCATCACCTGGGCCTGGGGGTCATTCTTGGAGGTCGGCGGGGTCTTTCCCACGCTCTGGCTGAACCTCGGGCAGTTACCTGCCTCCCAGGCCCTCTCTCCTTCACCTGTGGAGCAGGGTGGCCATGAGGGGCTTTGGAGGGCAGCTATGAGTCCGGATCACGGTGAGAGGCAGCGGTGCTGCCCGAGGGGCCAGAAGCAGGCAAGGGCGCGTCTGGTGCCGCGAGGAGGAGGGGTCGTCACCCTAGTGTCGAGAGCAGGGAGGCCATGGAGGGCTGGGTACGGGCGGGCGGAGGGCCTGGACTCATGCCAGCCGTTCCCCCCGCCCTCCAGCTGCCTGCCCCCTCCAGGCAGGTCTAAGGGGACACAAGAATGTAGCGACCCCTCAGAATAAGACACGAAAACAGGTGATTTCTCCCTGGGGGCCTTTCCAGGGCCACAGACCAAGCAGGCTCAATCTGATCAGAACTCGGCAGTGACCGTGACACCCGCTGGTCCCCGGCCTGGGTCTGACAACCGTGAGTGCTCTGTGCTGACCTAGCAGACCCCCAGTGTCACTGAGGTCTCATCTCCATGCCTGGCAGGCGCCTCTGTCCTGGGTGGGACCTGCCCAGCACTCACAGTGAGCTGCTCTCAGCTCCAGGCCCCGGCCCTCCCCCCAGTGCTGGGTGCCTGGCTAAGGGCTGGCCAAGGCCCTCCAAAGCATGTGCTGACTGGTGCCTGCAGAGACCTACCCCAGCCCGGAACTTGGAAGGCAAACACCCAGCTGCCCAGTGGAGATAAACCTCCTGTGTGCGCACCTGCAGTTGCTCCTCGTCCAGGGCAGGTGGCCTCCCCACCACAGACGATACTTTCCAGGGGCCTGAAAAGGAACGGGCTTGGGCTGCAAAGCTTGCCTTAGCATCGGAGCTCCAAAAGGAGTCAGAGATGGGAAGCCCCACTTTGAAGAGAGGATGGGGGACAAGTACAGAAACCCAGACAGTGCAGGAAATTGGCTTGGCCCGTTCTTTAAGGATTTCAGGAGAAATTGTACAGAACCACCTCAGAAGCGAGGGTTCTCCCCCAGAATCCTTCCTCCCCACGTGGTCCTCACCCTTGACAAGCCAGCTGCGAGTGCATATTCCTGTTCAAGGGGAGGGAAGCGTGGCCACGAGGGGGATGCTGAGGGCAGAGCATCAGGTGGCAGAGACCCTCTCAGGCCCTGAAACTGGGTGGATGCGTCCCTGCTGAACTCTGTCTGGACTTGGAACAGAGAGCTCTTGATTTCTTCCAGTGTCTCCCTTTAGGAATGGAAATGTCTGTTCTATGCTTGTCCCACCATTGCATTTTGGAAGCAGATAGCTTGTTTCTAGAGTCACAGGTCCACCAATGGAGAACTTTGCATCAGATTGGGTCAAACCTTGAGTCTCACCCAGACCCGAGTTACACAATGGGTCTTGCACTTCTGAGCTGATAACATTTAGACGAGATTTTTGGACTGAGTCGAAGCTCTAATGGTGAGATTTTCTGGATGCTGGGATGTGAATGTATTCTGCACGTGGGGTGGGCTTAGATTTGGGAACCAGGCAGTGGACTGTAGTGGGTTTAGTGGTGGCCACCCCCCAAAAGATATGTCCACCTGAAACCTGTGAATATGACCTTATTTGGAAATAGGGTAATTAAGTTAAAGATCCTGCATTAATGTGTTCATACTCTCAGTTGTGTCTGACTTTGTGACCCCATGGACTGTGGCCCGCCGGGCTCCTCTGTCCATGGGGTTTCCCAGGCAAGAATACTGGAGTGGGTTGCCATTTCTTTCTCCAGGGGATCTTCCCGACCCAGGGATCGAATCAGTGTCTCTTGCATTGGCAGGTGGATTCTTTACCACTAATGCCACACAATTATCCTACATTAAGGTGAGTACTAAGTCCTATAACAAATGTCCTTTTTTTCTTAACAAAATAAATTTATTTATTTGGCTGTGCTGGGTCTCTTGGTTGTGGCATGTGGGATCCAGTTTCCTGACCAGGGATCGAGCCTGGGTGCTGTGCATTGGGACTGCAGAGATTTAGCCCCTGGACCACCAGGGAAGTCCCACAAGCGTCCTTGGAAAGGCAGAAAAGGGGAGCAGACACAGATGAAAAGCTGGCGTGATGACGGAGTAGAGCTTGGAGCGACGCCTCTGCGGACCGTGAGGTCCCAGGAGCTGCCAGGAGCTGGGGGAGACGTCTCAGGACCCCAGAGGGGACCGCCCTGCTGACACCTTGATTTCCGACTTCTGGGCTCCAGAACCGGAGAAAACACCTTTGTGTCGTTTTCGCCCACGAGTCTGTAGTTCTTTGTCCCAGCAGCTGGTACACTGGGTGTCTGATGAGGTTAAGCGCTGACTGTGTTGATGCCTGGTGCCATGACAACAGCGGGAAGGATTCCTCCCAGCGGCTGTGGGGCTCCTGTTCTCCGCGGTGCATTTTCTTCTCTGGTTCTTGCTTTCTGGAGTCACAGAAGCCGGGCAGTCCTATGACCTCGAGAGTCAGTACTGTCACCAGGCAACCCAGCCACCCAGCACTTGGTACCCACATCCTTGCTTCCACGTGGCCTTTGTCCCGTGTCCCACCAGGGCTCAGTCTGATGGCCCTGTGGTCAGGGATGACCTGGTTTTCTACTTCCTGCTGCGAAGGGGACTCATGGATTTCCCACATATGTGAGCAACTCCGACTGGAATCCTATTTGAGCTTGTTTCCTGTTTCCTAGGGTCAGTTCTGGTATGTTCCCCAGCAGGAAACAGTGCATTCAAGTTGAGCAGTCTGAGGGGAATTTAACAGGGACCACTTACAAAAGTTCAGGCAGTGTGTTAATTTCAGAATGAGACTATAGGACAAGGTACACATCAGAACTGGAGACTGACAGCCACATCCTCTCAGGAGGCACAGCTTTCTGGATGAATTACAGGCTGATGCACATTTATGCTGGGGTTTCAGGAGCTGAGCCGTGAGTATAAATCAGACTCCTGCTGCTCTGCACAGGCCCTGTCTAAGCGGGCCCCCGCCATCCCCCAGAGACACTGACCACTTTCAGTCCTCGCACACTAGCTCATTTCAATCTCAGGGGCAGTGTCCTCACAGCTCCTGGGCCCCAGGCCTTCACCACGTCAGCAGCTGGGACCCCTGCGGGCCACCCCAGCTGTGGTGGTCCCATGACCATGCGCTGCCCAGGATCCGGTGCGGGGGCTCCACGGGCAGGCTGACGGGGACACATTTCTCTGGTGACTGCACCACCCATAATCTCCTGTCACTTTCACAGCATGGAGAGGGCCCTGTCCTCACCCCGCCCACCTTCCTGTTCAGTGTGGGCACCCCTGGGCACAGGGATGCCCTACTGGCACCCCCGCCCCCTCTCCGTTCACAGGCAAGTCCCTCCCAGGCCCCAAGAACATCACAGGGGCCCCCATGGGGTGCGGCAGCCTGGTCTGCTCTCTGGTGAGCAGCTCGCACCCACCTTTCCTCTGTCTCCTGCCCACTCTGCAGTCTACCTGGGGGGGGCTCTCTGCCTCGGTGGCCCCTGTTTCAGAAATATTCCTGCACTCACTGCTGCCTGGGAAGGATGTCGACAGAGCCCTTCATCTGTCCAGGTGCTGAGCTGGCGCCTTCAACATGCCCACTGGAAGACAGGGCTTGTCAGAGGGGTTGTATTCAGAGGGCTAGGGCAGCTCCATGGAAGGAGGCTGAGCCCGAAGCCCAGGGAACTCGCCTCCCTGGGGTTGAACTCAAGGTAGGACGCATTGCCACGTTTTGCTGTGGCAAGTGCACCCCCAAACATCAGTGACTTCCCACAGGGGCCGAGTTCTCCCTTGTTCTGCTCATCCACTGCTGGTTGGATGGTGGTCCCCCAGTGATCTGGACTCCTTCTGAGCCAAGGAGGCGTGTGCGGCCAGTCTGGACACTGGCTGTAAAGTGTGGCTCAGAAATGACCCAGATCACCTCTGCTCACCTTGCGTTGGTCAAGCAGCCCACACTGGTCAAGGAGCTCCACCGAATTTCAAAGGTGGAGTTGGGGACAGGCCTAGTCCTCCCGCGGAGGGAGGAACAGCCAAGACTGAGACAGCACCTGCGGGCCGGGGTGGCTCCAGGGCCGGACGGGCCAGGATGGCTGAAGGGTGTCCACGGAGGAACGGGGCCCCCGGGGGGCGGGGGGAGAGATTCCCAGGTCCCCGTGTCCTGGTTTGCAGGTCGGGTAGGTGATCTGCCCTCATCCAGGGGCAGCAGAGGCCCTTTCGGGACTTCCTGGGGGAGGAACCTAAGGAGGCGAAGGATTCCAAAAGTCAAAATCAGAGAACTCAACAAAAGCAAGCCCTCAGTGACCAAGCGTCAGGCATGCAGGGCTGGGCGGTACCGGGAGCCATCTCGTGGGCTGTCCACTGTGCTTTCCCGGCGAGGTCTCTCCTGGCCCTGCGATGGGGATCGGGGAGGTCAAACCGAGCCTCGACACCCCGACTCCTCGCGCAATACGCCGCACACGGCTCCCGGGCCGGCCCGAAGCGCAGACATGCTCCGGGAGCTTCTCGTCCCGACCTGTGCCCGGCCGGCCGCACTGAGAGCCCGACCGGAGACCCAACCACAGCGACCTAACCAGGGGAACCCGAGGGCGCGGGCGCAGGTGCTCAGCGTCGCGGCGACCCCGAGCGCGCCCGTGCGTGTGTGTGCGCGCGAGCTCGCCGCGGGGTCTGGGCCGGCCGCGCGGGGAGGGGCTCCCGGCCCGGGCCAGCTCCCGCCGCGCCCCTCTTTCCGGGGGGCCCTGGTGCAGCCGCAGCGCTGAAGCGGCGCCGGGCGCGGGGCCGCTAGGCGGCGATCTGGCCTTGGCCTCAGCAGTCGTTTCCCGCTGCCCCTTCGCGGGTCCCGCAAGCGGCCTCGCCAAACTCAGAACCGCAGGATGAGGTTTAAGGCACCCCGGGTCGGGAGGCAGCAGCTCGGGGGTCGCCTTTATCCACCAAGGTCAGAGGGACCCCTTTCTTGTCTCCTGTCTGCCGCCGCGGCGCTGTGCGCGGCACCCGGCCCTGCGTGCGGCACCCGGCCCTGCGTGGTGGGCGGCGGGTACCCAAGGCCGCTGGAGGGATCTCGCTCCGGCCCCGGCCCCTGCCTGTCGGCTCCATCCCCGCGCCAGCTCCGCCCCCTGCTCCTGCCAGCCGGCCCCGCCCCTGGCCCTCGCCCCGCCCCGGCTCCTGCCTGCCGGCTCCGCCCCGCGCCAGCTCCGCCCCGCGCCAGCTCCGCCCCGCGCCAGCTCCGCCCCGCGCCGGCCCCGCCCCGGCGCTGCCTGAGGTCCCGCCCCGGCCCCGCCCCTGGCCCTCGCCCCGCCCCGGCTCCTGCCTGCCGGCTCCGCCCCGCGCCAGCTCCGCCCCGCGCCGGCCCCGCCCCGGCGCCTGCCTGAGGCCCCGCCCCGGCCCCGCCCCCGGCCCTCGCAGTCGGCGGAGCCGGCCGGGCTGCCGGGACCCCAGAGCGCCGAGCTCGGGGCGCAAGGCGGGCGCTGCCTGTCGTTCCCGCTCCCGCTCCCCGCCCGCGGGGCGGGCCATGCCCCGGACTCCGGCCGCGGTGCGCACTCCGGCCCGGCCATGAGGAGCGGCGCCGAGCGCAGGGGCAGCAGCGCCGCGGCGCCCCCCGGCTCGCCGCCCCTCGGCCGCGCGCGCCCCGCCGGCCCCGACGCGCCCCCGGCCCCGCCGCCCCCCGCCGCCGGGCAGCCCCGAGCCCGGGACGCCAGCGATGCCCGCGCGCAGCCGCGCCCCCTGTTTCAGTGGGGCAAGTGGAAGAAGAGGATGGGGTCCTCCATGTCGGCGGCCGCCGCGCGGAGGCCGGTGTTTGACGACAAGGAGGACGGTGAGAAGGGCCGCGCGGCGCGGACCTGGGAGCGCACTGGGGCCCGCGCCGCCGGGGAGCCCGCGCGCCCTCGCAGGGGGGCTGCGGCGGGAGGGTTTCCGTCGTCGGGGCGCCCAGGTTCCCGGGGCGTCTCGGTTTCCGAGGAAACTCGCGGACGGTGCCTGCCGTGCCCACGCGCGTCCCCCTGTCCAGCCGCGGCGCGGCGGGCGGAGCAGGCCCTCCAGCCTGGGGGAGTGAGGGTCGGTGGCCCCCACTGCAGCCAGGGCGCTGTGTCTGCGTTTTCCTTTACCGTGGGGTGCGCGCGCTCGGTTGCCCCTCTGCACCTGAGGGGTGCCGAGTTCTCCAAGGGAGTCGCCCGACCACAGGTGGCGCGGGGGCCGGTCCCTCGGAGTTCTCAGTGCCGGCGACCAGCGCCGCGTGGCTCCGGGCGTGCCCACCTTTGCACTCAGATGTGCGGTGGAGGCTTGCCTTTGTGCAAAAGGCTTCCCTTTTGGGAACTAGTTTGCCCTAAGTTCCCCCTCCAGGCTAGTGACCTGGAGGTGGGCGCCGTTGGGAAGCAAGAGACCGAGGCAGGCCTGTGGGCACGCCTCCCTGAGCCCTGCTGGGCACAGGGCCTTTCCCTTAGCACCCCCGGGGCAGGTGGCAGTGCCCGCCCCTGAGCACCGTGACACGTCCACAGGCAAGCGTGCAGCTCTTCTCTCAGATGTCATGCAGATAAGTTAAATGCTATCAGATGACACATTTGATTTTTTTTTGACATTTTCTTAAAATAGTCGAAATATGCATTTTTCACTTGTAGGCAGCCTGCAGCGGGTAGGATGGATCTTTTATAATTTTAGAGCACAGCTTAGCCAAGGAGCCCAAGCTATTTATTTCTGATAAATAATTTAAGCATTATAGGAAATTACAATGCTATGACCTAAGGCCAGTGTTGGAGAATGTGCAGCCTGGCGGCAGTCCTCACAGGGGGATGGGGAGCCTGCTGTCCGGTGGGGTGGGGGAGGTCTGGAGGAAGCTGGGTCACAATGAGCCCGGTCACGGGGCAGGGGGCATGGGTGTTTGGACATGGTCAAGGAGTGAGGCCTTCAGGACCGACCACGCCCGCACAGCGTGTTCTGGGGAGACCTGTCTTCGTGTTCTGAACTTTAGGGCACAACTTACCACTGGGGATGTTTCATATGTTGCATGTTTTTGAGTTTAAATATCCTAAGTGTAGAAAGCCCAGAGTGAATTAGGAAGGAATCAGGAAGCAGATTGCATTTAGCTCTGGCTGTAGGAGCAGGATCAGAAAACGTCTGAGAAATGCATCTGATTTCAGGACTCACCAGTGTCAGCCCAGAGCTGGCCCTCTCTCATGTCTTTGCATTTTGCTCTCCAAGGCGGAAAATGTAGGCAGAGAGGCATTGATGTAGCTCAGTGGCTGCCTTTAGCTTTGAATGGTAGAATTTTACTGCCTGTTCAGAGTATTAGGTTTCAGAATCCAAGGAACATTAAAGAGGCAAAAAGAGCACAGAATCCACCTATGATTCTTGAATCTGATATGAGAATTATTTCACACATTCTCCACCGTCCCTGTTCGCCTGAAGCCGGGCAGCAGAGGTGCCGGCTATTCCGGGCTTGTGCAGGTGGGAGCTGACTTCGGCAACAGGTGCACGCTCTTCAGCACACGTGCCTGTCAGTCACTCGCCCATCCCTGGGCTCGGTGGCCAGGTCTCCAAACTGAACACCTCAGGACGAGACTTAGCTGGGCTTTGGTGAGATTAGAGGGCCAGGACTGACCCTGGGTCTGATCGCCGTGGGTGCGATCCTGGTGGGCGGCCCCTTCGTCCCGGTTTTATTCTGTTTTTGTGTCATCGTCAGGGTGCACACGGCTCGGGGATCATAGTACGTGTTTGCAAAGAAAATGTGTGCAGCTCTTGGCCTGAGGGCTGTGGGTTTATTTACATGGAAAGAGTGGGCTTTGGTAAGGAGGAGGGCCGGTCTTCCAGGAGGGCAAGGCTTCACCCCACCTTTCTCTGAGGGCAGGCAGCTGTCCTCCCCGGACAAGGTCCAATACTTCCTCGGCCCCGTGGCGGGTGAGCCTAAAGAGGCAACGGTGCTGTGCTGAGGGCTTGCGTTTACTGGGACTGCCTGGTTGCCATGGTGATATGAGACCTTCTGATGAATGTTTTAGATTAAAACACCCAATTAGTATATCAAATTTGGTATTCAGAGAAAAAGGAAAAAGAAAATAAGAGTGCAGTTTAACGGCATGCCAGGTAGATGCCAGCTGAAAAGCAGAGTTGTGACACGTTGGCCCTGAAGGTCCCGCGTCCCTGTTAACCCCGAGGTGTCTGAGCCCGTGATCAGCCTGTGCTGGGCCGCCTTCACAGTCCTCTGGGCCTCCTCCTCGCACCGGGCCCCTTTCCCTCTGCCAGCAGCCCCTTGCCTCCTCTCGTCCTGGCCTCATGGCTTCGGGAGCCCTTGATTCAGGGGTGGACCTTGCAGGGCCTGCAGTCTGCTGCTCTGCCGGGCCTGCAGTCTGCTGCTCTGCCCAGCCTGCGGTGTGCTGCTCAGACGCCCTCATCCCTCTTGTCTGGACATCTTCCATCACCTTCCCCAAGCAGCTGGGTGACCAGTAACCCGGGGGTGGGGGGACACCTGCCCTTCTTGGCTGTCTGGCTGTTCTAAAGCCTAACATGGGATTAGGTTGCAAGTGGGGAACAACCAGCCATCAGGGAGGTTTGCCTTCACCCAGAGGCCTGGAACTGAAGCTTCGCTGGGGGCGGCAGAGTGCCAGTCCTCGACGTGCAGGGTGGGGGGCGGTAAGGTGGGACTTGGGGCTCCCGGAGTCTCATGACCTTTTATGAAACTTACAGAACCTTTTTTAAATTATAGAGGGATTAAAATGTATAAATTTGTGAAAAGTTTAGACTTTCCTAAAGTTGTCCTAAACAGGAAAACCGAGGCTTCGGTAACTAGCCCGGAAAGGCCTCTGAGCGTATGCCTGCCCCAGCCCCTCACTGGAATGCACTCACACGTCGGTTGTGTAGAGACACACTTTATGGCTTCGGTGCAGAAATGGGATCATGCTCCATTTATGGTTTTGTCTAAACCTGCTGTTTTTACTTCGCGAGGTGTTGTGACGTCTCGTCAATCTAAAGGATCACTTCTTGGCTAAATTTCCAAGGGCTGTTCTCCATCCTGTGAACGAGACTCAAAGGATGCTCTTAAAAACTGTGGGTGCCTCCCTGCCTGGAAACCCAGGTTGGATTTGTTGGGGGGCAGCTGGGGGACGCTGGAGCTCAGGCATCAGCACGTGAGCAACTCAGCAGCGAGCGTTGTTGTGTGTTCATCGTGGTCCACCTGACGGTGTTCTTTAGGGAACATTCCTGGGGCTGACACTGCCGAGTCCGGAGAGCACACAGAGTGCGGCTTGGTGCACCCGCCAGCTCCCTGGGGACGCGCCGCCCTGGGGCACGCCGCTGTCCTGGGCGCTTGTTGCACGGTGGTGACCCGGGGGTGCGGCTGCGGCAGGTGCTGGGTGCCTGGAGGAAGGAGGAGGTGGGGAGACCGACGTCGGACAAGGAGGAGGGGGAAGGAGGGTGCCCTGCCCTCGGAGCCACGGGGTCCTCCTGTCCCACCCTCACTGCTTCTGGGCGTTGGTGACGTTATTACTGTTTGACCATCTGAATGATGGCGTTGCTGCTTTGCTTGCTGCTGAGGTTGGTCATCTTTTTCTTTCCACGTTTGTGTTCTGCTTTCCTGAATCGCCAGCTCCTAGCCCTGCCCTGATAAGAGGCGCTTGTTCGATCCCTGGGTTGGGAAGCAGACCACTCCAGTCTTCTTGCCTGGAGAATCCCATGCACAGAGGAGCCTGGCGGGCAGCAGGCCATGGGGTCGCCATGGACACGACTGAAGCGACTTCGCACGCACGCACGCACCCCTGCGCCAAGCCTCCCGTTGGGCTGTTGCTGCCCTGTGTCTCTTCACGGTCCCCAGGATGGAAGGGCCCTGGGGCGTCGTTCATCTTCTGTGCTGCTCGTTTTGTTTTTTTCTTCCCACGGGCTTGCGCTTAATTTTTCTGCGGTCTGAGCCAGCGAGACCCTCCTTGCTGGCGGTTTTCGGCCTTTGTGTCCAGTTACACCAGGACATAAGGCTCGTTCGGTTCTAAAGCCTGCACTTTCCTCCAGTGCTTCTGTGGTTTCACTTTTCACATTGCGGCTTTTGATCGCTCTGGACTCACACTGGACACAGCGAGGGCTTTGCCTCCCGCGGGCCCTGCGCGTGCTTAGACCAGGCACATTCATTGTCTGTTTTTGTTGAATTGTGAGCAAGGTCTTTGCACCCATCACGTTCCGCACTGGTTGGTGCTGGTACGAAGGAAAACTTAACTTTCAAAGATGTCTGTCCTGAGTGTGCTTTTCTGCGGAGGCTCCTCATGGCTCTTGAGTTGATTTTCCCAGACTTCCTGGGTGGTCGGTCGAGTCACCTGCCAAGAATGACTCGGTGACTTGAAAGTGTGTGTGCCGACCCTTCCTTGCTGTGTGCCCAGAGCTGGGGGCAGCAGAGTGCGTGGTGCTGAGCGCGAGGGGACCAGCCCGGTGGTCCCACAGCGTCAGTCCAGCCCCATCACTGAGTCCTCGTCTAGCGGCGCGTGGACCTGACTTACAGTAGGTGCCTCTCCCTTCCCTCCCGACCCTGGGGAGCGGGGCTGGCCGCTCTCTGTGAGGCCCAGGCTGACGGCAGTTCACCCCCCTCCCCCACAATGCGGGGGCCTTGGTGGCAGAAATGCGGTGGCTGCAGGCCCTGGGGTCCTCTACCAGCCAGCGGGAGTCCCTGGGCTCCCCGGTGCAGGGTCGGGTGTTCCGGTGGGCCGTGGGTCGGCCCTGAGCTTGATGTGTTCGCGAGGCTGACGCGGCTGGTCCGGGATGGGCCGGGGACTCGCTGTCATGCTTTTTATGTAACAAATGTCAGCTCTGCGTGTCTATCCATCTGGCTGTGTGTTTTAAAATGCTAAAAATAAGTTGATTTTCTTTTAAACATTTAACCACCCGTCTTTCCAGTTGAGGAGGGATGCAAGGATGCACGGGAGGTGAGCCTTGTTCGGGGCTGCTCTCTGAGGATGAGCCCTCCTGAGGCCCCAGGTCGGTTGGAGGGAGGCAAGGCCGAGGCCCAGCGTTTATTCGGAGCAGAGTCGGCTCGGCTCAGAGGAGCTTCCCAAACTGTCGGGGCCCCCAGGCCCTGGGACCTCGTGAAAGTGCAGATGCTGATTTGTCGGGCCTCGGGTGAGGCCTCAGGTTCTGTATTTCCATCCAACATCCCACCTGCCCCGGGGAGGGCAGCGGCACTAGACGCAGATGGGACCCACTTGGGTGGAGGGCTTGGTGAGAATAGTGGGGTGGGCATGGTCCCCGGGGCACTGGCGCTCCGCTGATGCCATTGGCGATGGGCGGTGCCTCGTCTGCATGTGGGCTGGCTCTTCCTGCCGAGAGATCTCTGGTTTTGCTCTTACTTCTGTGTTGCTCTTTTTCTCTGGCGTCGACCACGTGGACGCCCGCATCTGGAACAGCAGCGGTGCTTTGGGTCCCACGTTTGCGGCCGATGCCACAGACTGAACTTCTCCCTTCCCGTGATGAGCACTCCGCCTCCACGGACTCCCACCCAGCCCGGGGAGGCGCGCTGCCAGAGGCGGGTGGCTCAGGGCTGCGCCTCCCCCTCCAGGCCACCGTGTCCTCTCGTCCTGGCTGCTCTGACAGCCCAGCCCTGCCGTGGGGGCTGCCCTGCTCCAGGCCACCGCAGGCAGAGCCTTCCTGGGGCCCCAGGCCAGCCCTGCCTGCCTCCCGCTCCCAGCCCAGTGGTTCCCCGATCGGGGTCTGTGCCCCGTGGCCTTGGGCCAGGCTCCCCTGTGGGCGGGACGCTCAGAACCACGTCTGGTGTCTGTTCTTCTGAGGTCATGTTTCCTGTCCAGTTGGAGCTTTCCTCCTTGTGTGCTTGTCAGTCCCTCCCTCACTCTGCTGTCTCTGGATAAATCCCGGGAGAGGGAAGACTTTGGAGACCAGCATCTCTACTAGCTGGCGAGAGTCCAGCGGACGCTGGACCTTGCTGCTCCCGACAGCCCTGTCCCTGCTTCCCCGGGGGCGGGGGGCGGGTGGTCACCTGTCACCCTTTCTAGGCCTCTGTCCCGCCCCAGGGAGTGGACGCACGCTGACCAGCGCCCTGGAGGCCGCAGTGGGCTCCTCTCTTTTCCCTAAACGCTGGCTGTGGCCAGCATGCAGAATTACTTTAATGCTCAGAATTTGAGACAACTGGGGAGAAGCTACAATTAATAAAATCATTGTTATTTTTAAAAACCAGGATGCCTGCTTCATCAAAAGCTATTTTCTCATTGACCTGAAATCTCTGATTTAGAAACCAGGGCGCTGGGCAAGATCAGGGTGCCCCACCCAGCCCCGAGGTCACTCCCCCCACCCTCCACACCCCTGGGTGTGACTGAGTGTGTGGTGGCCTCCAGCACTTGGCCTGCACAGGCCCCGCAGAGTTGATGCCGTGCAAACTCGGCTTGGTGTTATTTACGTCCTGAAGCCAAGGAGATGGTGTGGGTGGGCGTCTGTGTCGCCCCCAATTGATAAAAATAGGAGCTGAGCACTTTCTGTTTCCACTTGCCAGGCGGGACCTGTCACTGATGCTGGGGACGTGTAGCGCCATGTGCACGAGCCTGGGGTCTGTTGGGCTTCTCAGGCGCGAGGCCCCCTTCCCACTCCTGTCCCGCGCGGGGTCTGTGGTGCTGGGTGCCGCTTCCCAGCCTCCCACCACAGACTCGGGCCCTGGGAGCCAGGAGTGGGGTCTTGGCCCCGGCCGCCCACCCGGGACAGTCTGTTATTTGCGTGTGTGTGCTTAGTCCAGCCGTGTCCGACTCTGTGCGACCCCGTGCTCTGTAGCCCACCAGGCTCCTCCGTCCATGGGATTCTCCAGGCAAGGATACTGGAGTGGGTTGCCATGCCCTCCTCCAGGGGATCTTCCCAGCCCGGGGATCGAGCCCGCGTCTCTTATGTCTCCTGCACTGGTAGGTGGGCTCTTTACCACGAGCGCCGCCCAGGAAGCCTGTTTGTTCTTTGTGTCTGGTAGTAATCAACCCCCGGACTCAGTGAGTTTGCAACAACCATTTACACTGTTTTCCTGATTCTGTGGTTGGGAATCTGGGCGGGTCACGTGCTCCACGCGACGTCTGTGGAGCTGGGAAAACCTGGTGGCCTCCCCGTCACGGCCCCCCCAGTCAGCTCAGCCACCCGCGGCTGGTGGCAGGCTCAGTGGGAGTCGTGTCCCTGGTGGGGGGTGGCCCCTGGGGTCTCAGCTTCTGTTGGGCAGCTGCCCCGTCAGTTATCTGTGACCATGTACCGCGTTGCCCCCAAACAGAAACAGAGCAGCTGGATGCAGCGACATCAGCGCCTTGTTTCGGGAGCTGGTCGCTCGGGAGTGGCCTGGATCAGGGCCACACTGGGCTGCGGGGGTCACGCGTGTTTGCAGCGTCCCTGATTCTCCTGTTTCCTTTTTATTCTTTGTGTCACGGTTGTCTTGTGTCTGTGAAGTCGTGTTTTAGCTCCTCAGGCGGACGGCACGGGGCTTAGAGGAGGGAAGGAGGCAGACAGGAGGGGTGAAGGGTCACGTGCCGGAGGAAGGGCGGACCCAGTGCCCATGTCGTGCCTGGCTTGTGCGCACTGGCATGGCCCTGCCTGGCGGTGGATCTCCCTGGCGTTGACCCAGAGGGGCAGGTGGGCAGCCGTGGGGGTGGTTGCTCCCTCCGGGACAGGACACTGAGCAGGGGGCCTGGGCACTCTTCCTGGTGGAACTTGAGTTGGACGGGGATCCTGGGCGTGGCCCACGGCAGTCAAAGCTGCAGACAGCAAGGGGCGTGGTCCCCGCAGAGCCCCAGAGCTGGACCTGGTGCAGACCCTGGGGGCAAGCGGGGCGTGGGGGAAGGGAGTGAGAGTTTGGGGCCAACGCCTGCTGTCCCTTGTCCAGCATCACCGACCTCACCGCACCCGCTCAGCCACGGAGTGCCGCGGACCTGCTCCCGCCCGGAGACGCGCCCCAGTTTGGGTGATAGATGATGCGGCTGGCCATCCAGCCGCAGACACTGCTGCTGGGTGATCTTTTATTCCTTTTAGCTTTTTATTATATAACCAAAGGTGACAAGAAAAGTATTAAGAAATTCGGTGTCTTATGTAATCTCAGCGCTAAGATAAGCATTTGTGCTTTTTCACACCCCCTTCCAGTCCATACTTGAACACTCACGGAATATATATGACTTTTAGAGTAAACTTTATCTAGAACATTTTTAGCTTCACAGAAAATTTACAGAGAAGTTGTGAAGGTGGCACAGAGGGTTCTTATATATCCCACACCTAGTTTCCCCTGATGCTAATATACTGCATTTGTCATGATTAGGGAGCCAGTGGTGAGATAACACTGTACTAGTCAGGGTTCTCTAGATGAACACCAGATGATAGAATAATAACGTGTGTGTGTGTGTGTAATTGAGCATTTTTGTTGTTCTGTCCCTCAGTCGTGTCGGATTCTTTGTGACCCTGTGGACCTCACCATGCCGGGCTTCCCTGTCCTTCAGTCTCCCGGAGCTTGCTCAAACTTATGTCCATTGAGTCAGTGATACCATCCAACCATCTCATCCTCTGTCGTCCCCTTCTCCTCCTGCCTTCAATCTTTCCCAGCTTCAGGGTCTTTTCCAATGAGTCAGCTCTTTGCATCAGGTGGCCAAAGTATTGGAGTTTCAGCTTCAGCATCCGTCCTTCCAATGAATATTCGGGGTTGATTTCCTTTAGGTGGACTGGTTGGATCTCCTCGCAGTCCAGGGGACTCTCGAGAGTCTTCTCCAGCACCACAGTTCGAAAGCATCATTTCTTCGGTGCTCAGGCTTCTTTATGGTCCAATTCTCACATCCATACATGACTACTGGAAAAAGCATAGCTTTGATTATACAGACTTTTGTTGGCAGAGTTATGTGTCTGCTTTTAAATAAGCTTCCTAGGTTTGTCATAGCTTTTCTTCCAAAGAGCAAGTGTCCTCAAGTGCCCACCCACATCAGGGAGGGCCGCCTCCTCTGCTGAGTCCCTGGTTCAACTGCTAATCTTGCCCAGAAGCTCCCTCCAGAAGAGGCACAGAACACTTTAACCTGGTGCTCCGGGCCAGTCAGCATGACACGTGAAATGAACCACCCCAACTCTCAGTAATACTGAAGTCACGGCTTATTCAGATTGGCTGTTTTTACTGAACATTCTTTTTCTGTTCTGGGGTCCCATCCAGGATCCACATGACATTTCACTGTCCAGACATCTTTAGGCCCCTGTGAGCTAAGTCAGTTTCTCAGACTTTCATTGTTTTGATGACCTTGACAGTTTTGGGTCTTTGGGAGGAAGACTACGGGGAAAATGCTCTTCTCGTCACGTCCTGTTGAGGGTGACGATGCTCAGCCTGGCTTACTGCTGCTGATGTTGACCTTGACCACCTGGCTGAGGTCGTATCTGTCAGCTGTCTTCATTGTCAGGGCCTCCTTTCCCCGTCCACACTGTGCCGTCCCCATGGGGTAGGAGGCTGGGGTCCACCTCCTTTAGGGGCAGGTATCTACGTGACATCACTTGGAATTCTTCGACAGAAAACTTGTGTGTTCTTCCCAGTTGCTTTGTTACTCAGTCATTCCCTCGAGCCCTTGCAGACTCACGGATCTCTGTTCTGTGCTTTGCGTTACAATCCAGAGCTCTTGTGTTTTGCTTACTTTCTGCTCAGATCGGCCAGCTTCTGCCACCAGAAGCTTCTCAGTGGGTCCTGGTCCCTTGGGCCTGCTGCCCTCGCCGTTTTCTGTCTTTGCTTCTCTCTGAGCACTTCCTTACTTTTGGGACTAGAGCATGCTGCAGACTCAGTGTGTATTCCCAGCCCGACCCCCGCATCAGTCAGTTCTCCCAGGAGCCCAGCTGCTTCTTCTGGGTTAGGGTGTCAGACACCAAGGTCTGAGTGCTGGGGTTGCTCACCCTTCCTGGGAGAGAATGACCTTTAAAGCACAGAGCTGTACCCAGCGCACCGCTCAGCCTCAGGCCCAGACTCTTGACCTTCAGGAAGTCTGCACAGGCCCAGAGCAGGTCCCTGGCCCGTCCCCTCCTAACCCAGGGCCCCTCCACCTGCACTGGGGCATGGACAGTCTGTCTCCAGGCCTGCAGGCAGGCCTGCCCATGGTCCCAGCTCTGGGTGGGGAACAGCGGCCTACAGGTCTGGCTCTGGGGAACCCAGAGCTGTGCCTGAGCTGTGCTCTGTGCCCAGTTCGCGTTTCATAACTGTCGACGCATGGTAGCCCAGGCTCCCGGGGGTGGACGGGCATGAACCAGGCGTTTTTGTGTCCCCAGGGTGGAGATTGACGCCAGGCATTCAGAAGACACTCTCCGTGTGTCTGGGGGAGGGTAGATGGCCTGCTTCCTGCTCCCATGTCCCGAGCTTCCCTTGACGCCCTGTCCCTGCTCGTTGGTTCCCCGTTTGCAGCAGAACTCCTGAGGGCCTGGTCCACGTGGACGCCTGTTCCTTGACCTGCAGGCCAGGATTTGTCCCTCGGCCCCCAAGCCCTCGTGAGGCTCCCCTGCATGGGGGGAGGCTGACGCCTAGTTCTTGCGTCTCCGTCTGGACCCTCCAGCTTCCCTCTCCCAGGACGCCCCTGCCCACCTCGGCCTCTCCTCCTGCCACCCCGGTGACTCCGGAGCGCTGGGCTCCTTTCCTGCTTTGCTCACGCGGACGGTCTCGCAGTTTCAAATGCCGTCCGTATGCCACGCCTCCCAAGCTTCCCTCCAGCCAGGACCTTGCCTCCCACATTCCAGGCTTGTCTCTGGTTTGGGTGTGATGCGCATGTCCTTTAGCGTGTTCACACCCACACCCCTGCAGCCTCCCTCCTCACTGACTTCATCCTTCCAAGTGCCCTCTGACCCCTCCGCACTTGACACGCCCCCTCCCCAACCTGGGCCTCACATGGCACCTTGGTTCTGCCGTCCAGAGCACCGACTGCCCGCGTCCCCGCCGCCCCACGCACCCCGCGCTCCCCTCCCTGCCCCTCCATCCCGAGGTAGCAGCCAGGCTCACCCACCCCAGCACCTGCTTCGAGGGCCCCAGGGCTGAGAACTCGCAGGGTACCGGGCTCAGCCTGGGGTTCTGGGTTTCACCTGTGTGTGCGTGTGAGCACGAGCGCGTGTGGGAATGTGTGCACCTGGGGTGTGCATGCTGTAGCTGGGCTCACAGGCACTGCCCTGGCCGGCCCGCCCTGAGGACCCCCGTCCCCCCTTGTGGTCCCCGTGGAGGTGCAGATGCCGCGGTGCTGGCTCCCTGGGGTGGGCAGCTCTCCCGCGAGGTTCTCCCTCAGGAGGACCCCGTGGTCTGCTGCAGGGGAGCCTGGGGTGTTGAGCGAGCCCAGGGTTTGGTGGGGAGGCAAGGCCCGTGCCTGACCCATGTACGGGCTCTGCTTCTCTTCTCTGCTGGGCTGGCAGGAGCCAGCAACCTGCAACACCCCCACTTCCGGCATCCAGCTCACGGGAGCTGCAGCCAAGGAATGGCCATCTTGGGCACACAGGTGGACCTGGAGCCCACATGGGCTGCGCCTGCCAGCTCCGAGGCTGGGGGCTCCATGCGGAGTGGCAGGTGAGGTCAGAGCCGTGGGGTGCTGTGCCACAGGCTGGGGGGTTGGGTTTGCTCAGCACAGCTTACCTGGGGGTCGATCACTTCCCAGGGCAGGGGCGTGTCCTGCCCTCCCCCTGGGCTGACCCTCGCCTTCAGGCCCTGGGGGTGCAGCCTTGGACTGAGCATTGTGGCTGAGATGGTGAGGGGACAGTGGTCACCTGGGGTCACGGGTGGGCCTGGCCTTGGACCCATGCGGGTGTGTCCAGTGGAATCTCAAGAAACCTTTACAGAACAAACTCAAGTTATTTTTAATTAAAAGAAAGGAAGCAGTGCTCCAGAAAGCTCAGGTTCGCTTGTGTGCAGATCCTGTTAATTGAGCGGCTCGGGAGGCTGTTAATTACTCTTATCAGCAGCGTCTTCTCTCCCAAGGGCACTCATGTCCCGTCTTATCAGCGTACAAACGACGTGCCCCCCGCTGAGGGCGCCGATCTCAGAGGGAGTGGCTGCCTCTGCCCCGGGCCTCGGGTGCGGCGTGCCTGCGTCCAGCCGGCCTCCCCGCGTCCTCGGCTGCCGGCCTGGCCCTGTGCTGGGAAGGGGAGCCAGTCTGTCTCATGTCGTTCCCTTCGGTCCTCAGTGGTCATTCTGGGAAAGGAGTCGCTTTTAATCTGGGGGAAGCCCAGTTTTTCACTCATTTCTCCCTTTGGGGTTTGTTCCTTTTGTGTCTTGTCTAGAAAATAGTTACCTAACTCGTGGTCATAAAGACTGGTTTTTCTTTCTTCTAGAGCTTTTATGGTTTTACTGTTATTTTTTCCTTTTGTACAAAAAGCACATATCATTCCCCCATCACAAAATCGGGTGGCTGAATTATAGGAACGAAACCAGATCAAAGACATAAAAAGAGAAACTAACCACTTATGCTGGAACCTACCAGACTCTTGGAGTGGAAATGAGCTTGTCTCTATGAGAATTTAACTTTGTTGCTTTGGAGTCCAGAAAGACCCCAGTGCTTTTCGACAATGGCCAGGGTTTTCCCGAAGGAAGCTCATTCCGGATTCTCGCCTTTCCCACTGAGGTCTTCAGGGGAACGGCGTTCCAGGTTGCCCTGTGGTCCCGTAACCTCAGTTCTTTAGTGTGATCACGTTCACGTTTACAGGGTCGGCGTGGAGACCCTTTCCCTCCGCTGCAGTGATCCGACTGCTGCTTCAGTCCACGCTGCACGTCACGTTGGCGTTGATGTTGCCCAGATGCCAGGGCCAGGACTCGGTCTCTGCTTCCTCTCCTGCCTCCCTCCCTGCCCTTCCTCTGCTGTCTCCTCTCCCCTCCTCCTCCTTTGCATCTGCTGTCTGCGTGACCCGGCGCCGCCTGCTGAGACCATCACCCTCAACCCAGGAGCGCCCCTTGGTGTCCTTCTGCGACTTGTGCTCGTGGCCTCCTCCTGGCTCTGTTCTGTCCGTTGATCTCTTTGTCTTTACACCGACGTCACACTGTGCTGATTATTGTAGCTTTACAACGAGGGTGAGAGCGGATGTGTTTGCCTCCAACTTTGTTCTTTTTCCAGATTGTTTTGACTATTCTAGATCCTCTGCCTTCCTCTGTAAATTTTAGCATGAGTTTATCGATTCCTAAAGTAAGCTAATAGGCAGAGTACATCATGAGGAACGCTGGGCTGGAAGAAGCACAAGCTGGAATCAAGATTGCTGGGAGAAATATCAATAACCTCAGATATGCAGATGACACTACCCTTATGGCAGAAAGTGAAGAGGAACTCAAAAGCCTCTTGATGAAAGTGAAAGAGGAGAGTGAAAAGGTTGTCTTGAAGCTCAACATTCAGAAAACAAAGATCATGGCATCTGGTCCCATCACTTCATGGGAAATAGATGGAAAAACAGTGGAAACAGTGTCAGACTTTATTATTTTGGGCTCCAAAATCACTACAGATGCTGATTGCAGCCATGAAATTAAAAGAGGCTTACTCCTTGGAGGGAAAGTTATGACCAACCTTGATAATATATTAAAAGCAGAGACATTACTTTGCCAACAAAGGTTCGTCTAGTCAAGGCTATGATATTTCCCGTGGTCATGTATGGATGTGAGAGTTGGACTGTGAAGAAAGCTGATCGCCGAAGAATTGATGCTTTTGAACTGTGGTGTTGGAGAAGACTCTTGAGAGTCCCTTGTACCACAAGGAGATCCAACCAGTCCATTCTAAGGGAGATCGATCCTGGGTGTTCATTGGAAGGACTGATGCTAAAGCTGAGACTGCAATACTTTGGCCACCTCATGCGACGAGTTGACTCACTGGAAAAGACTCTGATGCTGGGAGGGATTGGGGGCAGGAGGAGAAGGGGACGACAGAGAATGAGATGGCTGGATGGCATCACCGACTCGATGGACATGAGTTTGAGTGAACTCTGGGAGTTGGTGATGGGCAGGGAGGCCTGGCGTGCTGTGATTCATGGGGTTGCGGAGAGTCGGACACGACTGAGCGACTGAACTGAACTGAACTGAACTGAACTGAAAGTAAGCTAAGATTCTGATTGGGATTCCATGAAACTTGATCACTTAAAAAAGAACAAACTCCTTAACATGTTGAGTTTTCCAGTCCAGGAACACGGCACCTCGTGCATTTATTCTGGCCTTTGATTCCAGTCAGCGTGGCTCATAGTTTTCATTGTGCAGGGATTGCAAGCGTATTTTGTGTGTTTTTTGTAAATAAATTGTTGCGTCTTGACTGTATCCCATAACCCTGTGGAACATGCCTACTCTAATATCTTGTCTGTAGATTTCATGGGGTTTTCTGTGTCACTTGTGAATGAAGACAGGTGTACCAGCTTTTGCTTTTTCACACAGTCTGGACACGCTGCACGATGTTGATTAGAGGCGCTGGGAGCTGGCTTCCTTGTCTTTTTTCTGGTCTTAGAGGGAGAGTGTCCGGTATTTCACCGTTAGTTACGATGTCCGCTGAGCTTTTTCGAAGATTCCCTTATCAGACTGAGGAAGTTTCCTTCTCTTCGTAGTCTGCTGAGTTTTTGTTTTAAAGTCATTAATGGTGGTTGGATTTTGCCAGACGCTTTTTTGTGTCTGTGGAGATAACTTCTTTGTTCTGCCAACGCGGGAAGTTGGACTTTTGAACAAAGTATCAGTCTCACATTATTAGGTTCATGTTTAAATATTGCTGAATTCAATTCGCTGATATTTTGAGGCGAGCCCAGTGGCTCAGTGGTAAAAAAATAAATCCATGTGCCACTGCAGGCGCTGCAGGAGACTCACATTCAGTTCCTGGGTTGAGAAGATCCCCTGGAGTTGGAAATGGCAACCCACTCCAGTACTCTTGCCTGGAGAATCCTGTGGACAGAGGAGCCTGGGGGCTACAGTCTGTGGGGTCGCAGAGAGTCGGACACGACTGATCGACCGAGCACACACGTGGCATACGATTTTTATTATACTCACTGGGGATATTGGCCTAGAATTTCCTTTCTTGTGATGTCTTTGGCAGGTTTATGCCAGCCTCATAAAATGGGTTGGAGGTATTCCCTCCTCCTCTGTTTCCTGTAAAGTCTGTGTGAGGTTGGTGTCATTTCTCTGTTAAACCTTTGCTAAAGGTCACCAGTGAAGCCACTGAGCCTGGAGCTTTCTTTGTGGGACAGGTTTAAGGACAAACTCGATTTCTTTGACAGCCAGGGGGTGTTCAGGTTCCCCGCTTCTCCTCGGGCTCGCTTTGCTAATCTGTCTTTCAAGGGGTGGAGCTGGCCCCTTGCATGAAGCGCTGGTTCTCCTTCCAGGGTCTGCAGCGACACCGCTCCTTCACCCCTCTCTCTTCCTGTCCATCAGTCACCACGAGGATGATGAAACCTCCAGTCCTGCAGGTTGGTCTGTCCCTTCCTTTCCTTCTGCTGGTTTGCTTCGTGTGTGTGTCGGGTTTTGGCTGCATGCGCGTTTGGTGCTGCTGTGTCTTTTTGGAGGACTTGAACCTTTATCCTTAGGACGTCTGATGATGTTCCTTGGCTCCAAGTCAACTTTGATGTTAATGTGGCCACCAGGTTTCTTTGCTTGGTTTTTCTATGAGCAGCTGTTTCCTCCCTTAACCTCTTGCCTCTGTACCTTTAAGGAGGAAGCATTTTTTTTTTATAAATAGCACTTGGTTGACTCCGGCTCTTTAAATCCAGTCTGGAGATGCCTGCTTTTTGGAAGAAATGTTCATCCGTTCACTTGAATGTAATTGTCGATGTATTTAAGCCCCAAATCTTGCTATTTTCACTACTTTTCCATTTGCTGTCCCCATCAATTAATTATCATCAATCTCCTGAGTTATGGGCTTCTCTGGTGGTGCCTCTGCCGATGAAGGAGATGTGGGTTTGATGCCTGGGTCAGAAAGGTCCCCTGGAAGAAGGCATGACAACCCACTCCAGTCTTCTTGCCTGGAGAACCCCATGGCCAGAGGAGCCGGGTGGGAGCCCGTCCACAGGGTCGCACAGAGTTGGACGCGACTGAGTGACTTCACACAGCTCGCCTTCTCCTGTTAGAACAGAAGCCCCTTGAGGGGAGGAGCACTGTTCCCTGGGAGCATTCCCCTGGTCTTGGGGAGGGACGGCCCAGGGCTGCAGCCCTTGCTTGGGCTGTTTGCCTGGATGGGAGAGGCCTGGGTGGTCGCAGGGTCTGCACGGGCGGCAGCGCCCAGCGCCTGCCCCTCCAGTCCCCGCCCTGGTCTGCCTGTCCCGCTCCTGGTGCAGTGAGTGAGGGGCCCCCGTGGCTGGGCTGGGTGGTCTCGGGCCTCGTTTGCTCCAGATCGCCTCTTCAACGCCGTATCACTGAGTTTGTGAGGTGCCTCCCCTCTGTGGGCAGCGGGGGCTGGAGGCTGCAGGTGCCCCAAAGTCCTCAACAGCAAGTCTCCGAATTTGGAGAATCTGAGAGAGGGAAAGGCCTGCCTGCAGTTGGCCGGCCGCTGGTCGACGCCACTGGCTCCGCGTGGGGAGGGGGCTGCACCCTCGGCTCCTGTGGGGGACGGCGCGGGGTGGGGGCGTGGTGGGGTGGGGCCTGTTGGAGAATCCCTGTCCAGGCTTCTCTGGCTGGGGGGAGGAAGAGTTGAGCCCCCGGCCAGGTGGCAGTCTGCTCCCTCTGGACCCGAGCAGTACGGGCAGCCCCTTCTGGCGGCCGGACCCTGCCCAGCACATGCTGGGCACTCCTGCACCCCTGCCCCCGCGTGATGGCCCCCTGTCCTTCAGTGGACATCGCTGCCCATTTCAGGCCATGGAGAAGGGCGTCCAGGCTGCCAGGTCACTGGCCAGGAAGGTCCACCAGGATCCCGGAAGCTGGGCACCAGTGACACGTCCTGCTCCGGTGTCACCCACGGCCTGTGCTGCCGGGGCCTGGAACCGCATGGTCAGCAGAGAAGGGTGGGCCCTGCGAGCAGCCCGCAGACGCTGAGCCCAGCGGGTGCTGCCCTGGGCCCCAGGCCTGGTGACCTCCATGGGTTCCTGGTCCGGCCCAGCCCTTTCCAACCCCGCGTGGCCTACCCCTCCTCTCCCCTGGACGCCCGCACGCAGTTTCCTGCCTGGGAAGGTGTCCGCGTAGGTGGTGGCCCCCTGTGGGGGTCAGAGGACATGGGCACTGGGCCTGGAGGACCCAGGGCAGAGCCAGCGCCTCAGCCTCAGCCTCAGGGGCAGCTCCGGGCCTGAAAGTGGACCCGCCGCATGGTCCCTTACTGGTCCTCTGCCCTCTGCAGGGACGCTGCGCCTTCCCTGGGGACGGGAGGGGGCAGCCGTGTCCCTTCCGCCAGCTCAGCTCCGTCCAGCCTGGTAGCCGGTGGTCAAGGTGTTTCACTGGTGGCCCCTGGTCTCATCACGGGTCACCGAGCGATCACGGTACCCTTGGCTGCCTCTGCCTGATGGTCACTGACTTTAGTTTGTTTCTCTCGAGTGCGGGCTTCCGTGTGCCCCCAGGACAGGATCTGCTCTCCCTAGCACGAGCCTGTGGCCCTCCGCTAAATAAGCAGCTCGGGTTCTCAGGTGCCTTCGCCGCGGAGCTGGCTTACACGGCGTGGACTCCGCTTGGGGGCGGCGGATCCTAACGCCTGCAGAAGGTGACACGGGGGCCTTTGTGGTCCCAGCTGGTGCTGGGGCTCCGCCAGGCGGGGGCCGCGTGGCTGGGAGGGGGCAGCGTGAGTCTGCTTTTCTCTGCAGCGGGGTGGGTGGTTCTGCGGAGCCTTCACATTGCAACAGTTGCAGGCGCCCCCGAGGCCGGGTGTGCGGGTGCCGTGTGTGCCTGGTGGGTGGCTCGGCCAGAGGGCACGGCCCCTCGTGGCTTGGGGGATGGCGCCCTCCCTTCCCACACCCCTCGGCTGGGCCCGGACGGCCACGTTGGAGGGAGCCCCAGCTGATGCTCCGCTCCTCCCGCTGGGGCTTGGGGATCCCGCAGCCCCCAAGCCCAGCCTGCAAGGCCCCCACCTGTGAGGTTTGCTTCCCCCGCCAGTGGCCCGCGGGAGCCGTGTGACCAGGTGTGGCGTGGAGGCACATGCGTCCGAGAGGTCGTGCTGTCCTGGGAGTCATCTTCTCGGGAAGTTTTTAATTTCCTAAGACAATGTTTCCAGTGCTTTCCAGACCAGGGCCCAGGAGCATATTCCTGGGCTGCGTGAGCCTGTTTTATTCTTTTAAAAAAAAATAGCCATTCACCTTGAGCATTGGGGTGACGGGTCCAGGCCCCTGAAGACGTGAGTTGGCAGATGCTGGGGTGTCTGGTGAGATGAGTAGGCACAGCGGGGTGACTTTTACATCTCATTTAAAAGGCGCTTAAAAAACAGACAAGCGTGAGCAGAAAGTGGCCCAGACTTTCATGTCCAGGCCATGCCTATCGACGTAAAAAGATAATTCAGGTGGGAGGGTCAGACGTTGAAACTGCCCGGGGACAGAACGTGGAGCGTGAGGGCCCGCGTCACACTCGCGGGTGGGGCTCTACACGTGGCTGCCGGCGTGGCGGCTCCAGCTCACGTGACCCGATTGGCACTTGCAGGGCCTCACTGAGTGCTTCTCCTGAAGCTTGGTGGTGTCCGTCCGGTTTTACCATCTCCACAACACCCCGTCTTCCCGCGGTGTCCGAGGGGTGTCCCCAGCGCTCCTCGTGGACCGCTGGGTGGTCTGGGGTTGCCCTGGTTTTGTAGGTGGAGACGCATTTCCGTGAGTCCGTCCGTGTGGACGTCATGGCAGCAGCGAGTGCTTCTGACCCTGGTGGGTGTTGCTAACAGTTTCTGGAAGGGCTGGGTGCTCACAGGGCCCCCCATAGGGCTTGGGGTGAACCAGCCTCCCCACAGCCCCAGCCTTGGGTGCAGGTCAAACCTGTCTCCGTGGAATGTGGGGGGCGTTGTGATGATGGGAACTGGGGGTCCGTCCCGTGCCCGATTCCATGTCCGTGTGGTGCCTTCCCATCGGGGCCGCTGCATTCTCTGATTGATTCTCTCAATCGTGTGTACCAGTTTGTTTAAGGAAATTAACCCCTGGTTTGGTCATATCGATCACAAATGCCTTTCCCAATTTTGTAGTATTTTGATTTTTAAAAAATTTGTGTTTTTTTTCCATACACAAGTTTCCTGATTTCTGTATGATTAAATTTGTCTATCTGACAACAAGTCTTTGCTTTGTGGCTTCTGGGGTTTGCTTCCTTTTCAGAAAGACCCCTCTTGCTCCAGAATTATGGACAAATTCACCCTCTTTGCCCTAGAACGCTTCCATGGATTTACTGCGTGTGTGTGTGTGCGCGCACCACGTGTTTGCATGTGTCAGAGTCCCGAGGGTCACAGGCCAGCAGGAACCCAGGCTGTCAGCTCTCCATCCAGTGGGGCTGCTCTGCAGGCCCGTGGTCTCCTCACTCGACGATGCCCGCAAGGGTCGCAGGAGAGGCAGGCTGCCCACCTTCCTGCAGGTTAGAGGCCCGGGAGCTGCCCAGCACCCCCAGCCTGCCGCCTCCCTGCCTAGGGATGGCATGCAGCTGGTCTCCAGCTCTGTGGTGGTCGTGTGCCTGCCTCTGGGAGCGGGGTGGTCTCTCGTCCTGGAAACCACAGACCTGAGTGCCCCCGAGGATGCGGATTCCCAGCTCGGCTCCCTTCTCTGACTCTTATTTTTGGAGCATAAAAGAGAACAGAAGTCTCATGTTCTGACTCGAAATAATATCTTTCCTTAATTCTATCCAGTTTGGCCAAAAATAGACCCACCCCTTTTCCAGGATGATAATCCAGCCTCTTGAGCTGGGAGGTTGGGAGGGGGCCAGTGTCGTGGGCGTTTGGAGCATGGCTGTGGCCCCGGGACTCCAGGGCAGCTGCTCTGGGCCATGGGGGCTCCTGAACCACACCGGTCACCCAGGAAGCCGGCCCCGGAGCAGACCCGTGCATCCTTGTGTGTGCGGTGGGTGCCTTCCTACGATTCTTAGATGGCGCACCAGATCCTGTTTAAATGCCTGGGCAGCAGCTCAGGGGAGGGCGCTGGGCGGGCGGGGGGAGGCACATGTCTGCAGGACCCTGGGCACTGAAGCCAATCCCAACCCCCTCAGCTCTGGGTGTCTCGTGACTCTGTTTAAAAATCACCTTCCTGCATCTTTCCTCGAACACGTTTTGCTGCTGAATTTGTGCTGTTCTCTAACTGCACACCCACCTTCTAATTTTCTGTGGACTGGAGACGTTGGTGACTGAAAACCTGGTTTGCAGAACCTGGGGTGAAGGTCTGGGTGAGACGGGGCGAGGCTTGGGGCGGGCGGCTGCGTCTGCTCCCGTCGGCTCCTCATGAGTCCCTGCCGCACCCTTGGCTCTGTCTTCACGGACGCCCGTCCACAGAGAGGCTGCAGCCCCGGGCAGGCGGGGCCTGCAGTTCCCGGTCGGCTCCCCTCGCCCCACCAGAGTTAGAGCTTCTGTGCTCCTCACAGAGCTGCGGGGCAGGAAGGCAGGGGCCAAACCGGACCCAGGAGATCCTGGTTGGGGGCTGATGTGTCTGTGCGAGGAGGGGTGGTCGGAGGGTGTCCTGACCCCAGAGGAGGCACAGAAGTCCACCCGACCTGGAGTCCTGGGTGTGGTGAGGCGCGTGTGGCCACGTGGGTGCCGGGTGTGCAGCGGCGGGGATGTGGGCCCAGGAGCCGAGGGTGCAAGGAGTCCAGACTCGGATGCTTCTGGGGCTCCCAGGCTGTCAACACCCCCCTGCTCAGGTCCCGACTAAGCGGCCGCGTTGCATCGCCTGCTCCTGGCGCCCGTCTAGATGCTCCAAGACCAGAGCAGGAGGTGACCGGCCCGAGAGGGCGGACTGCTCGTGGCCCGACACTCACCCCCCTTCCCTGTGGGCTCTGTGGGGGCTGGCCCCGTGCGGTAGGGACACAGGCTTGAACCTCCCTGCCCCCCGAAGGCTGCTGGGCAGGCACAGGGCAGCACCCAGGACAGCGTCCGCTGGGCCGGATTCCCCTCAGTGTCCCCAGGAGGCTTCAGGGTTTGAACGGTAGTGCTGTCCTTGGTCCCAGGAGCTGGGACACACCCATCAGGACCCTGCGTGTGTCCTCAGGGCTGGGGTCCGGGACTGCCTGACCTCCATAGGGTCCCTCTGGTTCCCCTTCCTCCGCTGCAGCTGCCGCTCCTCAGCTGGGATGCCCTCGGAGGAAGGCAGGGCAGGGACTCAGCCCCAGGCCTGACCAGCAGCGGCCCTGGAGCTGGAGGGCCTGTGTGCCCACCAGGCTCTGCCCCCGGGTGTCTGCCAGCCTTCCTGCCTGGCCCAGCACTTGGGCTGTGTTTGCCCAGGTTTATTTTGCAGACAGGCCCGTGCTGGTGGGCCGGAGGGGGCCTGAGGCCTGGGGGGCTCATTTGGGCGAGGGGCAGGGGACACTCCGTAGCCAGGCCACACAAGGTCCCCTGCCTCGGGTGAGTGTCCCTCGGGTGGCCCCACAGGCTGTTAAATGCTTTGTCACCTTTCGTCTGTAAAATAAGCAGCCGTGCGGATTATTCATCTTAAATATCCGCTTCCATCCAGAGCGTATGCAAATCTCTTTTTCCAAGAAAAGGACTGAAATAAAACCGTGCACTTACTGTGAGGTGGAATTTAAAATAGCAACTTTCCCGAACAATGCTGCGTGGCTTCTATTTATCCAAACGCAGCATGGGACCGGCGCTTGACTGAGACGCCAGCTGCCCTGTGAGGTGAGCCTGCCCTGGGCTGTCAGCCAGCCCCAGGCGTGCAGGGCCCCCGCCTCGCGCACCAGGCCCCCTGTCCCTAGGGGTGTCCCACCATCGAGTCCCAGCCTGGTCAGCATCACATCCCCAGGTGACCACACCCAGCCACGGACCAGCTGTCCTGAGGGACCCAGCTCTGGGCCTGCGGGGTCTTAGCCCACAGGCAGAAGCTGCCTCCCGCATCTGCCCTTCTCCAGCGGCCTGGGGAACTCTGCTCTGCCCGAGGGCCCCGTCCGCTCCTGCTCCGTCCTGTGCGAAGGCCCCTCGGGGTTGCAGACCTGTGTGGCCCGCTCCTGGACTCCAGCCTAAATGCTTCATCTTACAAACGGTGGGATCCCCTTTGTGGTCCCAGAATCCCAAGGATCTGAAAGAATACGTCCCCGAAGCCCAGTGGCCGGTCAGGGACTCCGCCTGGGAGGGAAGGACCCTGCTGGCCGGGGGGCGGCCTGTGGCCCGTGCTTCACTCCCTCACTTGTGGCTGTCGCTCACTCACAGACCTCCCTCGGGGCAGAGGGCCCGGCCTGGTGCTGCAGAGGAGGCTCCTCACTGAGTCCCCGCAGCGGGGACCACCGTCTCCCCAACCTGGATCCACCAGCAGCTCGGGGACAAACCACTTCCTCCTCTGACGGGAGGCTGCCCTCCGGGTGAGGCCCTTTCGTGAACGCAGAAAGTGAAGGTGGAAGTCGCTCAGGCGTGTCTGACTCTGCAACGCCATGGACTGTACGGTCCCTGCAGTTCTCCAGGCCAGGATACTGGAGTGGGCAGCCGTTCCCTTCTCCAGGGGATCTTCCCAACCCTGGGATCGAACCCAGGAAAGCACCGCCAGACAACACTGGTGTGTTTGAGAGCTGTTCGAACTGATCCTTGGGGAGGCTCAGGTGACCCGTAGGGTACTATTAACTGATGATGAGTGCCCCCGCCCCCGTTTGGCGAGGCCAGGCGCTCCCGGGTGGACGGGCAGCCCCGAGGCTGGCAGCTCTGATCCGTGAGCCGACACTCGGGAGCCAGAGCCAGATGCGCCACTGTCAGCTCCGCGAGCGGCCTCCGAGCCCCTGGGGATGAGCCAGCCTGTCAGCCAGCCCGGTGCCTGGCAGGCGGACAGGAGGCGGGAATGGGCGCGGCCCTCAGTGGGGCAGGCGGTGATAAACAGCCGCGAGGCCCCACGCTCGCCTCCACACACTTCTCCCCACAGCCCGCCCCAGGGCTCAGCGGGGTCTTCCCACAGCTCAGCCCCTGCGGGATCCCAGCGAAGCAGCTCCAGGCAGGACGTGGCTGTCAGCCCTGGGCTGGCGCTCCATCCAGCCACTGTGCACGGGCACACACTACCCACGCACACTGACCACACTCCTGAGTGCACGTCTTCACACAGGGGCGTGCTTCACACGTGTGGAGGGCTGCACGTACGCACAGCTGTGGTCTGAGCGCGTCATGGGGCTCCGGAGTAAAAGTGGATTCTGTGTGTGCCAAGTTCTCCCATTTCGTTCAGGTTTCAAGGGACCCCCAAAAGGACACAAGTGCCCTGCACCCAGCATGCTGCTCCTGAAGGGGGGTTGAGCCCCTGGTTCAGCTGGCTCACTCTGCCCAAACGGAGCCCAGACACGTGTGTCACTAGCCAGAGAAGCTGCAGTGGGGAAGGGCATCAGGAGGCCTGGGGCTGGGCTGGAAGGTCCCAACTGTGCAGCCTCCTGGGGCACAGGCTCCGGGACGGGGTGGGTGGGGAGGGCGGAGGGTCTGTCCTGGGGGGTGGGGCAGCTGCAGAGGCTGAGTGCTGCGCTGTGGGGTCGCCCAATGGAACGGTCTCAGAACCAACCCGCCCCCGCATGGGCCCGACAGCCAGCTGAGATGACCCCAAGACAGCATTCACCATCCCTCGCCCTGGCTGCCCTCTGCCAGGGCGCATCGGTGAGCGGCAGACACAGCAGCTGCAGCCACTCTTGGCCTGTGCCCCTGGCTCCCCTCCCCACCCCCAGGGACCCGGGCCGGCTGCTCACGTGACCTGATGCTCCCGTGGTGTTCGTTCTCCGGGAGCCCCTTCCTGCCGGCTGAGCGCACCCCAACACCCCTGTCCCCCAGAGCCAACCCCCCAGCCCCACGGTGGACTAGCTCCCCATCCTGAGGCTTGGGCTCTGACCTGGACTGTTTGGTGCCCTGTGACCACGGGCAGGTCGCTCAGCCTCTCTGAACCTGTCTCCTGCTCTCTGACAGTGAAGGACTCTTTCCTACAGTATAGTAGGTTGGTTACCTAAAACTCCCTTCTACAAAATATTCATGATACGTACTCATATGTTTTCACGGAGCTCTAATTACGGGAGAACTCACAGAGCCGAAGGGCACAGCTGATGGGCTTTGACGAGTGTGTCCAAGCCTTGTGTCCGAGTCACCGAGACCCACGCCCCCGTGGGTTCAGCCTTTGCACTGTTTGGGGCCTTCACCCGCCCCCACTCTGCTCCCGGCGGCCCCCGCCACCCCCGAGGCACACCCTGCTCCTTCTGTCACGGTGGATTAGTTTTGCCTGCCCTTGAACTTACATAATCAGTCGTACCCGACGTGTGCTTCTGACTCTGGCTTCTTTCATTCAGTGTGGGATTTGAGGGATTCATCCATCTTGTTCCGTGTCGGTAGTTTGTTCTTTTTTTAAAAGAAAATTGCTGAGTGCTGTTCTGTACTGTACGGATACAGCTCGATTTCCTTATCCGGTCTTCTGCTCGTGGGCTCTTGGATCGTTTCCAGGATGTGGCTGTGAAGAATGAGGTTGCAGAGATCGTGCCCATGTAGACATCTGCTTGGTCTCCTTTGGGTGGATATCTAGGGATGGGATCCTTGGAGACACAGCGCGCGTTTTTCTTTGTGAGGATGTGACAGGAGTCTTCCGCAGCGACCTGCGGGGCTCCGTTCCCAGCAGAGTGTGTGGGGCTGGCTGTCCACGTCGGGGCGGCCCCGGCGTGTCGGCCCATCCTGGCTCTGCCGGCGGGAGGCGGGGGTAGTTTCCGTCGCCTGGTGTCCAACAGCGTTGCGTGTCCTCTCCGGGCTCCTTGAACTTCTGTGCGACCTCCTCTGTGAGGACGGGGACGTCTGTCCATGTCTTTGCCTCCGTTTAAGTCGCGTGTTTGCCCTTTTATTACTGATCTCCTGGTGTTCTTTATATAATCTGGTTACACACCCTTGGTTGGAAATGTGTTGCAGATACATCTCCTGGGTTTGACTTTTCATTTGCCTCATGGTGACTTTTAAAGAGCACACATTTTAAATCTCAACGAAGCCAAAGTTATCCATTTTTCTTTTTTATGGTTGGTGTTTCGGGCATTACATCTAAGAAATCCTTGCCTGTCTTTCGGTTGCAAAAATATTATCCTATTTTTTTTCCCTAGAAGTTTTGTGCTTGCAACATTTGTACCTATGTCTGCAGTCCAGCTGGAATTATTTGGGGGTGTTTTACAAGGTGCAGTCAAGGTTCATGTTTGCCCTCATGGCGGTTTGGCAGCTCTGGGTCCGTTAGTTGAAAGGCAGCTGTTGAGCACAGGCCTGCATCAGCGCTTCTGTCTTGGCACGGGTGGTGCCAGCTGTTTCTGAGCAGCCTGCGTGGCCTTTGCCTGTGTGTCTGTCCTACACCAGCTCCACAGTCTTCCACCAGATCCAGTGAGTCCTCTAAACTTGCTGTTTTTTTAAAGAACTATATTGGCTTTGCTAGATTCTTTGCGCTTCCACATACATTTCAGTACTTGCCTACTAGTTTCTATTTTAAAAGCCTGCTAGGGTTTTGACTGAAATTTCACTGAATCTATGGGTAAAGCTGGGGAGCAGTGATCTCTTCGCAGTGTTCCCCGCTCCCACCCTGGGGCAAAGGGCGTCTGTCCACTGATGTGACCTCCTGGAATTCCTCTTACCAGAGATTCAGTGTCACATGTGTGAGTGCTGCACTTCTCTTCAGATATAGTCCTGTGTATTTGATGCTTTTGGTGCTGTTGTTAGTGGAATTTAAAAAACTCTCAGTGGTTCGTTACTGTGTATTAGGGGTCTGATACATTTTGTGTAGACCTTGCATCCTGTGGCCTCTGTTAATTCACTCACTATTACAGTCCTCGAGGGGGTTTGTAGATTCCCTAAGACTTTTCGGTAGACGGCTCTGTCACCTGTGAATCAGCACAGCTTGACTTCTTCCTTTCCGGTTTTCTTTGCACTGCTCCTGTCGCGGGCTGGGGCAGGCCGTGTCGAGAGCAGCAGTGCGAGTGGCCAGCTGGCGGAGGTGTCCACTGTGTCACCATTCTGTGCGGTCCAGCTGCTGACCTTTGGCAGACGTCCTCTCAGGGGAAGTCCTGCTCGGTTCTGGTTTGCTGAGTGTCTTCCTCGTGGCTGGCTGTAGATTCTGCCAAACGCTACTGTATGTGGTACGTTGACAGCTTTACTGAGCTGTGACTGACTCACAGTAGACTGCATTTTCTGCATCTGTGGAGGTGGTTCTGTGGCTCCTCTGTTCTCTCAGTGTGGTGCGACTCAAAGCAACGGATTTTCAAAGTCAAACCAACCTTGCATTCCTGGCATAAACCTCAGTCACGATAGGTTCTGTTGTTATATATTGCTGCTAAATTGCTGTTATATATTGCCGTTGTTTTATTAAGGAATTTTACATCTATGCTCATGAGGAATATTGGTCTATAATTTTCTTTTCTTGCAACGTCTTTTTCAGGTTTTGATATCAGAAAAATACTGGTCTCATGGAAAGAGTTAAGAAGTGCTCATTTTCTCTGTTTTCTGAATTAGGTTGTGTAAGATTGTGGTATGTTATTTCTTTCCTAAAAATTTGGTCGACTTCACTGCTAAAGTCACTGGACTGGAGTTCTTCTTTTCATATGATGATTTTCAACTGTGAATGCATTATTTTAAAAAACAGATAAAAGGCGGTCCAGATTGTGTATTTATTTTTGTATTCGTTTGCTAAATTACATATTTCAAGAAATTTTCTCACTTCATCTGCATAGTGTAATTTGATGATATAAAGTTGTTCATGGTATTTGTATACTATCTTTTAAATGCCTATAGGATCTATAATGACATCCTCTTTCTAAAATCTTTAATATTTGTGTTTTCTCTCTTTTTAAAAGATTTACTCTTCCAGAGGTTTCATGGATTTATGGACCTTATAAAAGCAGCTTTGGGCTTTGTTGACGTTCCTGAGTTGTTTGTCTCTATTTAACGTGTCTCCGTTCTTTACTGGTTTTTTCCTTTTATTTTATAACCTTTATTCTTCTTTTGTTGTCTTCTTATTTTCTTTTAAGTTTATTTATTTTTAATTGAAGGATAGTTGCTTTTCAGTATTGCATTGGTTTCTGCCATACATTAGCGTGAATCAGTCATAGATACCTTGTTTTCTGATTTAAGAACTTAGAGCTTCTCCTGGAGGAGTAAATGGCAACCCACCCCAGTATTCTTGCCTGGAGAACCCCATGGACAGAGGATCCTGGTGGGCTGCAGCCCATGGGATTGCAAAGAGTTGGACACGACTAAGCGACAGGGAGGCCTGGCGTGCGGGGATTCATGGGGTTGCAAAGAGTCGGACACGACTGAACGACTGAACTGAACTGAAGCGAGTTATCACACACGCACTTAGAGCTTTGGATTTCCCTCTTTGCACCCTTCGTCTGCCTCTTACACATCTGATATATTTTGCTTTTAATCTTGTGTGTCCCTAACAAAGTAGCCCCAAAATATATGAAGGACCTGCTGAGAAGAATTAATAAGCCCGACATTGTAGTGGGAGATTTCAGACTATTTCTATCATTTTTAGGTCAAGGAAACACAAGTTGGCAAGGGAATAAAAGATCACAGTTAATGGTGAACACAGCAGACTTATGTCGATTCTGCATCTAATGACTGGGACATGTGTATTTTCCTAAAACAGAAAAGGTGGGGGAAGGTTCAAGAGGGAGGGGATGTGTGCGTCCCTGCGGCTGATTCACGCTTATGTGTGGCAGGAGCCGACACAGTGTTGCAAACAGTTATCCTACGGTCACACACAGGTAAATTAAAAGGCAGACGAGGAGCGCCTGGGACGCTCATGCTTGCGCGTGTCTGGCTGCTTCCTCTCAGCAGGCGCCCCGTGAGCCCCGGCCGAGGTGCTGGCTGCCTGCGGTCCGTCCTTCCCTTCTGTCTGGAAGTCTTTGTGTGACAGGATCAGCGTCGTTGGTCGGTGCTGCTGTTGGGCACCTGGGCACTCTCCAGTTTGGGACACTTCCAGATTCCTTGTGCATGTCTTTCAGTGAACAGAGGTGTGTGTTTCCGGGTGACAACTGGCTGGGCCATCGGATCTTTTTATTTAATTTTTAAAACTTTTAATTGGAGGGTAATTGCTTTACAGTGTGGTGTTGGTTTCTTTTAAAAAAATTTAATTAATTTTGGTTTCGGTCTGTAGGGTCTTATCCACTCAACTTTATCGGCTACGGACCGACTGGTTTTGAAGTATTGTGCAGTTTCGCTGCCGTCAGCAACGTTGGTCACACCCTTGCCGGCCTCCTTCTTGTCAGCCTCTTGTCGCGTCAGGCTCTGGTGGGTGGGGGGGAGCCCCGCCGTGGTGTATTTCTGCATCCCTGGGGGTTAAAGCATGGCACTCCCTTTCCTGTTGGTGGGGCTGGGCGTTAGGACATCCTCTTTCATGAGGTGCCTCTTGAAGGCTTCTGCTAGTTTTCTGTCGTTTTAGTCTTTTTCTCGTTGACTTGCGGGAGTTCTTCACATGTTCTGAATGTTATGCATATATGTATAGCACGCACACTCCCCCTCGAAGGTGGACCTCTGCTCTGCTCACGGGGCCCCGTGACCAGCTGCTCCTGCCTGTGGCGCAGGTCCCGGGTGTGTGCGTGTGCACGTTCACCCCGATCACTCTTGCACCTCAGGGTTGCACTTGCTGTGTGTCAGTTACGCCTCAGAAAAGCTTGTAAATGCTTTGTACGACAGCTCTGCACGTCTCTGTGGAGAAATATGGCCCTAAATAAGTGAAGGGTGTGAACACGGGAGGAAACATGCCGGCTTTCTCCAAACTGACGCACAGAGTCACCAAATTCCAAGAACTTGACAGACTGATGGAAAATGTTTGAGGAAGAACATGGCCCTGGAGAAGAGGGGGCCTCAGCGAGGTGGACGTCAGTGGTCATGACCGAGTGGACGCTGAGGGTGTGAGCTGTCCCCTTGGGACGGCCAGCAGGCCGGGGGAGGACGCAGAGCCAGCCGGGGCCCCAGGCCCACACGGCCCTGGCTGTCAGCGGCAGGCTGGACGGTGGGGGGTCTGACCTCAAGGGCCCTCGGTGAGGAACTGGCGGCCTGAGAGGTGGGCAGGCCAGGCGTGGGGCGCGTCGCACTGACCGGCTCGTCCCCCATCTCGGTTCCAACGTCCTGGCTCCAACCTTGGGCTCCAGCGTGTGGGAACTGTCCACTCTCCAGCCTCCTGTCCCACCCCTGCTCTGCGCCCAGAAGCCCCACTTCTGTCCGATGGGCCAGGCCCGGCACCTGTGATGGGAGCTGAGTCCCCAGACAGCTGGACCAAGGAGGGGCTGGTCTGGGTGGCTGGAGGGTCGGCTCTCACATCTGCCTGGCGGCAGCACCGGTCCAAAGAAATGGGTCACTGCCTCCACTCCTTCTCTGAAACGAGGCTGGATATAAATAAAACACGGACTTGATGGATGAGGCTGGGGTTTTTATGAACTTAGCATCATGTAATGTCAGAGCAGCTCTAACTCCACACGTGACTTCCTTACCCTTCCATCGGGAGAGGATGGGGTTGAGGACTGTCCGCCTGACCCCCTGGGGTGCTTGCCCTGAATAGGAAGCACGGGCCTGTCCCACGCAGATCCGATGCCGTCGTGAGTCTCGTGTTTGATGACACCAATGTGTTAACTGAGATGAACGCCACATAAGCTCTGCTGTGTTACACTGAGTGACTCGCAGCTTTTGGTGCTTTCCTCCCACCTGGAAGCTGCTTTGTCCCCTGCATTGTCCCAACCTTGGCTTGCCATTCCCTCTCAGGTGGGCCTTCGGGGTGTCTCTCTCTAGCTCAGTGCATGGGGGCCCACCGAGGCCGAGGCGCTGTCTCCACGTCTGGTGTCCAGGCTGCAGGGGGCTTCTTTGTCGGGGGCCCCCGTTGTGACCTGCGACCTTCTCCTCCCGGCGCCAGGGCCCTGCCCGCACTTCCTCCCTGAGTCAGACTCGAAAGTGTGGTGATGTGCGTGCTCTGCACCTCATGACCCGTGTGCCCCGACCTCGTCCAGAAGCAGGGAACCATGGCAACGGCCGAGGCTGTGGTGGAGTGGGGATGATGGTTAATCGGCTGCCAGGTGCTGAGGGATCTGGTCAGGCAGGTGTGAGCCTGACCCCTCCACTGAGGGGCGGCCCATGTGTGTCCCCCGGGAGGCCGGTTACCTCCCAGTCCCAACGGGGAGCACGTGCAGAACTGTACTCTCAGCTGGCCCGGGCATGTGGGGAGCTGCAGGGAGGCGCCCAGGTCTGGTAAAGGTGGCCCCTCCCGCAGAAGCGAAGCTTAGTGCGGTGTGAGCGACATAGCCCGAGATCCTGGGGTCGGGGCCTTTGGGGGCCTGGACTCAGGTGGCTGAGGGGCCGCAGGCCTGGGCACAGGTGGACTTCTGCACACACAACCACACGTGCATGTCTGTGTAAGCGTGCAAGCACAATGCAGACACACACATGTGCGCACCACACACCTTCCCAGGCAGGCAGCCTGTGGCACCTCCACCCTGGGACCCTGGGCACCCGATTGCTCATGGATCCCCTGGAGCGCCCCTGCCTCCGAAAATCCAGAAAAGAACCAGTGCTGGTGAGGGTGTGGGGGACAGCGTGTGGTGTGTGGTGTGTGTTTATATGTGTGGTGCATGTGTGTATGTGCATGTGCGTGTGAGTGTGTGTGTGTGTGCATGTGTGTGTGCATGTGTGTGTGCATGTGTGTGTGCATGTGTGTGTACACGCACGTGTGTGTGAATGTGCGTGTGTGCATGTGCGTGCATGTGTGTGTATGTGTGTGCACACGTGCGTGTGTGTGAATGTGTGTGTTTGTGCATGTGTGTGCATGTGTGTGTGCATGTGTGTGCATGTGTGTGTGTGCGTGAATGTGCATGCGTGTGTGAGTGTGTGAATATGTGTGCATGTGTGTGTGCATGTGTGTGCACACGTGCGTGTGTGTGAATATGTGTGTGTGTTTGTGCATGTGTGTGCATGTGTGTGTATGTGTGTGCACACGTGCGTGTGTGTGAATGTGTGTGTGTGTTTGTGCATGTGTGTGCATGTGTGTGTGCATGTGTGTGCATGTGTGTGTGTGCGTGAATGTGCATGCGTGTGTGAGTGTGTGAATATGTGTGCATGTGTGTGTGCATGTGTGTGCACACGTGCGTGTGTGAATGTGTGTGTGTGTGTGTGCATGTGTGTGCATGTGTGTGTGCATGTGTGTGTATGTGTGTGCACACGTGCGTGTGTGTGAATGTGTGTGTGTGTTTGTGCATGTGTGTGCATGTGTGTGTGCATGTGTGTGCATGTGTGTGTGTGCGTGAATGTGCATGCGTGTGTGAGTGTGTGAATATGTGTGCATGTGTGTGTGCATGTGTGTGCACACGTGCGTGTGTGTGAATGTGTGTGTGTGTTTGTGCATGTGTGTGCATGTGTGTGTGCATGTGTGTGTATGTGTGTGCACACGTGCATGTGTGTGAATGTGTGTGTGTGTTTGTGCATGTATGTGCATGTGTGTGTGCATGTGTGTGTGTGCGTGAATGTGCATGCGTGTGTGAGTGTGTGAATATGTGTGCATGTGTGTGTGCATGTGTGTGCACACGTGCGTGTGTGTGAATGTGTGTGTGTGTTTGTGCATGTGTGTGCATGTGTGTGTGCATGTGTGTGTATGTGTGTGCACACGTGCGTGTGTGTGAATGTGTGTGTGTGTTTGTGCATGTGTGTGCATGTGTGTGTGCATGTGTGTGTATGTGTGTGCACACGTGCGTGTGTGTGAATGTGTCTGTGTGTTTGTGCATGTGTGTGCATGTGTGTGTGCATGTGTGTGCATGTGTGTGTGTGCGTGAATGTGCATGCGTGTGTGAGTGTGTGAATATGTGTGCATGTGTGTGCATGTGTGTGCACACGTGCGTGTGTGTGAATGTGTGTGTGTGTTTGTGCATGTGTGTGCATGTGTGTGTGCATGTGTGTGCATGTGTGTGTGTGCGTGAATGTGCATGCGTGTGTGACTGTGTGAATATGTGTGCATGTGTGTGTGCATGTGTGTGCACACGTGCGTGTGTGTGAATGTGTGTGTGTGTTTGTGCATGTGTGTGCATGTGTGTGTGCATGTGTGTGTATGTGTGTGCACACGTGCGTGTGTGTGTGTGTTTGTGCATGTGTGTGCATGTGTGTGTGCATGTGTGTGTGTGCGTGAATGTGCATGCGTGTGTGAGTGTGTGAATATGTGTGCATGTGTGTGTGCATGTGTGTGCACACGTGCGTGTGTGTGAATGTGTGTGTGTGTTTGTGCATGTGTGTGCATGTGTGTGTGCATGTGTGTGCACACGTGCGTGTGTGTGAATGTGTGTGTGTGTTTGTGCATGTGTGTGCATGTGTGTGCATGTGTGTGTATGTGTGTGCACACGTGCGTGTGTGTGAATGTGTGTGTGTGTTTGTGCATGTGTGTGCATGTGTGTGTGCATGTGTGTGTATGTGTGTGCACACGTGCGTGTGTGTGAATGTGTGTGTGTGTTTGTGCATGTGTGTGCATGTGTATGTGTGTGCACACGTGCGTGTGTGTGAATGTGTGTGTGTGTTTGTGCATGTGTGTGCATGTGTGTGCATGTGTGTGTACACGCACGTGTGTGTGAATGTGCGTGCGTGCACGTGTGTGCATGTGTGTGCACACGTGCGTGCGTGAATGTGTGTGCGTGTGTGCATGCGTGTGTGTGTGCACATGTGTGTGTGTGAATGTGTGCGTGTGTGTGCGTGTGTGTGCGAATGTGTGAATATGTGTGCATGTGTGTGTGCGTGTGTGTGTGTGAATGTGTGTGCTTGTGTGTGTGTGCATGTGTGTGTGAATGTGCGTGAGAGTTTGTGAATGTGTGTGTGAAGTGTGTGAATATGTGTGCATGTGTGTGTGTGCGTGCACGTGTGTACTTGCGTTAATGTGTGTGTGAATGACTGTGTGTGCATGCATGTGTGTGTGAATGTGTGTGTGTGCAAAAGTGTGTGAATGTGTATGTGTGTGTGTATGTGTGTGTGAGTGTGTTTTGTGTGTGACTGTGTGTGTGTATGTGTGCATGTGTGTGTGAATGTGTAAATGTGTGTGTGCATGAGTGTGTGTGTGTGCATGTGTGTGAATGTGTGTGAGTGTGTGAATGTGTGTGTTAGTGTGTGTATGTGCGCATGTGTGTGTGCGTGTGTGAATGTGTGCGTGAGTGTGTGTATATGTGTGTGTGTGTATGCATGTGTGTGAGTGTGTGTGAATGTGTGTGAATGTGCGTGTGTGAATGAGTGTGTGTGCGTATGTGTGTGTGCGTGCGCGCGTGGTCAGTCACTAAGTCGTGTCCGACTCTGCAGCCCCGTGGACTGTAGCCCGTCAGGCTCCTCTGTCATGGCATTCTCCAGGTGAGAACACTGGAGTGGTTGCCACGCCCTCCTCCAGGGGGTCTTTCTGACCCAGGGGTGACTCCCACGGCATCTCCTGTGTCTTCTGCATCGCAGGCAGATTCTTCACCGCTGAGCCACCCAGGAAGCCCAGGGGACAGGGTGACGGTTCCTAAAAAAGACTGAATTGCCGTTCAATCCAGCAGTTCCATCTGCGGGTGTTCATCCAGAGGGACTGAGAGCAGACCTTAACAAGGACCCCGCAGCCCTCATCCACAGCCGAGGAGACATGGCGGCAGCCTGGTGACCCCACGGGTGGAGAGACAGGCCGTGGGCTCTCCATACTCTGGAGCATCCCTCAGCCCCGAGAAGGGAGCCCGTTCTGATGCGTGGACCTGCAGGCCGCAGTGCTCAGACCCAGGAGGACAGAGGCTGGGCGGGGGGTCCGCGGTGGAGCCGTAGGCCTGCGTCCGTGTTCCCCGCACTGCTGCTCGGAGGCACCGGGGCCTCGCTGCCCCTCGCTTCAGCTCCAGCCCTCGGTCCACCTGCCCTCCGTGGGGAAGGCAGCAGGGCCTCAGCCGGGAGCCCGAGGCTGCAGATGGAAAGATGTGGGCAGACGGGCGTTTTCCAGCCCCTGAGCCGAGACAGGCATCTCGCTGCGTGCGGGCCTCGACCTCTAGCTAGGCCCTCCCTGTGTCCCCAGCCGTCAGGACCATCTCTTTTTCCCTCCAGGGCCCGGCTCCCTACACACAGCCCAGGGCCTGCCGCTGCCGCCCAGGGTGCAGGTCCTGCTCTGATCACGTGTCCCGCCAGGCCCGCTCTCGGGGGTCGGGGCTGGGCTGCTGCGGATGTAGGCCTGGGGGGCTGCCCGCTTCCATGGTGCCCGGCTCTGACCCTCTCCCGGCGGTCTGCGCCCTCGCCCAGATTCTCTTCCTGGAGGACCCAATGCTGTGCTCCCAGAATTGGCCCCCAGCACGCGGGAGGCACACTCCCCAGAATCCAGACTCACGTGTTCTGGGTTCTCCCACCGTGCTGAGGAGGGCGGGGTGCCCAGAAGGCAGGGTGGGGTCGTGTCAGGACGGGGGTCAGCGTGCTCTGCTGGGCAGACCGGGCTTGGGGCTCAGGACTTGGGGCTTGGGGCTCCTCCTCCCCTCCCCTGCCCCCACCCACCAGCTAAGCCAGGGCGCCCCTCCCAGCACCCGGGGCTTTGGTGCCCTCCCGTCTGTCTGCACGTCTGGTCTGGGGGCCCTGAGCAGCTTTCACGGCTGGTGAGGGAGCCCGGAGGTCTGTCCTGCTGGTGTTACTGGTGCCGGGTGAACCCAGCTGATGGAGGCAGCACCCCTTGGGTGGCCTGGGTGGCGGCACGGCTGCCCGGTCTCAGCAGGTGGAGAGCCTGTCCGCCCTGGGCGACCTCCCTGCGGCCCCGAGGAGCTGGGCCCAGCGGTGGAGACACTGTATCGATCCAACTGTCGGCTTAATCACTAATTCATGACCGTTCCGGTGCTCTGGAGACGCTGCTGTCAGACGCTGAAGCGTGGTTCAGACTCTTTGAAATGGGACGGGAGCCAGGATAAAGACGGGGGCTCTGCAAGGGTCCCCGAGGCCCCTGGATGGGCAGCGTGGCCTCGGCCGCCTGCTGGTCCCCAGCCAGTCACGCGGCCTCACTGCTCCCCGGGCCCCAGGCGCCAGACTGTTCCGGAACCCGGGGCCCCCAGAGGCCTGCACTCTGTCTCCTGGCGGCTGCCACATCCTGGCGTGTCTGTCTCTCGGAAGGGACGGGGTGAGGGCATGCTTCTGCCCTCCAGCTGGGCACTGGGCTGGCGGGAGAGGCACAGTGGGGAAGGGCATGGGTTCTGGGTGCCCCGCCCCCACCCGGATGGACTGGGGGGCACGGATGGACACTGGGGCCCGGAACGGGCAATGAGTGCTCTGAGGGGCCTGAAGGGGCTTCTGGGAGCGGCTGAGGGTGCAGGTGGGCAGGGCTCCTTGGGTGCAAGAGTGTCTCAGATGGAGGGAAGCGCCGGCCCTGGTGGGGTGGTTGCCGGGAAGACGGTCCCCACCCCAACGAGGGGCAGAGCCGGGGCCCAGGGGCTGCGGGAGGGGTGCTTGGGCACAGAGGAGGCCTGTCCCCCGTCCAGGGCCTGCCGCCCGTGCCGCCCGGGGCAGGACAGTGGAGGCGGCGGGGTGCCTGACGGGCCCTACCCTCTGGTGGTGCTTGGTGGTCGCCCGGTGCCCAGGAGCGGCCTGAGGGTGCCCTCCCCGCTTCTTGGGAGCCTGGAGTGCCGGCCAGAGCTCACCTGATTCCCTGTTTTCCGCCTTTCACCTCCTCGTCCAGGGGTCTCCAGACATCCTCGGGGCCCAAGGAGGCCCCTGGTCACAGGGCCTCCCGCGAGGTGGGGCGGGCGGTGAAGAACTGCTTTCTTCAAGTCCTTAGAGACGCTCGGGGATGCCCCCTCCACACCTGTTGCTCTGAGGGTAAATGCAACGCTGGCCGTGGGGACCCTGGGACGGCCTGCTCCCGGCCCCTGGGTCTCGGTCCCCACAGACCTTCAGCCTTGGAGGACGAGCAGTGATGAGCAGGTCAGGGCCTTGGTCTGTCCCTGAGGTGGCCGTCTGCTGACCAGGCCCCTGTGTGTGCCCGTGTCCGTCACACAGGAGGGCTGAATGGGTGCCCCGGGAGGCAGGGTGGGTGCCCCAGGAGGCGGGGTGGGCCTGGGCCTGGGTGCGTGGCCGGGCGGGAACCGCCCTGTGGCCACACGGCTCTGGGGGCCTCAGAAGCATTGGGTGATTTTATCTGACGGGTTTTCTGGGTCAGTTCAGTCACCTTGGGCGTGAATGTCCATAACACGTGACACGTGGTTTGTGACCACCTTTCCCATGTGATCCCCGCTTTGGGGTGGGTTCTCTCGAGGCCAAGAATGCTCTGAAGGCCTAGGTGCCCAGGGGAGGTGGCCTGGCCTGGATTCCGGCTCCTGCCTGGGCCAGGCCTGCCCCCAGACGCAGCTGCCATGCTGTCTTGGACCGCGGGAGGCAGGACACGGAGGCGGGGGTCGCGAGCCGGGCTGCCCCTCCAGGCCTCCAGGGAGCGTCCACCCCCAGGCTCCCCCATCCTTGCTGGCAGCCATGGTGGTGACTCACGACTCAGCCGTCTATTTTTACTCTGCCTTGCTTTCCTTGCTGGAGGCAGCTTTGTCTGTTTTAAGAGCAGCCCCGGCCTCTGGGAGCAGTGCCGTCTGCACCTGGAATCTCAGGGGACCCTGCGGGCTCTGCTCATGGCTTGTTGGCAGGGGCCTCGGCCCCCGGGGGCGGGGCTGACCAGGGTGCTGACCCCTGACGGCAGTCGGTGCCAGGGCATCCCCCTCTCGTGTGGAAAAGAAAGCTGGGCCAGGCATGCGCAAAGCGCTGATGGTTTTATTGTGGGGAAAAGTGTTCAGACGTTACTGGCCTTCTTGCTTCGGGTCTGGTGGTTCCTGCCAAAGAGGCAACTTTCGACTTTCTCTGCTGCTTCGCCAGGTACTCGGGGGGCCTCTGCTCTCCTCTCCTCCCTGCCCTCCTCTGCCTGTGGCCTTCCCCTCCTGGCCACCAGTGGGACCGACGGTGCAGGCTGAGGACGACAGGGCCAGGCCTCCTGTGTCTGGGTGGCACTGGGACAGTAAGTCTCCCTAGACACAGGGCTGTCAGAGCGTCGACCCCGCTTCCAGAAAGGAGCTCCTTGCGTTCTCCTGGGGGTGGCGGTCTCCTGGGGAAGCCTGGAGATCAGACAAGAAACACCCCATCTGGGAATGCAGCCGAGGACCCCGTGGGGAACAGAGCTCTGTCTGGGCCCCTGGGTGTTAGTGCTGAGATGGGTTATAAGGAAAGCGGCCCGTGACGCCAGGGTTCCGGCCGGTGATGCTGGCCCAAGCCAGGGCCTGCGGAGAGGACGCTGTGGGCTCCCGCGAGGCCGTGGGTGCTGCTGGGAGCTGGTGTTGGCGCCTCGACCCTTGTGAAATAGAATTAACGCCTCTCTCCACTCATGGTTAGTTGGCTGGGTCACAATGACCTATTTTCATAGCAACTGCTGTGCTTCCGATGGCCAGCTCTGTACATGAAAGCCCGCCTTGAAGGATAAGTGTTCTCAAGGCCCTTGTTTTAAAATATTTATCCACCTCAAGCGGAGGCTGTGCCTGTGTGTCCGCGGGGCCCCCTGGTGTCCTTGCGGGCCCGAGTGGACACGTGCAGAACTCAGGCTCCCAGCAGAGACGGGTCAAGGTCAGGCAGGACTGTTGGGGCTGAATCACCGTTTCCTGTTACAGGCTGTGACCCGGGAGGTGTTGGACGCAGGGGAGAGTGTGCTGAGCGTCCTGGCGACCTCCCTCTCACTGGAGCCTTGTTCCTCTGTTCCTTGACACCGGGGCCCCCAGCGCCTCCCTGGCCGCAGGGCCCTGCCCAGCAGAGGCCGGAAAGTTGGGAGGAAAGTGGCCACGGTGTGCCCGACCTTCTCTCTGCCCTGGGCCCCCGCCTCCGTGCACACACACGTTCCTGTCTTGGCCTTGGGGGTCCGGCAGCCCCAGCCCCCTCCTCTTGTGGGTTCAGTGCTGGGGGACTTCACCTGCATTTTCGGCGCGCCCTCGGTGACCTGGTGTTTGCGGCGTGGCCCTCACTGCACCCTCCGGATTGCAGCCTCCCGGTCGCAGACCCACCCCCGCTGTTGTGACAGGCCCCCGGCAGCATCTCCTTTGTTCCGCTGTCATGGAAAGCCCGAAGGAGAGCCCGAGGTGGGCTGAAAACCTCACCCTGGCACCGGGCGGGGGTGGGGGCTCACGGGGCGTGCCGTCCTGCCCAGAGTGAGTCCAGAGGCTGGTGTGTTGCCAAAGCCAGCCTGGGTGCGGGAGGGGCCCAAAGCAGCCTCTGGGTCTCAGGTTCTAGGGGGGCTATGGGGCAGGGTCTGGGGATGGGTGGGAGCCATCCTGTGCAGTGGGCCTCGCCCGGGGTGTCCTGCCCCCGTGGGCGGGCAGGGGTAGACTAGGTGTGGGCCTCAGGGTGGGCCATGGTCCACGGGTCCCCAGAACCCCAGTCACCGGAGCGCAGAGTGACCCTGGTCAGTGGGTGGGCCTGAGGCTCACCTGGAGGAGTTCAGGCTGGCTCCACCTCGGAGCCGGGTCCCCGGGGTGGGGGCCACCCTCGGGGACGGTCCCTGCTCGTGGCTTCTGGTCTGATGCCGTGTGTGCCTGCCCGGCGCTGGGCCTGCCCCGGGACTCGGCCCCAGCGCTCCTGAGACGCCTGGCAGCCACGTCCGGGCTCCCTCCCCCACCTCTCCCTGGGCCGCTCCTTTCATCGCCCACTGCGCCTCTGCGGTCTGGGCGCCGCGGCCATCCTGCTGGTGTCTCAGGAAGCAGGGAGAGTTGTGTCTGAACCACAGGCTGGCACCGCGGGCTGCCCGGTGCAGACCACAGGCTGGGGGGCAGGCCAGCTCCCGGAGCGCTCGGCCTGCCCCTCGGCCTGGCTCGGTGCCTGGGGCCTCTGATGTCTCTGCCGACTCGCCCACTCGGCCCCACGAGGAGCCCCTTTACGGGCAGGCATGGGGCTTCCTTGTGCTTCTGGCCTCTTAATGCGGCTTCGTTCCCGTTTTCCTCTGCTGGAAACACGGAAGTCCGGAATTTGTGGTTTTCTCTAAAAGTGACAATTTGTTTGCTGAGCACCCTGCTAGCCCATGGCTCGGAGGCGCCCGTGCTTGGGGCTCTGCTAGGGCCATGGTGGGGCAGCAGGGTATGCGGCTCCCAGGGCGGGAGTCACCACCGTCTGCCCTGGGCCCCTGTCTGGGCGGCCTGGCCCGTGCACTGTGGATGCCCTCCACAGGCTCGGCGGCGGTTCCCACAGTGGACATGGACGCGGCCCCGTCCTCTGCTCTACGCAGAAGCAGCCGAGCTGCGCTGACTGTGGGCAAATGGGCACGTGAGGAAGGAGCCAGGGGCCTTCAGGCGGCAACCGGCCAGACCCAGGAGCAGACTGGGCGGGCGGGTGGCAGCTGGGCCCCGAGCCCCGCAGACCCAGTTCCCAGCTACTCGGTGCTCTGCCCCGTGCCCCGACGCCCCACCCTCTCCCCTGATGCCCACGTGGACCTCCTTAGATCCTGAGGTCCTGCAGACGCCCGGGGCAGAAGGCAATCCCGAGCTGGCCGAGGGACATTGTCGCTCTGAGGACCAGGCCGCCCGCACCCACCTCTGGGGGCGTGAGAGCTGTGCATCTTTCCCGGGTCTGGCCGGCACCAGCCTGCAGGTGGACAGGCATGGAAGGGCTTCTTGCAGACGGGCCTGTGCACGGGGGACATGTCTTAGGAGGCCGTGATGGTTACAGACGCTGGACTCTCCCCGGGGTGCGGGGGCTCACTGTCAGACTCCATGGAGAAAGTCCACGGAAGTGAGGCCTTGAGGAGTCTCTCTTAGATGGTGGGCGGCCCTGTTACCATCCCGGGGCCCTTGCAGGCCCCCCTTGAGCTGGTTCGGAGATACCTGTGGGGCATAGCCCCCGAGGCTGCGGGAAGGATGACTGAAGATCTTTGTGGGTTTGCGGTGGCTCTTGCTGGGGGCTGCTCTGGATACTGTGTGCTCTGATCACGTCCCATCTGTGGGCAGCGTGGCCTGGCTTCCCCCTACAGTGTGCCCAGGAGGAGAGGCTGCCCGGCCCCAGGGTCCCCTCTCTGCCTTGGCTCAGGCCCTCCCTGCAGCATCATGGCTGACCTGACCCTTCTCAGGGTAAGGTGGACCACTGGGTGCCTGCAGGGGCGCCCTGCAGTGTTGGGGGGCTCCCTGCAGTGTCGGGGTCTCCCTGCGGTGTCGGGGGAACCCTGCAGTGTCGGGGGAACCCTGCGGTGTCGGGGGCGCCCTGCGGTGTCGGGGGCGCCCTGCGGTGTCGGGGTCTCCCTGCAGCGTGGGGGTGCCCTGAAGCGTGGGGCTTGGCGGGCACCGGTCTTGCCTCCCCTCACCTGGCACCCCTCTGCTCTCTCTGCAGTGAACCTGGACCATTTCCAGATCCTGCGTGCCATCGGGAAGGGCAGCTTTGGCAAGGTAAGGCCACAGGCGGGGCCGGGCTGGACACATGTGGGCAGGTCAGCCACCAGGGTCTGGTGGAGGGCGTGGGTGTGCTTACCGCAGGGCAGGCCAGCGATGCTAGGGGCCTTGGGTGGGCTGTCTCTGAGCCCGCCACCGCTAGGCTCTCCCGGCCCAAGTCTCTGGGTTCTTGTAGCTCGGCCGGGAGCTGGGGGTACGGATGGCGTGTCCCTGGGCTCCTCTGGGGCCGAAACCCTGAGGCCACTCACCCTTCACACGAGCCCCGTTCTACAGCAGGAGACAGAGCAGCTCGAGGCCCGGGAGGGACGTGCTTGGTGCTTGAGAAGCCACTCTGTGGGGGGCTGGCCCCCCGTGTCTGGAACCCAGAGGCCAGACCTGCTCTGGGCTGTCCCTCCAGGTGGGCAGGGGCAGGACCCAGGTGGCGGTCACGCAGCCCTGCCCCACACCGGCCCCCCAAGCCCGTTCTCCACTTTCTCTTGGCCGGATCCAAGCTCCTGATTGCAGCCTTATCCTGCCCGGAGATCGGGGGTAATTATAACTCCAAGAGGCTGAACAAGCCTCTGCAAAGGTTAGAATTAGCTCCCGGGACTCTGCCTGATGGGCCTGTTGTAAATGAGTCACTTCTGAGAGGACAGTCGCTTTTCGGCTCCGAGGCCAGAGCGGAGTAGGCCGTTGTACTCCGTGTTTCAGCCCCGGAGGCTCGTGCAGGCACCGGGACGCCCTCGCCCACCCCCAGTGCTGCCTTGGGTGACAGGCCGGGGGATCGTAAGCCAGGGAAATGCGCCCCTTGGCACGGATACGCTAAAGTGCTGTGTGTTAGGGGGCCAGGACTGCTACCGTCTCTGGGGCCAGGACCCTACTGATAGACCCCGGCCTTTTGTCGGTTGTGCAGAGACAGCTGATCCAAGAGATGAGGTTCTTGGTTGCTGAGTGTGTCAGACGTTGATGGCCCCTGGGACAGTCTCTGCCACCTGGCCTTTCCCAGTGCAGAACGGGGGTGTGGGAGGTGAGTGGCGGGGGGTGGGTGGGCAGGTGGGACCTCGGGGAAGCTGCCTCCCCAGCCGGGGGGGCAGGATGTTTGCCAAGACCGGGCTTGGGGGGGTGGCTTTGGGGTCAACCAGACGTTCCCAAAGTGGGCCTGGAAAGGAGACTGAGGCCCTTCAGGGCAAAGACTGACTGGAGCTGAGGCTGGCGGGCCTGGCGCCGTGCCGTCCTCACCCCCCGCCCCCAGGCTGCGCCCTCTGCGCCCCTGCCCGGGGGTGATCCGCCCGCCTCACGAGCACAGTGAGCTGCCCTTCTGCCCACAGTCTCTGCCGACCCCAGGATTCTGGCTCCTCCAGCCAGGTCTTGGCTTTGAAAAGCAGGGTCCCAGAGACAGGGCTGGTGCAGTGGAGACAGAGGAGACTCCAGAGATGGGGCTGGCGTGGGGTCCTGCCAGGCGTTTACCTCGGATGCACGTCACCGTGTAACTGTAGGGTGGCTTCCTAATTGGGCCCCCAGTCAGGCCTCCAGGGGTCCCTGGGCTGCGGGGCCGGTGCCAGGGCGTGTCTGGAACGTGGGCTCTGGTGCCTCCACTTCTCCACGTGGCCAGGGCTGTGACCCCACCCGGAGAGGGGGTGAGGACTTGGAGTCTGCTCCCATGTGCAGGCGAGGCCGCGTGTGGCCTTGTTTCAGAGGGTGTGCGAGGGCTCAGGCGTGCCCGGATGCCCAGTGAAGACTGGCCTGAGGGACTGCTGGGAGCCACCTTCAACCCAGTGGGTGTGAAGGGCAGCCGCCCTGGACGCTCCCCTCCGCCCCCCGATGCAGGCACAGGGGTTGGTGTGTCATGTGTCGGCGAGGTAGCCATTCACTTCGTGGCGGTTCCACCTTCGGGGGAGAGTGCCTGGAGATTACCCAAACTTGCTGTATCTGGTCCTGAGGACAAGACTGGACATCGTGTCTGGTTTTGTTTCCAGTCTTATGACGGTAAGTCACCCGTCATGTAAAAGCTGCCGTCCGAGCCGTGTCTGAGTGCTTGGCTCAGTGGCTCTAGGTGCTTCCCTGTGTCACGTGGCCGTCACCCCGTCACCCCGGGCTCTCTACATCCGGTGGAGCTGAACCTCCACACGCTGTGAACAAACCCCATCCTCTCCCAAGCTCCAAGCCCTTGGAGAAATCGTCTCCCAGGATAGAGGGCCTTGTTCTCCGAGGCAGAACGGAAGCCATGAGTGGTGAGAGCCCAGCCCGCACTGGCGTGGGGGTGGACAGGGCTCTGCAGCTGGGTCATCCGGGTCATCATGGCCACCCGGCTGCACAAGGAAGTTGGGTCCTTCCTCAGAGCAGAGAGGCCGGGCGGGAGCGGAGCTGCCCAGCGGCCACTTCCCGTCCAGCTCCAGGCCCCCATGCGGCGCTGGGTCCCCTGGCCGTGCCAGCAGTGGGCCTCGGGGGGCCGGGTGAGCGCAGCAGTGCAGCTGGGCTGTGGGCCTGCGTGGGCCGCCTTGGTGTTGATACCTGAAATCTCAGACTGCAAGGGACATCTCGGTCCAGAGAGCTGAGAGGGGGTGACAGACATGAGCGAGTGTCCTCAGGGTGCAGACGGGCAGGGCTGGCTGGCCCCCAAGGTGGCCGGGCCCACTCATGATCTCTGCCCTCCTGGGCCTGCTCTCCCCGGCTCAGCTCAAGGTGACCTCCGGGCAGCTGTGGGGGACCTTGGGGTCAGACCTCTGTCTCTGGGGACCCCGGGGAGTCCGAGTGTTGCCAGGCTTAGCCAGCTGCCTCCTTGAGAAGGCCTCTGGGAAACCACCGTTTTAAAGAAGTGGTTGTTACGAACGGTAAACTACGAGCATGTTAATTTTTTGTCCACAAAGATTGATCCCCCAAAAGCAGAGATGTCCAGAGGGCTGGCCTGCACGTGGACGCCCCAGCCCAACCTCCCCTCCTGCTCCCCGCCCCTCCTCCCTTCCCAGCCTGGCCTGGCCTGCGGCTGCCCTAGGGAACCTCAGACCACCCCTGGCTCAGGAGTGGGAACAGCAGCCCCGTGGACCAGCCTGAGGCCCCAGACCGCCGCTTCTGCCCGCCCGCCCGCTGCGGCTGGCGTGTGGGGTCTTCTCCACCTCTGCCCCAGCTTCTGGATCTGGCTCATTAAACACCAAACTCCCAGAGGCCTGTTTCTGTGGGATTGGCTTTGGCTTCATCTCTGCTGAGTTCATGAACACTAAGGTGGCTCCAGCCTTGGGACTGGGGGGTCCTATGGGTGAGGGAGGAAGGGCCCCCTCATCCTGTGCTGGGGAGCCCCCTGCCCACCCAAGGCAAGCTCTCCTCAGTACCCTGGATACATCCTCGTAAGCACCCCACCCTCAGATTTCTTTCTTCCAAACATGCCCCTCCTCCCCCTTCCAGCTGGGAGGTCCACTGGGGTTCAGTCCTTGGCTCTGAGCAGCCCCCAGCCCCTACCTGTCACCAGATCGAGAAACCCCACCCCACCCTGGGGCCCTAAACTGACGTGGGCACAGCTCTCAGGAAGCTCAGCTGCTCTGCCCACCCCAGCATGTGGACGGTGCCCAGTGGGACCTGCAGGAGAGCCCTGGGCTTTCCAGGGTGCCCGCTGACCCCAGGGCCCCATGGCAGCTCCACTTCCCTGGAGGACGGACCGCTTCCCCTCCTTGACTCCTCCAGCTGCCCTGGGGCCCGACTCGGGAGCTGTGGCCTCCGTGCTCTGGTCTCCTGCAGTCCCTGCCGGTCTGCGCGTCCCCCGCCTGGACACCCATCTCCCTGCCTCGACCCAGGCGAGCCTGACATGTGGCTGCCCTCCAGGCCTCTCTGTTCCAGGCTACCCTGTTCGCCACATGTGTGGGCACGGGCCCCTGACCCAGGACTTATGGGGCTCCCGTGGGGAGGGGCCTGGGAGGAAGGGTCTGCCTGCCCGAGGCCGGGCCCTGCTTCCTTCTGGGGCCGTCGGGGAACCTGGAAGGGCCCAGTCAATCCTTCAGGCTGCATCTAGGCTCCAGCTGCCCAGAGCAGGGCCCGTACTCAGCGGCTGCCAGGAAGTAGGGTTCTTTTCAAGTGTGACAGGCGTAAGCTACCCCAACAAACCAGGGCCTCTCCAGTTCTGTCCGGTTGAATGACCTGGCTGCAGTTTACTCCAAGGCGGATCATTTAAGGTGGAATAATTAAGACTCGGAAAAAATCGGTCTATTTTTCTGTGGGTGTTGGCGACAGCCCAGCCTTCAAATGCGCCCCTGCCCCTGCTGTGTGTCTGTGTGTGTTTGTGTGCCTGTGTGTTTCTGTGTGCCTGTGTGTGTCTCTGTGTGTACATGTGTGTGTGCGTGTCTGTGTGTATATGTGTGTACATGTGTGTCTGTATGTGTCTGTGTGTACATGTGTGTGTGCGTGTGTATACGTGTGTGTCTGTGTCTCTCTGTGTGTACCCGTGTGTCTGTGTGTGTCTGAGTGTGTGTCTCTGTGTGTACATGTGTGTGTGTGTGTCTGTGTATATACGTGTGTACATGTGTGTGTCTGTGTGTCTCTCTGTGCACATGTGTGTGCACGTGTCTGTGTGTACATGTGTGTGTCTGTGTGTACATGTGTGTGTCTGTGTGTATACATGTGTGCGTGTCTGTGTGTATACGTGTGTGTACATGTGTGTGTCTCTGTGTGTGTGTTTACGTGTGTGTCTGTGTCTCTTTGTGTGTACCTGTGTGTCTCTGTGTGTGTGTACATGTGTGTGTGCATGTCTGTGTGTATACGTGTGTACATGTGTGTGTCTGTGTGTGTCTGTGTGTCTCTGTGTGTACGTGTCTGTGTGTATACGTGTGTACATGTGTGTGTCTCTGTGTGTCTCTGTGTGTACATGTGTGTGTGCGAGTGTCTGTGTGTATACGTGTGTGTGTACATGTGTGTGTCTGTGTGTGTCTGTGTGTGTGCAGCTTGGCCTCCCCAGCACTGCAGGCAAGGTCTGTTCTGCATCCAGGAAACTGACTTCCCTCCAGGCCACACTTAGCAGGATTATTGCAGGACCTGCTGATGGGTGCTCGGAGCCCCCGAGCCACGTGGATCAGTGGCGTTCACAGCCTCCCCCCAGGACAGACTCGGTTGAGGGGCGCCCCCTGTGCACCTTCCAAGATCACGCTGGCCCTTGGACCGGGGCCACGGGCTGCTGTGCAGGTGGGGGCGTCCTTGGCCCTTCTTGCTGCTCCTCCCAAAAGCCTGGACTCTCCCTCTGGGGCTCTGGTTACCTGAGGACACGGAAGGTGTGTTTTTACTTTTAGATCAAACGTCTGTCTCTTCCCTACCTTCTTCCTGGCAGTGGGCGGTGGGCAGTGGAGGCAAGAATCAAATACCCGCCCGCCTTCCCGATGGAACCTGCCCAGGAGCCGCTGCCTCCCTGCCCCCATCACTGCCGCCCCCGGCCCCGCCCTTCTCCCCTGCCCACCTGGCCGACTCCTCGGGCCTCCAGTCAGCCTCCCTGCCTTCTCAGGAGGCCGTCCTGTCCGCCGGGGCCCACCTAGGGCTGCGCCTCACTCTGGCCTTCGTTTCCACCCAGTGTCACTACTGTGATACTCAGAACAAAGAAAGCATCCTGTGTTGGAAAAACACTTCATCCGCAATGAAACATTTTTAATTGGCCAGCTCTGCTGCTCTGTCGTCTGTCCGTCCGCGTCCTCGGGGCTCCACCCTGACTCGCGGGCTCCGTCTCTTCTAACCCGGGCCTTCAGCGCGTTTACAGCCCGGCTCCTGCTCCGGCTCCGGCCCCTCCGCAGCCTCAGCTGCTCTCACGTATTCGTGTTTCTCATTGAGCGTTCAAATACGTTTCGTCAGGCTCCAAAATAACCTCACAGGAATTTGGGCAGGACTTGCATTTTAAGATTGAACGGGAGGAAAGTTGGTATCATGCCTCCGGGGTCCCTCACGTTGTTGTCCTGTCTGTTGCATGTCGCTCTCATGGTTGTCTCACGTTGAGCTTTGTCCCTGTGGATGGCTCTCTTCTCCAGCCTTCCTTCTGGTTTATTGGGGATGGTGGCTTCTGTGTTCCCACTACCGTCCTGCCCTCTGTCCCCACGGCCCTCTGCCTCCCTGCAGCTGCTGAGGGCAGGGCGTGCCAGGTGGGGGGCGGGGTGGCCCCAGTCGTGGCTCACAAGCCCTCCTCAGGTGTGGGCAGGTGGGCCCTGGCTTTGCTGCCTGTGGATGGCCCGTCCTAGGAACAGCAAGGCCCCGTCCTGGCTTAACCTGGGGCATCTGGGGCTGGATATTCTCCACACTGAAGTGTTATGTAACTGCTGATGCTGTCCTGGGGGTAGGGGTGGGTCTGCAGAGCCCCCAGCAGTGGGCAGCTGGCCAGCCAGGCAGTATCAGGAAGCAGATGTCGAGGCTTCTGATGGGCACAGCCCTGTGGGAGGAGACCACCTCCTGGGGGCCGGGCTGGGGCGTCCCACCACAAGTCCCAGAGGGCCCGGCCCTGGACACAGCACTCTGCACAGCGGGCAGGACGTGCTGTTTGACCAGGAGCACCCCAGCTCTCTCCTGCACCCCGGCCCCTGTGCCCCCCAGGCCTGGTCCTGACTGGGTGGTTCCTCACGGCACCCTTTTCCTTTGCATCTGCACGAAGGCTGGGCTGGGCTGCCACGGGGGCCTCTGGGGGTGCCTGCACCATTGGTGTTTGGGTGGGTGGGCCTGGCCACCCTCTGCCCTCCTGCAGCTGGGCCCATCGGGAGGTCGTGGGGTCCAAGGCAGGACACTTGCTGTGAAACGGGGCAGCGATGGGGGTGCTTCTCCGGTGGGAGACCCGGGGACCCTTCTCTGGCCACCTGGGCCCCGTCGCGTGAGATCGGCACCCTGGCCTCTTGCTCCTGTAGAAGGGCTGGTGGGAAATTATCTGGGGTTGAAAGGGAAGCACCGGCCTCAGGGGACAGAGTGGCTGGCACCCAGGCCATGCCTTCACATCTCCCCGGTTTTCGGGGAAAGGACTAAGATGGTCCCAGCCCCTGAGGACTCCCCTGACCCTGATCCTCAGGCTGACCTGGCAGGTGCAGGCAGGAGGGCAGGAGACTGGTTACAGGTGGGCAGCCTCCCGGCCACGCCTCTCTCCCTGTTTTCAAGGCCCCCGGGGAGGCCACCTCGCCCAGCCTCCCCCCTGCTGCCATCTGAGTGCGAAGCCTGCGCTCACGGTTGCCGTGGCAACGCCGGGAGGATGGCGAATGCTCAGCCCTCCGGAGCACTGCTGTGACATCTTGCTGAGTTAACACAGCAGGAGCCGTTCTGGGTTCAGTGCCTCCCTCATGGCGGAGATGCTTTGGGGGAGAGGGCGGCTGTGGCTGAGGCTCAGATGTGCCGGGTTCTGCAATAGTATGTGAGCCTGGCTGTCTGCAGCCACCTGGGGCGGGGGTGCTGCTGGAGACAGCTTTGCCTGCAGCCCGTGCTTGGCTCTGGACCTTGCCATCAGCTTCCAGCTTCCTGAGCAGGCTCTTCACTCCTTCTCCTGAGATGTCCAGGCGCCAGATCTGGACACTGGCTCTTAGAAGTCGGTGCTATGCGCCATGCCATGGACCTTCAGCCCAGGCTCCACCTTCCCACCAAACCTCGACTGCTGCCGCTCGGGTGGTCTCGGGGAGCCGTGGGCAGCATCACTGAAGGAAAGGCGGTGCTGGGCACCAACAGCACCCTCAGGGCCCTGCAGCCCCCATCCTGGGCCTGGGTGGTCACCGCACGCACCCAGACCCAGTTTTCCCATCAGGGGCCGTCCTCATGGGTCCCACCCTGGCTCCTTGGCCACCTGCTCCCACCGTGCTGCCCGCCCCAGCTCGCTGCCCGCACAGGGCAGGGCTGACCCGTGGCTGCAGCCCAAGAGATGCCATGGAGCTGTCCTCATAGTCACAGACCCGTGCCCCCGGCCTTTGAGCAGGCTCTTGACTGGATTAGTAGGGATATAAGTTGGCTTGGTATTAAGTTTTAAAAAAAAATTAGAGTAAAATACACATAAACTACGATTTGCCATCTTTATCACTTTTAAGCATAGAGTTCAGTGGCGCTGGGTCCACGTACATTGTTGTACAACCATCACCACTTCATCTCCAGAGCTTTCTCATTTTCCCAAACTGAAACTCTGTTCCCCATTAAGACTAACTCATAGCACCCTTCCCTCGCCCTTGTCCTGTCGTTCAGTCATGTCCAACTCTTTGCAAACCCATGGACTGCAGCACGCCAGGCCTCCCTGCCCATCACCATCTCCTGGAGTCTACCTAAACTCATGTCCACTGATTCAGTGACGCCGTCCAACCATCTCATCCTGTGTCGTCCCTTTCTTCTCCTGCCTTCAGTCTTCCCCAGCATCAGGGTCTTTTCCACTGACTCAGCTCTTCGCATCAGGTGGCCAAAGTACTTTAGCTCCAGCTTCAGCCTCAGTCCTTCTAGCCAATGTTCAGGGTTGATTTTCTTTGGGGCCGACTCAGCGCTGGTAGCATCTACTCTACTGTGTCTCTAGAGCCAGGCTCGGCCACGCACCTGGTGAGGTGGGATCACACAGGGTCCCTGGCGGAGCACGTGCAGCCTGAGATCCTCAGGGTTCACCCGGGCTGCAGCTCGTGTCAGAACCCCCTTCCCTCGGAGGCTGGACAGAGTCCTGTGATGTGCATGGACCGCACTCCCTTCTCTGCTCGTCCACTGACGGGCGCTGGGATTCTTTCTGCCTTTCCCTGGGTGTGAATCAGGCTTCCGTGAACGCGGGAGTGAGAACCTCTGTTTGGGTCTCTGCTGTCAGTTCTCCTGGGCATACAGCCGGTGATGGGGTTGCGGGGTCACACGGTGCCCTGTGATATTTTAATGGTAGAGCTTTGATTTCTGTTTAGATCTCGTTTATTGGTGGCTCAGTGGTAGAGAATCTGCTTGCAATGTCGGAGACCCAGGTTCAATCCCTGGTCGGGAAGATCCCCTGGAGGAGGAAATGGCAACCCACTCCAGTATTCTTGCCTGGGAAGTTCCATGGACAGAGGGGCCTGGTGGGCTACAGCCCATGGGGGTCGCAGAGAGTCGGACAGGACTGAGCGACTGGTGCGTAGGCCTGTTCCGGGTTTCAAGCTCTTCCCTGCTCAGCTGGGACCGTTTTCTCTGCTTCGTTCCTCTTGCTGTTGCTTTTCCCACTTGCAGTTGTGTGTTGGTCGTGAGACGAGGGTGCCCTGGGCTGGGACAGTCCCCTCACCGCTGAGCTCGCGTGCGGGCTCCGGGTCTGCAGAGCGTTTCCCGGGCTGAGCCGGCGGCGTGTCCTGAGGACCCCCAGGCCACGGCCCGCCTGGGAGCCCGGGGGGATGGAGGCCTGGGGCGCAGCTTCACACTTTCCTCTCAGTGTTCAGAGAGTTTCCTCTGTCAGATGTAGTGCGCGTGTAAGATCCTCGCGTGACGCCAGGTTCAAATCTATGTTCAGGCAAGTTTGGCCTCAACAGCTGCTCCTTGTGTCCTGTTTCTGCCTTCCTCCCACACGTCCTCCCTCTGAGGAAGCTGGGTTTGTATCTCCGCCGGCTTCCCTCTCCCGTGTTCCCGGGACCTGCTTCTCAGACGCCTGGAGCTCACTCTCCACGCTCTGCCTTTGACTTGACGCTGTTTCTGGCCATCACGCTCATCCGCGGAACCACCCCCGTCCTTGCCCCTCGGGCTGCGCCCCCGGCCCTGCGGTGGGCAAGCGGATGAGCTTCCGCGGATGTGGCAGCACAAACGCCTTACCTGACAGTCGTGGTGCTGGACGTCCAAGCTGGGTCAGCGCTGGGCTGCGGTCGCCACAGGGCAGGGCTGGGCCTTCTGCAGCTCCGGGGAGAGCCTGCGTCTGCCTCCTCCAGCTTCCAGAGGCCTCTGCTCCCCAGTGAGGACCCTGGGGCCCCCTGGATCACCCAGGACAACCCCTGCTCTCAGCATCCTTCACATCACCCCAGCAGCAACTGCCTTTTGCCGCATGGGGCGGCGCATTCGCAGGGTCCTGGGCTTGGGACGTGGGCAGGGGCCTGTCGGGATGCAGGGCCCGTTGACCTGTGGCCACACGTGTTCCCGGTGAGCGTTAGGCTGTGCCCCAGCTTTGAGGCCGCTGGCAAGGCCGTGGTTACCATGCTGCACACGGGGGAGCCAGCCTGTCTTCAGACGGGCTCCTGGAGGCGGGCGGCACAGGTGGTGGGTGGATGCGGTGTGATGCTGCCAGACGCTCCAGCCCTCCGTGGGGCCTGTGCTCCCCGGGGCGTCCACCCAGGGCGGCTGCCAAGGCTGGGCCTCTGCCAGCCTGACAGGCGAGGGGATGCATCGCAGAGCTTTACACTGCATTTCTTCATGAAAAGCCGGGTTGAGTGTTTGCTTTTTCCTCCGTCATGTCTGTTTCCTTATTCATGTTAAACCTGTTATGCATCTGGAATTGATTCTGACTTATAGTGTCATGAATGGGCCATGTTTTACCTCTTTTTATGTAGCTATTCAGCTCTTCCGGCACCATATTTTAATCAAAAGTGGAGTCTCGCCATAAATTTGAGAGGTTGCCTGTATCACAATACTGAGTGTCCTTATACAGGTGGGTCTATTTCTGGGTTTTCACTCCGTCCCGTGGCCCGCCCGTCTGTTCCGCGGTCGGACCACACATTATCACAGAAGGTTTATATAACGTGCTGATACCTGACAGAGCTCACGTCCCTGCCTCCTTCTGCTTTTAAAGTTTTTTTCTTGGCTATTTTTGCTTGACTGTCTTTCCCTATGAATGCTGTGACCAACTTGTCAGCTCCAGGAACAAAAAAAAAATCTGCAAAACATGAACAGCATTCAATTAAAATGGCAATGACCCTGCCATCGGTCACCGACTCTTCTGGGTCACTGGTCGTTGGGGTTTCGCAGGGAAAGCCCAGGGCTGCCCGGGGTCCCTAGGATCCCCAGACTTTATTCCTTCTCACGCCTTAGATCTAATTCCATTTCCTCTTTGTCTGCCTCAAGTCGATTATGGGAGGAAGCAGCTCAGAAGCGAGACCAGTCCCATCTGAGGAAGTGGGCTCACAGGACCCACGCTCGCAGCCTTGGGGGCTGCTCACGGAGGCAGAGGCTTCCGGCCCGACTATTGGTGCTGCTCTGTGTGACGTGGGGCCGTGCTGCCTCTGCTCAGGGAGGCACCGGGCCCCAGGCTCTGACCTGCCACCACTGGGGCCGCTCCCCCCTTGGGGCCTCCTTGGAGGGGTCGGGCCCATTCAGCCTCTTCTGGCCGGGTCACTGACCACCTGAAGCCCTCATCAGCTGCCCCACCGGCGTGCGTTGGGTTGTGCCTGACTCTGCAGCTTCCGACATGAAGCTCAGACAGCCACGCGTGTGCCCGATGGCTGTGGGCCTCCAAGGGCTGGTCTTGGGCCGGCGGGGGCCATGCTGCTTGCCTCCTGGCCTGGGCTGGCCAATATGCAGGGAGGTCAGGGTGCGGGCTGGACTCTGGCCACTTGGAAGGGGGGGAGGGCGGTGAGAAGTGGGCACCGTCCGTGCCCGCAGGCTTGGTCAGGAGCCCTGCTAGGAAGCAGGGTGTTCTCACGGCCCAGCCAGCTTGGAAGACGTGTCCCGTGGCGGCTGTGACAAAGCACACGCCTGGGTGGCCTCCCGCAGTCTGGAGGCCGAGTCTGCAGGGGAGGGGAGCACAGGACTGGAGGCCAGAACGGGGGCAGGCTCTCACCCCTCCTTCCGCAGGCTTTTCAGCCAGACCTGGGAATTAAAGTGACTTAAGTCAAAGGACATCGTTTTGCCAACAAAGGTCCGTCTAGTCAAGGCTATGGTTTTTCCAGTAGTCATGGGTGGGTGTGACAGTTGGACCATAAAGAAAGCTGAGGGCCGAAGAATTGATGCTTTTGAACTGTGGTGCTGGAGAAGACTCTTGAGAGTCCCTTGGACTGCAAGGACGTCAAACCAGTCTATTCTAAAGGAAATCAGTCCTGAATATTCATTGGAAGGACTGATGCTAAAGCTGTAACTCCAATACTTTGGCCACCTGATGTGAAGAACTGACTCATTGGAAAAGACCGTGATGCTGGGAGGGATTGGGGGCAGGAGGAGAAGGGGACGACAGAGGATGAGATGGCTGGATGGCATCACCGACTCAATGGACATGAGTTTGAGCAAGCTCCAGGAGATAGTGAAGGACAGGGAAGCCTGGCGCACTGCCGTCCATGGGGTCGCAAAGAGCTGGACACGCCGGAGCACCTGAACTGAACTGAAGTCAAAGGAACAGAGACACATGCACATTTGTTTAGTGTGCGTTTGGGGTGACCCGGGAGCCCTCATAAGGAAATGAGGACCCACAGACCAGGCAAAACCTGAGTGTCTTGTGCCAGCTTGGACAAGGCGGCCATGTGGAAAGGTAGCTGGAGTCCGTGGAAGGCTGAAGAGGAGGACAGACACTCTAACAAGGTCCGTCTGCACCAAATTCTCCCGGCCTCGACTTCCCGTCCTGAGGGTGAGGTTGTCCGCCTGGGGTGATCCCCCGGTTTCAGGACGGAAAGCGGAGGGCAGGTGCCCTCCTGACCCTGCTGTCTTGTGAGTGTTGTTGGCTAGAGATGGTTGTGACCAGAGAGCATATTTCAAGGTGAACCCCAACCCCGTTCCCACACACACACACACACACACTCACACACACTCACACACACACACACACTCACACACACACACTCACACACACACTCACACACTCACACACACTCACACACTCACACACACTCACACTCACACACACACACACACACACTCACACACACACACACACTCACACACACTCACACACTCACACACACTCACACACACTCACACTCACACACTCACACACACTCACACTCACACACACACTCACACTCACACACACACTCACACACACACACACACTCACTCACACACACTCACACACTCACACACTCACACACACTCACACACTCACACACACTCACACACTCACACACACTCACACACACACACACTCACACTCACACACTCACACACACACTCACTCACACACACACACACTCACACTCACACACTCACACACACACTCACACACACACACTCACACACACACTCACACACACACACACACACTCACACATACACACACACCCCCCAGGAAGAGTCACCGCTGTGAACCGTGTCTCCGTGAGTGATTTCTCAGTCCTGAGAGTAGGTCAGTATAGCTACACAGTCGCGTCTCACTTTAGGAGGTGGTGTTGGGAGGCTGGGCCCCCGGGTTGGGGTTGGGCCCCCACCGAAGGGAGGCTTCTGCGAGGTCTGAGCATCAGTGCTTAATGAGAGGCAGAGACAAAGGCAGAGTGAAGATTGGAGGTTAAGCCAACCGAAGACCAGGTCAGACCAGAGGACGGCCAGCTGGGGCGGCGGCCAGGAGGGGGACCTCTGGGCGCCCTGGCTGGGGGGCTGGGGCAGGCCCCGGCGGCTGCAGGGCGTTTCCTGGGCCGCGGTTGGGGCGTCTCTGGTGATGGTGCCGTGTGAGCTCTGAGGGCGCTGCCGCCACCCCGGCACAGATGTCCACATGCAGCCTGAGAGGGTTCACTGAGGGTTGAATGGAGCTGTTCCGCTTCAGCTGGTGAGGGAGCTTTCACGTCTCGTGATTCCACATCAGGAGGGTGGGAGACAGCTGGAAACGCGAGTTACGACAGAGACGCGCCCACCGACCCCCCACGAGGCGTGCTGTTCTCTCCTTACAGACATGCCCTTTCTTATTGAGGATAATCAAAGATTAATTTGCTTGCAAAACCAGTCTGGTCTCATTAAACATGACCTGATTATTGAGGTCAGTGCAACAAGAGCAGGTTGAACACGTAGGTCCTTTTAAGGTCCTTTTAAGTTCCTGCTTTGCTGGAACTTCTGTGAAGAATTCCTGAGCAGACTTTTAAAAGCCTCTTGAGTCTAGAAGCTAACTGACATCTCATCACCAGACTGTGCCTTTAATACTCACGAATTTGGGTGAGTTCCTCGCTTCTCAATGTCCCCAAGGTATCCTGAGATTCCCGGGACCTGCCAAGAAGTGATTGTAGACCTCTGCGACGTTGCAGACCCTGTAAGGCAGGCACCAGCCTGAGCTTCACAGGGCTTTACAAGCATTGCTCCATGAGGTCAGCCTTAGTTTCTGGTCCAGCCTGATTTGAATTGTCTGGAATTGTCGCTGCAAACGTCTTTGTCCTGAGCAGTTTCCCTGCACATCTACTGAGCAGTTTCCCTGCACATCTACTGAGCAGTTTCCCTGCACATGGCCGTCAAAGATAAAATAGTTGGTTGACGGTTTGGTTTGACAGTTGGGTTTCAATGCCGTAAATGCCAGATTGCAAACGACACTGGAAAATGATAACATGTCAGTCAGCAAATCCTTTGTGGGCACAGCCATCCCTCCCACCCGTCAAAGCCCAGGGTTTCCAAACTGTGGCTCATACCACACAGGTGGCGAGTCCCTCAGCACTCTTGGCGAGCGCTTGTTCTCGACTCTCTGGCTGAGATAGTCTCCTGCGCGCTCTTCCCAGTGTACCGTGCAATGCTCGAAGTTGGCAGAAAAATAAGACGGGCTCCTTCTAGTCCCCGCAAGGAAGTGGTTGTCTGATTCTTGATGAGCATATATTTTTTGAAACCTTTTTGCTGTTCGATGGTGGAGAACATGACATGGACAAAATTTTGGTACTTGGCACAGAATCCAGCCAAGTAATACAAGGGCTGAGCTTGTGACAGATCATTTCCACATAACCCAGACGTGTGCCCCAAGTTACGTACGCTCCCTTTATTGATAAGAAACAGCAGCATCCTTTGTCTGATCATTTGAATTCCAGGGAAATCTCAATTTTTAAGACCATAAGTTTACATCCAACATTAAATCCTGAATCCTTAATGGTTAGTCAACTTTAACAAAAGAAGTATCATCACTTTCTCTAAAACACCCAAATACACTGTAGTCATGAATCTACACCCATTAAATGAGTTCAGTTCTTTTTGGCCATGCCACAGGCATATAGGATCTTAGTTCCCAACTAGAGATCAAACCTGTTCCCCCTGCCCTGGAAGCGTGCAGTCCCAACCACTGGACCACCAGGGAAGTCCCTAGTTTTTGTATTTTTATTTTCACATTAAAATTCTTAAAAATTTTGCTGTTAATTTTCATGTTTCACTAAGTCTCTTTAAATGTCCCTCTTTTTATTATTTTATCTTCTATGGCAAAATTATATTATGGCCAATTGTCTCTGCTTGGCAGCAGAAATTCTCATGGTGAAAAAACCCAGAAAACCACTACATCATTTTAAAATATGACATTCCAGCCAAAGTCTGGTAACATAACCAATGTTTTAAATTAAATAGGAGAACATATTCTGCTGACCTTATATAAATAGCTGTGTTTTCATGAAAACAGGATATTTAATAAGAGTTTCTGAATTTTAGAGGGAACAGAATGGGAGAGAAGATAAATGTCTCGGTTCTGTTTACAAAGGTGTAGTTTTCCAGATTGCTGAAAGCTAATAGCTTAAGAGAAGGAAAAATAATAAGCCTGGAAAGCAAACATGAAAGGACCAGCATTGCTTCAAACAAAAAGTCATAAAAATGATAATCATCTTCATGGGTTCGTGTCGTCCGTGTAACTCCTTCTTGTTTTCCTTGATCTCGGATTAGCAGTTTTAAGACCCATCAGGGGATGTCCCTGGTGGCCCACCTCAGTTCCCTCCCTGGTCGGGGACCTGAGACCCCACAGGGTGCTGGGCGGCTGAGCCCGCACCCCGCGGCTCGAGAGCCTCGCGCGGCAGCTGCTGACGCCTGCTCGCCCGGAGCCCGGGGCCTGCAGCAGGAGAGGCCCTGCGATGGGAAGCCGGGCGCTGCGCGGAAGACCCTGCGGGCCGCGGCTGAAGACCGACGCAGCCAAAAATAAATCTGAACGATAAGGTCCCGTCAGTTTTCCCACAGGAGGTGAGACAGGCTCACCGAGCTCAGTGGTGCGGTCTTGGTCACCAGAGGCCTGTATCCTAGCGTTTCTATCAGAGTCCTTCCATGAACTTGTTAAAGATGAAGGATTTGTGTCTGCAGTTCATTATAAAAGCTTTCAGGAAAGATCAGTAAAACAGTAACCATCTGTAAATGGCTGAAGACTGAAAAATAACTGTGGTCAAAGAACTGATGAGTTTATTGCAAAAATTGTGCAGTTGTGGAAGTTTGTTTCTCTCTGTTGCAATTAGAGGTGATAATCGGAATTATGGCCGACACAGGCGCTGTGAGGACGCTGGGGAATTTCCAGGCATTTGGTGTAACTCTGGACGCTTACATATAAGTAATACACACCCGTATAAACATAATTTAGGAACGACACACCACCAGTTTTTATTTGACAATTTTTTCTATGTAACTTATCAAATAAGCGTAGTTAGTTTAATATTTCTGTTTTTATAAGGTGAGATAACAAATCTTTTGAGATTCTCTAGGGTTCCTCTTGAAAATCCCAAAGCTAGTTAGACGTCAAAGAGACCCTATTTTATGTTTGATTTTGGAAAGTTTGTAAAAAATGTCAAAGGGTTGAAAATATGATGAAATAATATTGCAGGCCATTGTGAAACAATATTTAGCCATTGAACCAAAGTGATAAAGATTCTAAAGGCAAAGTCACATATTTGAGGAAAAAGAAAGCTTAGTTCTTTCAATATTGAGAAGACACAGTTTTTCTAAGTAATCAAACACCTGATAAAGACAGCATGAGGCTCGGGAAGGTGTTTGGACAAGACGCAGAATCTTTGTTTTGTAGGCAGGTTACTTGGAAGGTAGAGAAAAACCTCAGATCTCTTTTTTATAAGCACCCTTTTGTGTCCTCCTATGGGAAGGCTGGATTTAAAAGAAGACATGCGGTATCAAGCCTGTTCCTAGGACTGGAGAAATAAGCACCTCCATAAATTATTTCTGAAACTCTCAGGAATATAGAAACCGATCCAAACGTTTTTCGAGCTCGTGTGACCTGGGATGATCTTTGGTAAATGAAAGCTAACCCTGCTTTTACGTTTATGCCTCTGTTTTACTTCTGACTGTGCGGGGGCTGCGCTGCTGTGCGGGCTTCTCTCTGGTTTGGGGTGTGGGCTCTCGCTGAGGCGGCCTCTCTTGCTATGGAGCGCGGGCTTCACGGCGCACCCTCAGTGGTTGTGGCCCACGGCTTAGCTGACCTGCGGCGTGAGGAATCTTCCGGACCAGGGACTGAACCGGTGACCCTCACATTGCAAGGCAGATTCTTGACCAGTGGACCACCAGGGAAGCCCAGTTCAGTTCAGTTGCTCAGTCGTGTCCGACTCTTTGAGGCCCCATGGACTGCAGCACGCCTGGCTTCCCTGTCCATCACCAACTGCCAGAGCCTACTCAAACTCATGTCCATCGAGTCGGTGATGCCATCCAGCCATCTCATCCTCTGTCGTCCCCTTCTCCTCCTGCCTTCAATCTTTCCCAGCATCAGGGGCTTTTCCAATGAGTCAGTTCTTCACATCAGGTAACCAAAGTATTGGAGTTTGAGCTTCAACATCAGTCCTTCCAATGAATATTCAGGACTCATTTCCTTTAGGATGGACTGGTAGGATCTCCTTGCAGTCCACGGGACTCTCAAGAGTCTTCTCCGACACCACAGTTCAAAAGCATCCATTCTTCAGCGCCCAACCAGGGAAACCCAATAAACGCAAAATCTTTAAATGAATACCTCCTCTAATGTGACTCTAAACCAATGAGCTTAAAACCCACCAGCCTTTTGTGACTTCACCATCCCCAGAGAAAGCACAAGAGATGCAGGCCTCCCCGAGATCCAGGGCTTCTCCCAGGTCAGTCCAGGAGAGCAGAGACCGCCGGGGGACAGGGAGTCACATGCAGCACAGTCTGTCCTGAGTCTGTGCTGCTGGGCGGGCCACGCTGGAGGCTTCCCAGCTCAAGCACAGGGGTGGGGGACCCAACCGGCACAGGCTGTGTGGCTCCAGATGGCCCGCGTCACACGAGCGCTCCGGGCTGGTGTGCATCAGCGGGTGACCAGCGGGCCCACCCCCCCCCAGGGAGAGGCACATTCGCAGACCAGCTCTAATGCGTATCTCCCTCCCACTAGGCTGTACCGGATGGGAAGAGCCAGGGAACAGCTCTGCCTTCCTCTCCCGAGGGCTCCGCATGGAGACCCCGCCGCGCTGGGTGGCTCCCAGACCCCCTCTGCAGGCTCCCCTGCTCTCACGCCCCTTTTGTGCGCTCCAGAAACCCCTGGGAGGCAAGATCTGACCTCTGCACTCTTGGGGTTTGGCTAGAATTCAACATTCAGAACACAGAGCCCAAAGATTCAGGAGGCCTGGGTCCCGCTCACGCTGCATCCGTCCCTGTCTCCCTCTGGCTCGAAGGAGCCCCGAGCTGCGGCGCTGGGGCCCTCGGAGCGGACGGTGCTCGGCCCAGCCTCCAGCATCCCTTCTGGGGAGAAGACGGTGTGTCACAGCTGTGTCACAGCCCCGGGCAAGAAGGACCTCCCCAGAGCTGAGCGTCTAGGCCCTGCCCTGGTGGCCGCGGGTGTGCGTGGGGCTGCCAGGTGGGGGGAGAGGACTCCTGGCCTCTGTGCGCCGATGGGCACTGAGGTCCCCGCCGCAGGCACTGGTTTCTCCTCCTCCCCACGCTGGGAGCGCGGGCTGCTCTGGGGACACCTGGCTGCACCTCCCGGGGACCACGGACGGTAGCGCTTCCTGAACCGAATGGAGCCTCAGCCGGAGAAGGGCCTCGGAGCTGAAACTGGGGCGGGGGCCAGCTGCTCTTCACTCCATTTACCATTATTTTAATTTAGAATATTCCAACTGGCTTTCAAAGCAACAGTGTTAAAAGCGATCTAGAAAATGTGGCAAGTTAAGGGAAAAAAATCTCCATCCCAAGACAGTGCTGCTTCCTGCCCCTCCGCATGGCAGCCCCACGCGCCCACCACCACCTCCCGCTCTTGGGGCAGGCCTGGCGCTCAGCACACGCGCCCTGCTGGCCCTGTGGGGTGCAGGGCCCCTCACCGGGCAGGACCGAGGATGCTGAGGCCAAGAGCAGCCCAGGGCGCCCTCTGGGTCCACAGACCTCAGTCCCCAGAGGTCCCCTTCTGTCCCCAGGCCCCCAGTGGGCAGCTGGGGGATCTCTGGTGCCAGAATCTCACTGCACCCGAACGATTAGGCTGAGTGGAGGGTCCGGGGCTGTGAGCCCCACTTGGTGATGGAGGTGCTGCCTGGCTGCACCCGCACCCTCGGGAGTGGTGTCCACGGAGTGGTGGCGTGGCTGGCCTGTGTGATCAGCAGCCGGCTGGCGGCCAGAGCAGGGTCTGATGTTACTCTGGGATGCGTTGTTTCTGCGTCTGTCTGAGAGGGAGCTGGGGCCTGGCGTCTAAGCAGTGCCAGGATCTCACTTGCGTTTCTGGCTCACGTCTGCACCGCAGGCCCAGTCTCGTGCCCTGGTTGGCGGCCTGCGAAGGCAGCGCCTGTCCGCCAGGTCTCCCAGCTCCAGGCCAAGGGTGGGATGGACTGGTGTTTCACACTTGAAAGGGCCCAGGGACCTTTCCCCACAGCTGGGGTAGGGCAGCTCTTTAGGCTGCCCGGGGGAATCCGCAGGAGCATGGCCACTGGCCCCAGGGGTGGCTCTGGTCTTCAGACCTCCCGGGGGCCCGGCCAGGCTAACGGTCATGGAACGGGCCTTTGTCCTCTGAAGCTCTGGGGTCCGTCTTCCATGGCCTCAGCCAGGAGCCCCCGTTAGCAGCCCACCTGCCCCTCCGGTGATCTGGCTTCCAGCTGGTGTGGCTGCACTCTGTCCAACCAGTCATGGACCCACCATTGCCGGGTCACTGGCTGCTGTCTGTCAGTCTGCGTTCCTGGGTGACATTCTCTGGCCGGGCCAGGAACACAGAGACGCGTAGAGGAAAGCACTTGAAGTCAGGCCCCTGCCGTCCCCAGGCAGACCCGGCTGGGCGTCACCACGCCAGGCAGCCTCCAGGGAGAGCGCCCCAGCCCTCCCAAGGGGCCACTTTGCTGAAAGGAGCGGAAAGATTCAGGAAGACTCATTGTCCTCAGATGGGTGTTCTCCTGGGTAGGAGGGACCTTTAGGAGCCTTGTGGTGTGGCCACCTGCCCTGGCTTCTCTCCCGGCCTGGGTTCCAGCAGGGCTGGGAAGGCTCGGTGACAGGCTGCCCGTCACGGCCCTGGCCCTTGGAAGGCAGTGTTTCGTGGCAGAGTGGACGGTGCTGTCTAGTAACCCGACCCCCGTCTGGGTCCCTTAGGGCGCCTGGAGCACTGGGTGACCACGTTCACTTCCAGCGGCTGCTATAACAAGTGACCACATGCTGAGTGGCTTAAGACAATAGACGTTTATTCCTGCGTTGCTGAGGGCCAGAGCCCCAGCCTCAGTTTATCTGGGCTGAAGTCAAGGGCCCTGCAGGGCTGTGCTCCCTCGGAGACTGGAGGGGCAAGTTGGTCCCTCTCGCCCCCGCCCTCGCGTCCCCGAGCTGCAGCCCCTCCAGGCGTCACGCTTCCTTCTGCGTGGACCGGACCGTGTCCCCTGGCCCCAGGGCGAGGGGACAGGTGCCCCAGCTGCAGCCCGCACAGGAGATGCGTCCCTCCAGAGAGAATCCGGCGGTTTCTGTCGTGCCTGCCGGGCGCCGGGCTGGCGGCCAGGCTGACGCGCGCTCCGCTGCCAGGTGTGCATCGTGCAGAAGCGGGACACGGCGAAGATGTACGCCATGAAGTACGTGAACAAGCAGCAGTGCGTCGAGCGGGGTGAGGTCCGCAACGTGTTCCGGGAGCTGGAGATCCTGCAGGAGCTCGAGCACGTCTTCCTGGTGAACCTCTGGTGAGAGGGCTGGGGGCCCTCTCCTGCCCCGGGTGCCCTCCCCCGACCCTTCCCCCTCACAGCGCCCCCGGGCCAGCAGCCGTCCAAGTGTCCCCACACACACACAGACACGCACGCACGCGTGGACCACCAGCATCTCCAGCGTCATCACTGGGAGTGTCCAGCGGGGCACAGCCTTGGGTCCAGGGCCCTTGCACAGGGGGCTGGTCAGATGTGGCCGGAGCCGTGACTCCAGTCGTCCGGCCGAGCGTGTGCCAGGTGCCCTTGTGCCCTCAGGTACTCCTTCCAGGACGAGGAGGACATGTTCATGGTGGTGGACCTCCTGCTGGGGGGGGATCTGCGGTACCACCTGCAGCAGAACGTCCAGTTCTCGGAGGACACGGTGAGGCTGTACATCTGCGAGATGGCGCTGGCCCTCGACTACCTGCGCAGCCAGCACATCATCCACAGGTGCGTGCACTCCTGTCGGGGGGCGGCCGTCCTCACAGGACCCCGAGGGCGCCTCGTGCTCTGCCCTGCCCTTGCCCGCACACCTGCCCCAGACGTGGCACCCTGGCCCACAAGCACCGGCTCCCGGCCAGCCCTCAGCTGTACATATGAGGTACCCCTGGGGCGGGTCATGTCTGCCCAGGTGAGGCCGGCCACAGGTGGCCGGTGCCTTCATTGGTGAGAGGCCGCCTTCACCTGCTCTGGTCAGTGCAGGATTCCTGCCCCTGCCCCGCCGGTGCCCTTGGCCCATCTGCCATGTCCTGGGAACATCCAAATTAGTTTTAGCATCTGAAGGCTGGTGAACCAGGAAGGTAAAGCTGCGACCACAGGATTAAACACAAAATCCCACGTGGTGTAAAGTGTGGCAGACGTGATTTCTGCAGCTCTTCCGGGGGACGCTGATTTGGTCATGGTTCAGGCATGAACGCTTCCTGACTGAGTGCCAGGAGGTCAGGAGGCCAGGCTCGGCCTCAGGCAGACCCGGGGCTCTGAGAGGCCCTCACCAGGGGTCCAGGCGAGGGGGTTCTGCTTCCGTGTTCTGGGCTCTGGCACCCTCCCTGACCAGTGCTGGGCGCTCTCCCACTGTGGCCCCAGCAGAGGAGGGGCTGGGCTCCTGGGGTCCCGCTCGTGGGAACCCCCTGCCCCGCTGGGATTTCTGGCCTCACCTCCCCGCTCCCTGCTCCTTCCACAGAGACGTGAAGCCTGACAACATTCTCTTGGATGAGCGAGGTGAGCCGCGGCCGTGAGCAGCCAAAGCCTCGGAGGGAGGGTGCCCCACCCGCAGGACATGTCCCCTCGGACAGTCGCACTGTCCTCTGTCGTCACAGGACACGCGCACCTGACCGACTTCAACATCGCCACCATCATAAAGGACGGTGAGAGGGCGACCGCCCTGGCCGGGACCAAGCCGTACATGGGTGAGCTCGCCCCGCCCGGCCCGCCGGCTGGCCTTCCACCCTGGCCTGTGCTGGGGAGGTCAGGTCCCTTCCCCAAAGCTGCAGCAGCAGGTGACACGTCAGGCTGCTTGACCCGTGCAGGGGATTGTAAGTGATGGATGTGCGCTGTGGGTCTGATCACGAGAGCGTGCTCAGCCAGGGGCCTCCCCCAGGTGGCGCTAGCAGTAAAGAACCTGCCTCCCATTGCAGAAGACATAAGAGAGGCGGGTTCGATTCCTGGGTCAGGAAGATCCCCTGGGGGAGGGCACAGCAACCCACTCCACTGTTCTTGCTTGGAGAATCCCACGGACAGAGGAGCCTGGCGGGCGGTAGTCCGTGGGGTCGCAGAGAGTCAAACACGACTGAAGTGACTTAGCACACACACCCACCTCCCTCATCAGGATGCAGACCTGGAATTGAACCAAGCGGCCCATGGAAAAGGACAGGTTGACCACTAAGGGCTGCTTCCCAGTCCAGCTTTTACCACAGCCTGGTCTCTGATCCTGGCCAAGGTTCCAGCCCTGGACCTCTGGTCATGGGGGCTGGGGTCACAGGGGTAGGGGTCACTGGGGTCAGGGTCACGGGGACTGTGGTCACGGGCCCTGCAGTCACTGGGACTATGGTCCTCGGGGACTGTGGTCCTCAGGGGCTGGGGTCGGGATCATGGGGATTGCCGTTTGGGGATGCTCAGCTGCTCTTGCCTTCCTGGAAAGCTCCGGAGATCTTCCAGTCTTTCGTCAATGGTGGGACCGGCTACTCCTTCGAGGTGGACTGGTGGTCAGTGGGGGTGATGGCCTATGAGCTGCTGCGAGGATGGGTACGGAGCTCCTGTGACCCGTGGGCCAGGGCCCCAGACCCCCAGGGATGGCCCAGAGAGCTGAGGCTGCTCCCACCCCCAGGGTTCAGGGATGCCCATGCTCCCCGTTAGTGAGGCGGCACGCTGGAGGGGGCTGGGTGGGCAGAAGACCCTCCCGCAAGGCTGCACCCTGCCCCCGAGCTTCCCTTGAGGTTCCTAGGTGGTGGGTCGTTCCTAGGCAGTGGGTCCCTCTGCCCTCCCTGCAGTGGCTGTGGCTCAGTGAGTCCTGGAGCCCAGGAGGCCGGAGCCTCGTCAGGCCCCCAGCTGCCCTTCCCATCCCCTCGTGGGGGCCCCAAAGCACGGCACCCTCAGACGGCCACCCCCTCTGCCCACTACGGGGAGGTACAGGGACGCTGTGCTTCCCTCCCAGCCTGCGGGCGGCCTCTCTGGTCGCTTCCCTGGCTGAGGTGCAGGCTTCCCGGGCTCTTCCCTGGGGCTGCCCTGGGATGAGGTTAAGGGTGGGGTGGGGTGCCCTCGCGTTATGGGGGAGGCTCCTGCTGCAGCCCCGCCTCCCCTGCCCAGAGGCCCTACGACATCCACTCGAGCAGCGCCGTGGAGTCGCTGGTGCAGTTGTTCAGCACCGTGAGTGTCCAGTACGTGCCCGCCTGGTCCAAAGAGACGGTGGCCCTGCTGCGCAAGGTGATTGCCCGCCCCACCCAGAGCACAGGCCTGCCGGACTCGGGGCGGCCGGACACGGGGGCGGGGCGATCGGACATGGGGGCGGGGCAGGTAGCCTGGCGAGCCTGGCTGGACACGGGCCAGGGGCCGCTTCTGGCATCCTGGGCGCGTGTCCGTCTCTGCCCCGGCTCCCCGCCTGTCCTGGCCTCGGGCTCCTCATTTCGTTGTCACGGCTCAGCCTGTCTGAGCTCTGGCACGGCTGTCAGTCCTTATCACCTAATCGAAACTTCGCGCCGCTTCCATCACTGACGCCCCAGCTCGGGGCAGGTCACCCCAGCATGTGTCGGGAAGGCGGCCGGGGCCTGGTCCCACTCGTCCTGTCGGAGGTGGGCGGTCACTGTCCACTGTCAATGGCCTGGCCAGCCCCCTCACCAGAAGCAAGCAGAAAAGACCCCAGACCCCCTTGCCTGTCCCAGCCTTGAGCACACGTCCACAGCAGTCCCGGAGACTCAGCCCGTAGAAACCTGAGGCGGTGGTGCTGCTGCTGACGTTCCGCTCCCGGGGTCCAGGGCTGGGCTGGGGTCACCCCCCAGCCGGCCAGCCAGCTCCCTCCTCGGAGCGGTGCGCCTCAAACACACTGTGCCCCGAGGCCTCAGGACAAGTGAGGAGGGGCATGCTGGACACGCGTGGCCCAGAGGGCAGGTCCTGGCCAGTGCCCAGAGACTCCTGGCCCTGGGAGTGTGGCCAAGCACCTGGAGGCCTCCCGCCCCCGAGAGGGGCTCTTAACCAGCCTTCACCGCATTCCACTGTGTCCACACAGGCCCAGGTGACTCTCAGGGGGCACCATGGCCCCCAGAGGCCCAGGTGGGGGTGGGGAGGATCCACACGCCTCTCTGGGGAAGCCTCGGCTGGGGTCTCCGGTGCTCCCCCTGGAAGGGGCGACTGTGATGGTAGCCAGTCCCGCAGGGCCACCCTGGGCCCATGAGCGTTAGTCCCGACCTGTCACGTTGCTGAGCTGCTTACTGAGAGCAGTGAGCCAGGCTGTAGCAGCCGCCTGCTGGTGGGTCCGGGGAGACGAGACCTGTGCTGGGGCCACTGACCAGGGCCTTGTTCCAGCTGCTCACCGTGAACCCCAAGCACCGAGTGTCCAGCCTGCAGGACGTGCGGGCGGCCCCCGCTCTGGCTGGCGTGCTGTGGGCCGAGCTGAGTGAGAAGAAGGTGGAGCCCGGCTTTGTGCCCAACGTAAGCCCACAGGCCCGGGGTGGCTGGGGCGGGTGAGGGCGGCAGGGCACTGGCTCAGCACCATCCTCCACAGAAAGGCCGCCTGCACTGCGACCCCACCTTTGAGCTGGAGGAGATGATCCTGGAGTCGCGGCCACTGCACAAGAAGAAGAAGCGTCTAGCCAAGAGCAGATCCCGGGATAGCAGCAGGGACAGCTGCCCATCGGTGAGCACGGCCTGGCACCCGGCTGCCTCTGCTCTGGCCTCTCACCACCTCCTCTGTGGTGGGGGGACAGGCGCCCTCCTGCCTGCCCAGCTCTGGAGGGTCACATGGGGCCAGGCTCTGCCTCCATGGTCTCGGGGTCATTTCCCTGCGTGTGTGTGCACTTGTGTGTGCATGTGTATGTGTACATGTTTGTGTGTGCACTCGTGTGCGCAGGTGTGCATGTGTGTGAGTACACGTGTGTGTGCGCATGTGCGTATGAGTGCACGTGTGTGTATTGTGTGTGCGTGAGTGCACGTGAGTGTGTGCATGTGTGTGCATGTGTGAGTACACTCGCGTGTGCATGTTTGTATGTGCATATGTGCGTGTGTGCATCTTCCTGGCCATGTCTGTGCACTTCTGTATGTGTGTGTGTGAGTGCACGAGTGTGTGTGCATGTGTGTGTGTATTGTGTGTGCGTGAGTGCACGAGTGTGTGCGCATGTGTGTGTGTGTATTGTGTGTGCGTGAGTGCACGTGAGTGTGTGCATGTGTGTGCATGTGAGTGCACTCGCGTGTATGTGCGTTTACACCTGTATATGTGTCTACCTCTTCTCATGAGGACTCCGCTCACACTGGGTGGGACCCCGAGTCCAGGGTGACCACCCCATTCACTTGACTGATGGCATCTGGAGACTTCGTTTCACATTCCTAGGAATGGGGTCAGGACCCCACCCCGGAGACACGGTGTAACGCGTCGCAGCCCCCACAGTCCTGCCCTTGGAAGTAGGGGTTCCCCCGGGAGCAGGGGATCCAGCCTGGGCCTGTCCCCAGGATCCGGCTGGTGTTCACAGGACAACTAGGGCTGCAGCAGTGGATGGCGGGGTCAAAGCGGTGACACTAAGCCCACCACCGTCCGCCTGCCCCTGGGCCCGGCGGAGCCTATGAGGGCACCCTGGGGAGCGGCTCTCACACCTGGGGGGCCCTGTGCGGCCCCATGCCTGGGTCCTGGGCAGAGATGGGCGCCAGCTCCTCCTCGCCGCAGGGGCCTCCCTGGAAGCCTTGGCTCCTCAGGGAACAGGTAGGTGGGCTCCCATCCCCTCCCCGTTCGGTGGGCTGCTGACGGCGGCCCCTGGTGTCCAGCAGGGGCACTGCAGGCTGGTCCAGCTGTATTTATTTATTATGGCTCTAGGAAGTGAGGTGAAGTCGCTCAGTCATGTAACTCTTTGAAACCCCATGGACTGTAGCCCACCAGGCTCCTCTGTTCATGGGATTCTCCAGGTGAGAATACTGGAGTGGGCTGCCATTTCCTCCTCCAGGGGATCTTCCCGACCCAGGGATCAAACCCAGGTCTCCCACACTGCAGGCAGACTCTCTACCGTCTGAGCCACCAGGGAATTCCTATTGGGTCTTAAAGTTACCTGGTGCCTCAATGGTACAGAATCTGCCTGCAATGCAGGATACTAGGGTTTGATGCCTGGGTTGGGAAGAACCCCTAGAGGAAGGCATGGCAACCCACTCCGGTATTGTCACCTGGAGAATCTCATGGACACAGGAGCCTGGTGGGTACAGCCCGTGGGGCCACACAGTCGGACACGACTGCAGGAGTGATACTTTATCACTGTGGGGTCTTATGTGCAACACTCATTTGTTGCAGCGTGTGGCATGTGGGATCTTAGTTTCTGACCAGGATTCGGACCTGCATTCCCTCATTAGAAGGTGGATTCTTAACCACTGGACAGTCACAGAAGTCCTTGGTCCAGCTTTTTTCTTGCTGTCAGGCTGGGAGTGATGGCTTAGAGTTCTTCATGTGAAAGAGTTGAAATCAACACTTCTTATTTCCACTTTTTACCGTTGACTGATAAGTGTGATTTATTTACATTTCTGCACACAAGTGCCTTAGAAAGATGACCTGCAAGCATCTTCTTCCGGGCTGTGGGCTCTCTCTTCAGGCCGGCACCGCCTGCAGCAGAGTCCGGTTCTGATGGCGTCCCATCTCTGTGTTTTCTCTGCTCGTGGGCTTTTGGTGTCATTTCCGGGACACCGTTGCCTCACTGGGCTCGCAGGGATGTACCCTTGTGTTTTGTTCTAAGTGTTTCGTAGTCTTCTCCCTTGTGCTTGAGGCTCGGGTCCGTCTTGAGTTAGTTTTATGCACAGTGTCAGGTGGGTCCGGTCTGACTGTTTTGCGTGTGGACGCGTGTCGTCCCAGTGCTGCTCGGGCTCATCTTTGCCCCATTGAATTGCTTGGCATCATTTTCAAAAATGAACTGACCGTGAACGGAGGGGCTTGCTTATGGACTTGCACTTCTAGCCCACTGATCCGTGTGTCTGTCCTGCTGGGTCCACCCTGCCTTGACGGGGCTCTGGTGAGTTCTTGGGTGAGCAAGTGTGGTCCTCCAAACTGTTCTAATTTTTCAAGACATTTCAGCTCCTATGGGTCCCTTGCATCCCCAGGGCATTCTGAAGGGCTCAGGAATTCTGTCTGAGCTGCTCAGCAGGTCATTTGTGACAGAGTTAAGGATTGGTGCCGGGTCTGCATGCCCAGGCCCTGTCACTGCCCACCTTGGGTGACATCTGGGGTCAGGCGCCTCGGGCACTGGCATTGATAGGGCCCGTGGGTGTCTGCCCTGAGGCCTGTGTGCCCGGAACAACCACTGGCACAGTGGTCAGGGGGTGGGGGGTGGGGTGGAAGCAAGGCTGAGTTTCAGCGGAGCCCAGGCAGAGCGGCCTGACCTGCAGGGACCTGAGTGTGGGTTATGCCCTGGGCCCAGCAGTCATCAGGAAGGAGCCCCAGAGGGTCATGCATTTCCGTGGCCTCCTGAGTCTGCATGGCAAAGGCTCCAAACGCCCGAGCAGGCCACGGAACCACACACGTGTGCCGCTAGGAGGAGAGGCGCTCCCGCGCTGGTCGGGCCACGCCCCAGAGCCCCGGCTGCCCGCACACGCGCACAGCACGCGCCTCGGGAAGGCGCGGCCTGGGGCGTGTCGCTGCCCACGCTGTCCGCGTCTAACGCCGCTGCGACCTCCGAGCGGCTCCTCTCGTCCTGGGAGAACCTGGTGAGGGAGGGTGCGAGACGGAGCCCAGCTCCTCCCCACCCGCCGACCCCCGGACGGCGGGCAGTCCTGCCCCCGTCGCCCGCCCCGGCCTTGCTTCCCTTCTCCTGCGCCTCCCTCGGTCTCCGGGCATCGGGGGTCACCTCCTGCCGTGACCTCGCCCCCGCCTCCGAGTAGCCCTTGCCTTCAGTCCAGCGCTGACTCAGGCCGGAATCTGTGCCCCTGCCCAGTCATCATCCGCACTGGCAGCGTTGATGACCCCGTTTAAGTTGAAAGTTCGGAAGTCGGTTTGCGTTTACTATCCCTCCCCTCCTGAACATCCCAGCTCAGCCTGTCTTGCTTTATACGGGCTCGGAGCACTCAGGTCAGCCGCCAGCCGGCAGAGTCATCCGACACAGAGCCTCGTTTATAACCCAGTGTTGACTTCATCGAACACTGACAGTGGAGAAGGGCGCGTCTGGGTCCGAGTGGCTGTCAGAGTGCCAGTTATTTGCCCTCGGGGTCGCGGGGCTGACCAGGAGATGCGGCTGCTGCCCAGCATCACATCGGAGGATCGGGTCCCAGAAAAGGTCCAGGTCACAATCTGAAGTGCCATCTCTGCTTTCTGCTTGCCACTTTGACACCCCTGTGAAGTCGAGAGACTCCAGCCGTGGTAGCTGGGGGCCGGCTCGATACTCAGTCCTCGGTGAGTGCAGACTGGTGCCTGCCCTCTGTGCTACGGGCGTCGGGAGGAGAGCCCTGTGAGGTTAGGGCTGCGTGGCGCAGCCGGTGGCCCTGTCGACCGGCTCTGGGAGAGCCCGAATCATGCTCCACGGGGGCACCTGGCCCACCCCTGGGTTGAGATCTCTCCCTTCTCCCCTTCCTGCCACAAGCCAGCTGGTCTCCGCAGGCCAGGCTCGTGAATTAAATGGAAAAACAACAGGAGTAGCATCCTCGGATCCGCGTTGTGCCGTGCCGTGCCGTGCTCACTCAGTCGTGTCCGACTCTGCGATGGATGCAGCCCACCAGGTTCCTCTGTCCCTGGGACTCTCCAGGCAGGAAGATTGGAGTGGGTTGCCATACCCTCCTCCAGGGAATCTTCCCGACCCAGGGATCGAACCCGTGTCTCTTGCGTCTCCCACACTGGCAGGCAGCTCTTTACCACTGCTTGAAGCCCTCGGATCCCCATGCAAATGCTGAATGCAAAGGCTCCAACGTCCTTGACGGTGGTGCTTGGCACTGCCATTCCAGTCTGGATGTGGGTCTGTTTGTTATTTCCTATCTAGGCTGGTTTGGGAAGAGGCTAGTTTCAGGAGCTTCCACAGGGCTTTTCCATGATGATGTTATTAGCTGCTACTCCACAGGTCAAGGAACTAAGAATTTGGCCAGATGCCAAATATTAATACATCCATCTTGGTTATGCATACAGCTGCCGGGGGGACAAGCAGCTCCTGGTGGGCTGTGGGCCCCTTGTGGGGTCCACTCTAAGACCGACGTGGGCCAAGTATCAGCTCACACCAGTATTCAACAGCCCTCTAAACAGCCAGGTGTTTGCCCTCTCCTGTGTGCAGGTATGCAGGGAAGTGGTCGTGGGTACCTTTGGGAAGGACTGGGGTATCTCTGCTATGTACACTTGCTCAGGCCTTCCTGACCAAGGGCCTGCGCCTCCTTCAGCCCACAGGTCCAGGTCTGAGAACCTAATTCGATCTGGAAATGAGAAAAAGAATTGCAACTCTCCATCCAGGTGGCTGACATCAGCCTGGTGCTCACGCATGCGTGGTCTGAATCTGTGTGTGTGTGTGCATGCACGCAGGCACGCATGTGTGAGCACTGGCCGTCCACCTCTGACCCTGAAAGCACCATGATCGGTCGGACACCCTCAGCATCCCAGGGGTCAGGGTGGCCTGCTTGCCTCTCCAGCCTGGAGGCCTGTTTCCGTGGGTACACCCCCTTACGGGCAGCTGAGTTAAGTGAGGTCAAGGCTGCCTCTGTCTGGGATCCCATCATGGCCTTTGGGGGACTCGGTCCTGGAGCAGATCCTCCCGAGCTACACGGGAGCCACAGGGCTTCCCCAGGGAGCCGTATCCCCACCAGCTCATTCCTTGTCTCCTGGCTGGAAGGCATGTCCCTCGGGCCCTCCAGAAGAATGAGGTCATCTGGGGGGTCTGTGGGTCTTTACACTTGAGTGTGCTGGCCGCTCCAGCTCCCCACATCTCTGAGCCTTTGACCCCATCCCAGCATTCTTCCAAGGCCGCTCTGAACCTTCTGACTGCTTCACCTGAGCCGCCCTTTCTTCCGGGTTTCCAAATGCAGTGTATTAGAACGCAGTCACGCCAGGGCTCCTGCAGGGAGTTAGCCCCAAGTAGTGCAGGGCAGACTCCCCCTTGTCCAGCCCCTCCCAGGCCTGTCCTGCTGTCTGTGAGAGCAGCAGGTCCAGCGCCTGCCCACTGGGGCTGCGCGTGGCTGCAGAGCCTGTGCGGCCGGGTGTGGGGCAACTGCTGTTTCATCAGCGGGAATGGGAGGGGTCCCTCTTCTCCCGCCGGGGTGGGGCCCTCCCACAGGCTCGGGAGTGCTGGGTATCAGGCTAACCCACCCACTAGCGTCCTCTTGGGCCCCTCCCACGTCCGAGGCCCACTCCTTCCCTATCAGAGCCTCAGTTGGATGCAGGAAACTTCGTGGCTGTGAGTCCAGCCCTCTGAAGTTCTGCGGCTCGGACATCTCGGCCTGGTCCCCTGCGAGCTGTCTGGGCCGCCGGACAGGGAATCTCCGTGCTGCGCCTCGGGCTACCACCTGGCAGCCCTGAGTCTGAGGCTCAGACACCAGGGGGCCAACCATGACCTCCCAGACCCACGGTCCCAGGCAAACCCACCACCTGCACCCTCTCCTGACACTCCTGAGGCGAGGGTCTCAGCAACCAGGGTTTTGCATGCCAGGGACCTGTGACGTCAGCTTCTTGGATCTGGCCACTGTGGGACCGACTCCAGTCCCCAGGTTGAGACTCTGCTTCTCGAGACCACCCCTGCTGCCCACCTTCTTCAGCAGGTCCTGGAAGCAGACCCTCAGCTGGGTTTGTGACCAGGGTCCAGTGACCAGGAGGACCCAGTGTGTGTGGGGGGTGTGGAGGAGTGGCCCGATGTGGATCCTGGACCAGTCTGGCTCCACAGACCCTGTGGCCGCCCCGACACGGGGGTCCATCATCCCTCTGTCACTGGCTAAGTTGGGGTCCCCAGGAGACCCCAGCCCCCATACGCTCTGGTTGCCTGGGGCAGAGTGAGCTCCTCAGAGAGCCAGGGCAGAGAAGGCAGGCACGCGGGAGAAGGAGACTGGGAACGCCTGGGAACCTCCCCGCGGGATGCGAGGGAAGCTGGCAGGGCTCACTCACGTGTCTTTCTAACAGGAGAATGACTACCTTCAGGATTGCCTCGATGCCATCCAGCAGGACTTTGTGATTTTTAACAGAGAGAAGTGAGTGTGTGTGTTGGGGGCCGGTCACGGGGGCAGAGAGGAGTTTGGGGAGCGGGGCCAAGGCTTTCTGGCCGCAGCAGGCACATGGCCTCAGTGGGGCTGGGAAGCCTGACCCCTGCCCTCCTCAGGAAGTCCAAGCAGCAGCCCTGGGGGGCGAGCAGGGGGAGGCCCCTGTGCAGGCTTGCGGGGGAGGGGCTCCTTGGCACTTTAAGGTCTAAGCTTGGGCATTTTCCACCAACGGGCAGAGTCTCGGGGGCTGACCCTGGGCGCACCGCCCAGGTGAGGGGCGCCAGCTGTTACACCAACCTGAAACCCTCACTCAGTCACTCAGGGGCCAGGGCAGGAGGGGCGGGGCTCACGGGCAGGGAGATAGACAGGCCTCAAAGCGCTGAGCCACCTGCTGTGGTGGAGCAGGGAGGCCCAGTGCTGTGGGGCCCGGGGGAGGAGGGGCCGATGAGATGCGGAGGACTTCCTGGAGGAGGTGGCCTTGGTCTAAAAGCTGAACAGGGTTCACTGCTGCTCTGTCCTGCCTCCGGGTCCAGGATGACACATGGACCCTGGTTTAGGACACTGGCCACCACCTTGGAGGTCAAGGCCTGGGTGGTAACAGGACTCGGCCAAGCACTTTGTTCCAGAATTCCTGACCTGCTTCCTTTTAGCTTCTGGCTGGAAACCAGCTGAGACCCACCAGCCTACTGAGCTGAGCCCGAGGGCTGTGAAGAGCCCGCAGAGGGGCTGGCTAGATGCCGCATGTGCCCGCACACCCTGCTGAGCCGGTGTGGCCAGAGGGGCTTCTGCCAGGGAGTGGTCCATGTGGAGCCCCAGGCCGTGTTCCTGAGGGGGTGCACCCCGGGAGTCCCCGGAGAGGCCCTGGGCCAGCGAACCATGCCCCGGGCCACTGGTGAGGCTGCATAAAGCCCCTATGTGTCTCCCCAGGCTGAAGCGGAGCCAGGGCCCCACGCCCGAGCCTGGGGACGTGGTGGAGGCCTCGTCGGACAGTGAGGGCGTGCGCCCGGCCCTGCCCACCTGCGGTGCCATCTGCCCCTCGGCCGGGAGCAGCTAGGCCGCCCCTGTCCGCTGCCTGTGGAGTCAACTCAGGCCCTGCCGGAGACCTGGGACCCTCACAGGGACGGGGCGGCCGGAGGCCCAGCGTCGACTTTACCAGGGAGCTGTGCAGTGCGTCCAGGCCCAGGCCGGCAGCTCCTGGCACCCAGGTGGACTGCACCGGATGGTCTGACCGCCGGGTCTGCCCTCCGGCCCTCGGGGGCACGTGGTGTCAAGAGGCTGCCGATGTGGCTGAGAGCAGGGGGCACAGAGGGTGGGCGCCCCCCGCGTGACGGTGGAGGGGGCCAGAGCCCCTGCCCAGGCTCTCCTGGGGGCCTCTGGGGTCCTGCCCCGCCCGCTGTACATAACCCACCCCCGCCAGCCTGCTGCTGGTGGCCGGGGTCCGCCCAGTTCTTATCCATCTCGGGGGAGGGGCATGGGCCTGAAGAGCGTTTTATAGACACACGCGTTCTGGTCATCTCCGCCGTGTTTCTGTATAGTTTCCACCTCTGAGAAAAACAACGTGATAACCACTTGGTGTCGGCTGGTTTGCGTGTTCCGTGCCTGCCGTGGGCAGAGAATGCACGTCCGTGACCTGGGGAGTTCCTGCCGGGCCAGAGCCTCCCAGAACTCTGGTCCTTGGCCTGGGGAGGATGCCCATCTCCTGCCCCAGAAACCCTGAGGCCACTGTCGGGTTGGGGTGGAGGTGCAGCCTGCTGGGGGCAGGGCTGCTGCTGCTAAGTCGCTTCAGTCGTGTCCAACCCTGTGCGACCCCATAGACAGCAGCCCACAACGCCCCTCTGTCCCTGGGATTCTCCAGGCAAGAACACTGGAGTGGGTTGCAGGACAGAACCTTGAAAACAGCCGGGACTGGAACGCCCCAGGTTGGAGCAGCTCACGGGCCCCCCTCACCCAGACTGGGGAGCCCACCTGGGGCCCCGGGGCACTGGGGAGCCCGGGTCTGGAGGCGGGCAGAGCCGCGGAATTCCCCGGTGGTGGCGCCAGCCCCCAGAGATTCTGGGTGGAGCCCTGGTGATGTCGGAGGCGGGAGCCGGGCGCCTGGGGCCGTGTGGAAAGCGGTGTTCTGTGCGCGGTTTGTGCACATCTCAGCTGCGTTTTGGGGCCCTACGGGACAGCGTGCCTGTGTCCTGAGTCAGTGGCCGGCCTGTGGGTGTGGCCTGGCCCCTGACCGCCTTGTCTGTCCCTGGGGAAGGGGACGCTGGTGCAGTGAATGCTGGTTTCAGTGCAGCCCCAGGAGTCCAGCGCTGAGGTCACAGTGACCAAACCACCCTGAGCAGAGGGGCCACAGGGCGGGCCTTCCCGGGGGCCGCCCAGTTCAGCACGGCGCCTGAGAGACCCGGGTTCAAAGTGGGGCCGAGGCTGGGCTTGGAGGCCGGGTCGCCCCAGAGAGGCTGGCAGCGTGAGGGGGTGCTGCCCACCCTTTCTGGTGCTCTTGGGGTGGAGAGCATCCCATGCCTGGGGGACAGACCTGGCAGGACTTTTATGAGCAAGGCTGAGGCCAGGAGGCCAGCCCAGCAGCTCCATCTTCTGAAAGGTTCTGGGGGCAGCACCGTCTGCAGGTCTGGATCAGAACCCTGGCCTGCTCCGCCGTAAGTGGGCAAGACACAGGCCACGCCTCCTCCCCCCGCTGCCCATTGGAGGTGTGAGCTCCCCACGTGCTGTACTGCCCCAAGCCCTGCTGGGCAGCTTGTGCCCACCAACTGGAACATGGGTAGGGGTCCCCCCAGTGCTCCTCTCCTTCTGGGCGTCTGGCTCTCTGTGACCTGCAGGCCTGTGCGAGGCAGAGCCCCTGCCCACAGCTCAGACCCAGCCGGCCCTGCAGTTGTCTGGTGGTCCGCCTCCCAGCCATCTAGAGGCAGGACCAGGGTGCTGCAGGGTGTTCCCGAGGGTGCTGCACACGAACCCCTGGGGGATGGAGTAGAGGCAGAGAAGTCGGGGCTCTCCACACACCAGTGGCTTCCAGTCCAGATGCCTTTAATCAACCCGGTTTCACGGGACTGGGGCCGCTGGGCTGCGGGCGGCATGCAGGTTCCTGGCTACAGTGCCCTCAGCACATAGGATGGCTTCTCTAATCAACTACTGGGAACACACGTCGTAGGAGAAGGAAGCACTCAGCTCCGGGCCCCCAGGGCCCCTGGAGGAGGAAGGGCTCTACGGACGGTGTGGGGGTCTGGTCCCTGGGAAGTCTGAGAAGTGCAGCTGCCCCGCACGGCATTCCTCTGGGCCCCTGAAGTCACAGCAGCTCGGGCGGGGCCGGGACGGCAGCCGAGTTGGGGGCTCCCCGGGGCGGTGACTCGAGGCGGGGACGAGGGCACCACGCCCCCCGCCTTCCGTCCTGGGCATCTCTGGAGGTCCTCGCCTTCTGAGGCCCCTGGGCTCGGGGCCCCCGAGCTGCCCCCGCCAGCATGCCCAGCCCCTTTGCCCGCCCTGGCAGTGAAACCTCGCCCGTTCAGCCTCTCCTGCGGGGGCTCCCTGTAACGGGCCGTGGGACCCCAAGGGGAGAGGTGCTGGGGAGGGGAAGGGAAGGCCAAGCACCTTTCAGAGTGGGTTCAGGGACGGACGGGGACGGGAGGGGGCCGGCCGCGGCAGCACCTAGGACAGCGACGTGATGTGGGAGCGGCCGCCAGGGGGCGCCATGATCTTCTGGGCCGTGCGCCGCGCGATGTGGTCGTCGGCCTGCGAGCCTGCGGGACGGCGGGGTGGAGGCGGCGCTGGGGACGCAGGCCCGCCCGCCGCGCCCCGAGGCCAGGGCTGCAGCCCCCGCGCACCCCGCCGGCCTGGTGGCGCCCCCCGCAAGTGCTCCCCCACCGAGGCCTCAGACGAGCAGGCTGGTGAGGCCGGGTGTGCCTGGCCGGAGCCTGCAGGTCAAAGCCGGCCGGCCGGGAAGCCTGTGCGGAGGGGCACAGGCCAGGCCAGCCCCAGTGTCCCTCCTCCGGGTCTCGACCCGGGATGAGAGAGGGCTGGCCCCAGCCTTCAGGACGAGGCTGGATCCTGGAGGCTGGCGGGGACTGGACACCAGGGGCTGGGTCGGCCCCCAGTGGGCAGGGAGGCCTGGCTCCGCGCCTCCCTGCAAATCCACACCCCACAGCCCAGACCCTGAAAGCAGAGGCTCGGGCGGGCGGCTGCAGGTGAGCCCCCACGACCCCCAGCCCCCTTCCTTGTGAGATGCCAGGACTGGGGGGCTGGACACAGTCCTCAGGGCCCAGGCACCGAGGAGACCGAGCACCCGAGGCTCCACTCACCGGACAGGCTGAACCCCGACTGGTGCAGGTTGCGGAAAGGAGGCACGGAGATCTTCCCGGGGCAGGACATGCGGGCCTGGGCCCCGGCCCCCGGCTTAGTGGGCGCCACCACCTCATGGACCGGCCCATCGTACAGGCCTCGGGGCACGCCGTGGATCTCCGCCAGCTGGGGGCCGAAGGGCTGGGTGTGAGGGGCTCCGAGCCGGCCCCAGGCTCAAGGGCAGGTCCCCCAACCCCAGGGGTGTCCACCCATGCGTGTGGATGCATGCCCCCCCAGCCCCGAGGCGGGTGGCATGCCCAGGGCAGGTCTGTGGGGGTGGGGGTGCAGCAGGGCAGCCTAAGACAGGCGCGCCTGCGTGTCAGGGTGGCCTCTGGTCCCGCCCTGGGGAGGAGCCGATGCCGGCCCCAGCCCTGCCTGGGGGCTGTCCCTCCAAATACAAGTTCAGTCGTCCTCGACAGGTGCGAACGGGGCTGAGATAAAGCCAACCCACGCGTGTAGTGACCGCGCGTGCATGTGCAGCCGGGCCTGTGTGCCCCCGTGTGCACGCGTGAACCGCCTGCAGTGTGTGCAGGGTCTGAACAAACCCCTGCATCCTGCTGGACGCAGCGGGCCGCTGGCCAAGCCCCGGTGAAGGGTGAGGGCTCGCGGATGCTGTCTGAGCGTCCTGCTCTCCTTCCTGAATTCACTGAAGGGCAGGTCTGCTCCAGGGAAATGCTGGGCGACCTCTGCTGGGCTCGGCTGGGGGCGGCCACTCGGGGTTTCCTTGGCCTCTCGCCCGCACTCTGCAGTGACGTGGGCGGCCTGGCCATGAACGTGGGGGAGGAACTGCTCTGGCCAGTGAGGCCTCTGTGTCTCTCTGACAGCAGGGCGGCCAGGGGCAGGCTGGCCACGAGCAGCCTCAGAGCCCCGCCCGCCCAGCTCAGGCTCACCCGGTTGCGGGCCTTTATCCTCTTGTAGACGAAGTCGGGGAAGGTCTTGCGAGGGATGAAGCGGCCGGTCCCGGGGGTGGCGCACAGGGCCCCGTCCTCCAGCACAACCCGGCCCTGACTGATGACCACGCTGGGGGCTCCGCGGCACTCCAAGCCCTCGAAGATGTTGTACTCCACGTTCTGGGGGGACAGCGGCCCTCTGAGCCCTCGGGAGGCCTTAGCACTGCTCAGAGTCTCTGGAGCCAGGACCCCGGCGGGAAGTGTCCACTCAGCTGGGTCACGGTTTCGAGGGGGCGGCTGCGCCTGCACCCCTGGCCCCTTGGGCAGGTCTCCCAGGGGCAAAGCAGGTGAGCTCTTCCCGCAGACAGGGTCCCCCGCCCCCGCTGGCCCTGCCCGTCGCAGGACATCCAGGATGGGTGCAGGGCCAGACCCCGAGCTGGCCCCCCACGGGGGACCGGCTTCTCTCACCAGGTTGTGGCTCTTGGCAGAGATGATTCTCGTGGCCCGGGGGTTCCATATGACCAGGTCGGCGTCGGAGCCCACGGCCACCCGCCCCTTCCTCGGGTAAAAGTTGAAGATTTTGGCCGCGTTCGTACTGGTCACGGCAACGAACTCGTTCTCGTCCATCTGCCCTGAGGCCTGACAAGCCAGAAGGCGGGGTGAGGGGCGCCCCTCCCTGGCCACACGCAGGGTCTGGTCTCTGGGCCCCGTGTGGACGCGGCTGCCCTCCAGGCCGAGGGCAGCGTGCCTCAGTCAGGCCTGCAGGTCCGGTTCTCCTCAGGCACCAAGCCCGTCTCCACGCTCACTTTGTGGGCAAGTGAACTCTGATGTTTTCACAATGACATCTGTCCCCAGAGAATGTGACTGGCCCCCAGCAGTGACCAGCAGCATGGGGTCAGGGCCTCTGCCCAGGGGGAGGGCTCAGGGCCAGGGCTGGGGGTGCGGGGGTGGAGGCCCCAAGTGAGAAAGACGTCTGGGGGAACCTCGGTCCTCCTGGGGAGATGCTGCAGCGTATAGGGACCCCCTGTGCCCAGGCTGGTGTATCGGGACCAGGGCAGGGCCTGGCTGCATTGAGTCTCCTCCGGGGGACCAGAGCAGAACGTCTGGGGACCCCGGGGTGAATGGACTGGGGTGGGGACAGCCTGGAGCCCGCCCGCCCCAAGCTCCACTCCATGAGGTGAGTTTGCTTGTCAAGGGGCCTCCCTTTGTGGTCCCGCCAGCTCCTCCCGTGGGGGATCCCCACGGCCCTGCGTCTGCACCCACCACACACTTCTCCTCCCGTGGGGGTCCCCGCGGCCCTGCGTCTGCACCCACCACACACTTCTCCCAGACCACGGACATGCGCTCCTCCACACCGTTGGTGCCCTCGGGGATCAGCGTGAAGTTGTCCCTGCCGACGGCCTTCTGGGCGGTGGTGAAGGTGCAGTGGGCGCTGCCGGCCACCTGGAGGTCCCCGCTGTGGACACAGGGGTCGCAGGGGTCACGGGGGTCCAGGGGCCTGTCCTCCCCGAGAGGTCCCCGCTGTGGACACAGGGGTCACAGGGGTCACAGGGGTCACAGGGGTCCAGGGGCCTGTCCTCCCCGAGAGGTCCCCGCTGTGGACACAGGGGTCACAGGGGTCCAGGGGCCTGTCCTCCCCGAGAGGTCCCCGCTGTGGACACAGGGGTCACAGGGGTCACAGGGGTCCAGGGGCCTGTCCTCCCCGAGAGGTCCCCGCTGTGGAGAGCTGGGGTCACAGGGGTCACAGGGGTCCAGGGGCCTGTCCTCCCCGAGAGGTCCCCGCTGTGGACACAGGGGTCACGGGGGTCCAGGGGCCTGTCCTCCCCGAGAGGTCCCCGCTGTGGAGAGCTGGGGTCACGGGGGTCCAGGGGCCTGTCCTCCCCGAGAGGTCCCCGCTGTGGAGAGCTGGGGTCACGGGGGTCCAGGGGCCTGTCCTCCCCGAGAGGTCCCCGCTGTGGAGAGCTGGGGTCACGGGGGTCCAGGGGCCTGTCCTCCCCGAGAGGTCCCCGCTGTGGAGAGCTGGGGTCACGGGGGTCCAGGGGCCTGTCCTCCCCGAGAGGTCCCCGCTGTGGAGAGCTGGGGTCACGGGGGTCCAGGGGCCTGTCCTCCCCGAGAGGTCCCCGCTGTGGACACAGGGGTCACGGGGGTCCAGGGGCCTGTCCTCCCCGAGAGGTCCCCGCTGTGGAGAGCTGGGGTCACGGGGGTCCAGGGGCCTGTCCTCCCCGAGAGGTCCCCGCTGTGGAGAGCTGGGGTCACGGGGGTCCAGGGGCCTGTCCTCCCCGAGAGGTCCCCGCTGTGGAGAGCTGGGGTCACGGGGGTCCAGGGGCCTGTCCTCCCCGAGAGGTCCCCGCTGTGGAGAGCTGGGGTCACGGGGGTCCAGGGGCCTGTCCTCCCCGAGAGGTCCCCGCTGTGGAGAGCTGGGGTCACGGGGGTCCAGGGGCCTGTCCTCCCCGAGTACCCCCACCCCACGCCCGGCCATGGGGCGGAGTGTGCCCGCAGAGCGGGGCCAGGAGGTGGGTGTGGGCTCCCTGGACAGGGGGCCCAGGGACTGCTGCCTGGACAGCAGGGTTGGGGAGAGCCCCGCAGCTGAGGGGCGCAGGACCAGGGGCTCCCTACCTGGACAGCAGGGCGGTGAGGTGGTCCGCGGTGCTGGGGTCCGGGCTGACGGGGGGCGACGTGACGAAGGCGGCGGCCTTGGCCCAGTTCTTGCTCCAGTAGTGCGAGCCGTCCGCGCCCAGGCTGGCGGTGATGGGCTCCCCAAACACCACCACCCCTGCAGCGAGGCGTGAGCGGCACCATGGCCGTGGGACACCCCCCCCGGCTGGGCCAGGCCTCCCATCGCGCCACCAGGCCCACCGCCCCTCAGTTTCCTCGCTGTGAGGGCTGCTCCCCACCCGGGGCTCCTGCAGGGCCGCTCTGCCCCCACCTCACCCTGCAGGGGCACAGACACACCAGTTGCCCCGCCCGCCACGGACCTGCCTCCTTCAGGGCCCAGCGTCCTGCCAGACGGCACCGGCCCCAGACCCACACCCGCCCCTCCTGGGAGGTGTCCAGGGAGCAGCAGCTCAGGCCCGAGGGTCAGCTGGGCGAGGCTCCTCACACGACCCGAGGGTGCAGGCTTACAGAGCACACGGCACACACCATACACACCATATACACAGACTCACACAGACATATATCACATCAGCACCACACACACACCCCATTTGCACATAGAGACACACATCACATAAGCACACACACATACAACACACACACACAGAAACACATATCATGTAAGCACACACACTCACCATACACCCACATGGAGACACATATCACATTAAGCGCCACACACACACACACACACACCCTTCCACACTCAGAGACACACACAGTACAGCTCTGACACTCACTTCTATGCAAACAGGGCCCCTAGCCCCATGTGTGATTCAAGGCCCCTTGTCAGGTCCCACTGCTATCTGGACAAGAGGGAGGCTCAGGCCGCCCCCACGGGCCACATCCGTGCCCCTCACACAAGAGGGCCCCTGAGGAGGCCGGCAGGGCCGCTGCGTCCCCGTGGGGCTGGGCTGCACCACTCCGGGGGGCTGTGGACGGGAGCGACCCCCGAGTCCCTCCCCACCCCGGCCAGCACCCACCTCGCCGCTTGGCCCTGGCGATCACGTCTGCCGCGGCCTTGCTCATGACCTTGGTGATGTACAGGGGGCAGCTGGCCTGCCTGGCGATGGTGACGGCACGGTATACAGCCTCAGCCTCCACCTGCAGATGGGCTGCTTAGGCTGCGTGAGGGCTGGGGCTCCTGACCACAGTGAACCCACGATGCACCGGCCACCCACGGATGCTGGGCCCAGAGGGGCACCCGGGGGCCGGGACCCTGGCCTGGAGCTCCAGCCCTCAATCGGTGCTGGCCCACACCACCCCAGAGCAGACCTCCCGCCCTCTGAGCCTCATGCGCAGGTCTCAGCATGGCCCGTGATGAGGGAGCCGGGAGCCCTGACTCACACCCCCATGCAAGGATGGAGGAGTCACAGTCCTGCCCAGAAGGGGGCCCAGCCCGCCCCCGACGAAGGCCCATTGAGAGGCACCCCTGCAGGCTCGCACCTACCTCCTCAGGGTGGCTGAGCACGTGGCCCTCGGGACCAGTGACACCGAGTTCCAGCAGCCGCTTCTGCTCCTAAACACACACCTCATTCCAGCCTGGGAGCAGCATGGGCCCCAGAGGGCCTTGTGCGGCGTGGTCCATGGCCCTGGACGCCTGACCCTGAGACCCCAGGATCACCCACCCCAAGATCTCGGGAGGAGGAGAGGGGTCAAGCTCTGAAGGGGGTGACTCTGGCTCCCCGAATTACAGACGAGGGAGCCCCAGGGCTGCAGAGGGCCGGAGGCGCCCAGGGTGGCAGGCCTCCTGAGTGAGGACCAGGCCCCCCAGCCTCTCCTACAGCTGCTTCCCCAGCGGGTGTGTGCACGGGGCCGTTCACAGCCGGGGTGTGCATGCATGGGGCGGGCTTGGGGGCTCTGCACAGCCAGGGGTGGGTCCGCCTCAGGCTGGTTCACCCCCAGGTCTGAGCACAGCATCCACCAGTGTGAACAAACTCGAACTCGGGGTGGAGAACGGGGGAGGAGCTGACCCAAACAAGCCCCTCCCCCAGCAGGCCCCTCCCACCCTCCTGCACGTGGGGTGTGCCTCCTGCCGGCCCAGACCCCCGCCCTGGAGACACAGGCAGCACGCACTGCCTGGAACCCCACACGCCCCTCCCAAGTGTCCCCGCCTCCTGGTAAACTTGGGAGTCGGACAGGCCAGTGGGTCCCGGGAAGCTTCTCTGCGGGTCTGGAACATCAGGGCGGGAGCTGTGTGTGTGTGACCCCCGCCAGAACCCCAGGCGGCTGGGAAGCTCCCCCATGCCCCTTTTTGCCGCCCTGCCCCTGTGGGCCCTGAGGCTGATGGGCAAACAGTGGGGGCAGAGGCCTGGGCTTGCGGGGAAGGTGGGGCATGGACAGAAGGGCCAGGGCCTCCCCAGGCAGCAGCCTCAGCTGAGAACTGGGCCATGAACCCCACAGGTGCGCCCGTGGGCAGAAGGAACAGTTCTAGAGGGCCCAGTCCTGGGCCAGAGGACACAGGAACCCGCCTCTGTGCCCCCTCACACCCCAGGAAGCCACACCTCGGTTTTGGAGAATTTAAGATCAGACGTGTGAGGATGGGGGAAAACCTGCTGTGGCCAAGAGCCTGCAGGCTCCCAGCACCCCACCTGCCTGACCTTCGTCCTGGGCTAGCTATCCCCCTGGCCAGTTCCAGGTCCCCTCCCCCGGGTTTGTGGCTCTGCGCCCGCACGGCCAAGGGCAGGGGCCACCCCCCCAGCCCCACCTCGTCCACGATGTCCCCGTTCTCTGCGTGCACTTGGGCCACGGCCCCCAGGTCCCGGATGACACTGAAGATCTCATACATCTGGGGAGACGCAGGCCGATCACGTGGGGCTGAGGCCCCGCCCCCAGCTCCCGCGGAGCCCGCCTGCCCCCCACCCCCCACCTTGGCTCCGGCTTTACCTGGCCGTCCGTGCACTGGTACCTGTCCTTGTACGCCATGAAGACCAGGAAGGAGTTCACACCTGGGGGGAAGCAGGAGGAGTCGGATGCCAGGAACCTCCCTGGCATTTGGGGTGCCAGGTGAGGGTGGCCTCTCCCAACGGCCTCACCAGCTGGCCTGGCAGACCTTGGGCATCGGCCCCACATACTCCAGACCAGCCCAGACTGGGGCGGAGACATCCAAGCCCATCTAGCTCCTCGACTCTGAGGTCAGGAACCAACTGTTCCCTAGCAGCAAAGCAGGTGAGGATCCACACACCCCTCACTAACACACCCCACCCACTGTCACTACCCCCCACGGCCCGTAACACAACACCCCACCCCACCCCATCACTCACCCCCACTGCCCCTAACACCCCGCCCCATCCATCACTAACCTCCCACTGCCCCTAACACCCCCCCATCACTCACCCCCCACAGCCCCTAACACCCACCCCATCCATCACTCACCCCCACGGCCCCTAACTACCCACCCCACCCCACCCCATCACTAACCTCCCACAGCCTCTAACACCCTGCCCCATCCATCACTAACTTCCCACTGCTCCTAACACACCACCCCCAACCCATCACTCACCCCCACTGCCCCTAACACCCCACCCCATCCATTACTAACCTCCCACTGCCTCTAACACCCCACCCCATCACTCCCCCTCAATAACAGCCCCCCATCACTGCCCCCTGCCCCAGCTGCTCGGGGGAGGGGGGCCCGTTTGCACCTCTGCTTTGAGCCACCAGGCTGCAGGCCCCCAGGCCAGGTAGGGAAGGACCCAGGAGGCAGAGCTGCTGCCTGGTTGAGGCCCCCGCCTGCCTCCGGGTGAGGGCTCCTAAGTGCCAAAGGTCATGGGTCTGAGGTCCATCACTCTGGGGAAATGGCCTGGAGGAAACCTCCCTGTGTCTGTCAGGTATGCAGTGGGGCAGGCGCACTGTCTCCCGGGCTGAGAGACCAGTAGCCTCTGGCCTGGCCCGGATTCTGACGCCAGCACCTCCATCCCAGTCCCATCCCTGCCGGCCGCTCTGACCCTGCCCTTCCACTCCCGGCTGTGAGCTGAGACCACACCCAACGCTGATCACCAGAGGTCAGTTACAACATCCACTTAACTTTTCTTCAAATCCACTATAAACTTTGATGTGGTTTTAGCTTCAGGGCTCTTGACTTAAAAAACTATTTAAGCCTGTTTACTGAACGCCCTGTTTCTGCTGAGGCAGCAGTAGAGGACTATGATTTTAAGGCAGCTCCTTCCAGAGGATCTTCAGGGGAAGAAGGTTTATCACGCTTTTCCTTCCCCCAGGCCCAAGCCACAAGAGGACCATGGTGACAGCTGTGATTCTGCGTCCTCTTGTTAAGAGAACAGCCTTGGGGCCCACGACCCCCAGATGCGGGCACAGTTGACCTCTCAGCCCAGCAGATCTTCGAATGGCTCTAACTTACCCCTCGCCTGGCTGCCTGCCCTGGACTTGGATGGATGCAGCGTTCACCTGGCCCCAGAAGCGCAGGCCCCACAGCAGCCCCTCCGCCCGGCCGGCCTGCTGCTCACCCTTGTCCCTGACCAGGGCCTCCAGCTCCTCCCTGGTGCTCTCGTGCCAGCGGGGGATGTCCACGTGCAGGGAGTAGTCACAGCAGGCCCCGCAATCCGCTCGCTCCCGCCACTGCTCGTAGGCTGCCAGCAGGCTCACCCCCGCCTCGGGGAACACGTGGTCCACTGTGGGGACAGCGTGCGCAGCTAAGCCCCCGACTCTGGCCACCAGAACCGCCTGGGTTTCCAAGGGAGCCTGGCTTCGTGCTCCCAGCAGACCAGGAGGCACGTTTGAGAAAAGCAGAGGAGAGACCTCAAGCCTTATGTGGGGCTGCGGCTGCTGGGAACTGTCTGTCCATCCTGCCCCTTGTCCCCAGCCTCTCTGGGCAGAGAGGAGGACCTCGGTCCCCAGAGGATGCACCCCAAAGAGCCTGGCCCGAGTGAGGTGCGCCTGGCGGGCGGGGGTGGGCTGGGGTGCTGTCCACGGTGCTGAACCTGCGAGCCTGCCCACAGCGGCGCGTGGGGCTGGCTTCCCTTGTGCCTCACTGACCACGCACACCATGGAGGGTCCCCTCCCACCCTGGAGAATCAGGGAGAGCACATGGACACCGCACTGCCCGCCCGGCCCCGTCAGCAACCCTGCATCCACGGTCCGCACCCCTCACAACCTCTGCCAGGTGCAGGAAGAGAGCTGGGAGGGGTGGCTGGTGGGAGGCACGCCCGCCCGGGGTTACAGGTGGACTTTGTGCTCCCCGCACACCCCTCACATGGGCCCCTCCACCTCCCCCGGCTCCGTCGCACACCCAGGCCGCCATCCTGCAGGCGCTCACGGCTGCAGCCCTGCGGAGGCCAGCCCATGCCTGCAGCACCTCCATCCTCACAGCCCGCCTGACACCTCGGCACCAGCGGGAGATGCAACCAGGAGGGCGTCCCGCTTGGCCCAGACCCCCCGTGACCAGCAGGACCAAGGGCCTGAAATGAGAGTGTTCCCTCATCAGACCAGGGGGTGGACCACTGCTGGGTTTGGCCACTTCATAGCTCAGTAAGCCACACCGGGCCGGGGTGCCGTGGCACCTGCCCGTCACCTGTGAAGTCGCCTCGAGCACCCAGAGCAGCCCTTCCCGGGAGGCAGTGGCAGCGCCCGCCATGTGCCCGCATGCAGCCTGGCAACCATGGGCCCCTGCTTGCTCCACCCTCCCACTCCCTGCCTCCTGCCCGACTGTGCAGGGAAACCTGACGTTTAACCATGCACTGCCTGAGGTCACCACCAGGCCACGGTGCAGCCAGGGTTGGACCAGGTCCAGCCCGAGCGGAGGCGCCTGCCCTTGGTGCTGTGGAGCTGAGAGGTCTCAGGGAAGGAGAGGGGCTAAACGCTGGCTTCCTGTCCAGGCTCCTGAACTGACCACGAGCAAGTTTACAGTGGGGAGTGGACCCCTCACAAGCTGTGAACTGGGCTTCTCTGCCACGCATGGAGCTGGGGCACATCAGAATGGTGCTTGCGCCTGGCTCGGGGCCTCTGGGGGTTGTTGATCCGATAACAGTATTTTTATCATTCTTTCTCTAAAACACCACCTCCACTGTCTAGCTCTTCCAGACACGAGTTTCTGCAAACCAAGCCTCAGAGGGGGTGAGGCTCAGGGGCAAATGTGTCTGACATTTCAGGCAACGCAACCCCTGAACTTGTCCAAGGCACTTGGGTTTTCCAAACCAGGACCTTGGCCAGCTGCTGGCTTCCCAGGAAATAATCAACTATGGGCACATTCCCATGGAAACCCCAGGAGGGCTCCAGCGCTGGCCAGGGCAGCACACTCAGGCTGAGGACCCGGGCTGGGCACAGCCATTCAGGGCTTCTCAGAGTGAGTGCAGTAAAGGGGAACTGCGGCTGATTCACGTTGAGGTTTGACAGAAAACAGCAAAACTCTGTAAAGCAATCATCCTCCAATAAAAAATAAATAACTTATAAAAAAAAAAGAGAGAAACAGTTTGAGAAAACTCTACCAGAGAAAGTGGTTGCTGCGATATGCAAACTCGCCAGAGGCCCAAAGTTGTGACGGACTCTCCCGCACCCACGGACGACACTCACATATCATGGTGGTGCCCCCTGCCAGGGCGGCCTTGGTCCCCTGGCAGAAGTCATCGGCGGGGGTCATGCCCAGGACAGGCATCAGCAGCCGCGTGTGGACATCGACTCCGCCTGGCAGGACCAGCAGTCCATGGGCATCAATGGTTCTGATGCCCCCAGGGACGATGAGGTTTTCTCCAATTTGCCTGAAAGCAACAGAGATTCCACTGGTTAGGAAGAGCCCTGAGCAAATGTGAATGGGGCCCCTGGCAACGCTGTGGAGCTGGGACACCTGCCCTTGGGCTCCCGTCCTGGAAGCAAAGGGCAATACAGCCAAGGCCTAACTGGACCCGCCCCCAACACTGCTAGGGAACAAGCCAGCCCCAAGGGCTCAGGACAGCCAGCACGGAGGATCCCACCCTGAGCTGGCCACTTAGGTGTCCATCGTGGCCTTGCTGACCAGAGGCCAGAGCTGCCTGACAGACGCGAGCAGAGAAACGAAAAAGTGTGGTCAATAAGCATTTATTAAGCACCTACTGTGAGCCCACAGGTACTGAAGCTGTGATAACAGAGAAATAGGAAGCCTCGTCCTCCTCTCCAAGGCCTCGCTGAAGGCGCGGGAGGGGCTGGAGTTGTCTCCAGGGGACGAGGTTGCGGGAAAGAAAGAAACATTCACGCGGATCTCACCCAGAAGTGAGCTTCCGGGCAGCGTGTGCGCAAGGTGTACACGGGTGACCGTGCAGAGGCAGAAACTCACTTTATCAGGCCGTCCTCCACATACAGGTCAGCGTGAAAGGACTGGTCATCGTTCACAATCTTCCCCCCTCTGATCAGGAGGCGGTCACTCTGTCGGAAACAAACAAATAAACGGGGGCCAGGTTCCCCCAAACCAAGTGACCCAGCGGTACGCTGAGCGCCAGCTTCCCTCTGAAGTCACGATGGAACACGTCTGTGCATATAAGACAGAGCACAGAGCCTGCAGGGTTGGCTACCCCACCCCGCGGCAGTGGCCCTCGGAGGCGGCTGCCCACAGGCCCCGCACGTGACCCACACCCACAGGCAGGCAGTGTGGCCTCACTGAAGACACAGAGCAAGCGGCCAGCCAGCTTCCCACGTCACCAGGTGAAGCCATGTTGGTGCGCGTAGCTGCGTGTTTGACCATGGGCACGCCATCACGTGCATTGCCCAATTTCTAAAGCCCAGGCCGAGGGGGAGGTGGGCCATGTCTCGCTTGGCCCTGCGGGCCTGGAAGGCCAGTCCTCCCTGTCCACCTGCAGAGGCAGCTCCAGCTGACAGCCGGGCCAAGATCCTTCCAGAATCTCCGTGGCCAGAGATGGTGCCTGGAGGCAGAGGTTAGAGCAGGCCCCAGCAGACAGGGCCCTCCGCGGGACGGCCGCATCCCAGTGGGGGAGACAGACGTCACACACGAGGCGGTCACAGGCGGTGACACTCATAAGCGCACAGACAGACGGATGCGTCAGGGCTACCGCAGGGACCAAGAAGGGCCTGTTTGAGGAGCTGACATGGCCATGACTCAGGCCCAGGCCAGGGAGCAGCCCACGCAAAGGCCCGGGACAGAGAAGAGCCTGGCTGATACAGGACGGGGGTGGATGATGGGCTGGGGTGGGACGCACTGGGCCTGGGGGGTCAGCAGGCCACCACTGGCACCTCAAGCTGTGTCTAAGTGCCTGCAGAGAGATCACAGTGGCCTGACTAGAAAGTGGCCCTCATGTTCAAGGACGGACACAGGCCGTGGCTGCAGTGGTGTCCGTGTGTCTGGATGAGATGCGGGGGCCCCCTGGCTGGGATCATGGGGTGGATGAGAGATGGGCTCCAGAGAGGCTGAGAGTGGGGGGTCAGGAGCTGATGAGGGAGAGGCTATGGGGGTACAGGCAGGAAGAACTGGGGTGCTTGCGGCTCTGGTGCTGCCTGGAGGTCGCCCCAAGGAGGTGAACAGTGTCAGGAAGTGCGGCTGTTAGGGGCACCCCACCGCACGGAGCTGGGCTGCCATCCGTCCACTTCTGATGGTTGGGATGGAGGGGAGATGGGGGCCGGTCACGGGCTGTGCAGGGCGCGGGGTAACGGCCGGGCCTCAGTGGAGCAAAATGGCGAGAAACACAGAAAGGAAGCAGGTGGCTGAGAGCAGGATGGCGGGTGAGGACCCGGCCCTGCGGTACTTTCCCCCACGACCTTGAACCTCACACTCCCTGGGACTTGGATAGCCGGAACCACAGCTGTTTCACGGGGGTCTGGCCCTGGCCCGGGGCTCCTGGGTGCCCACCCAGAGGCCAGGCCGGGAGTCCAGCTGGGAGCTCTGGTTCTAAACCCAGCATCAGCCTGAAGCCAGAACGGAAGTGTGCAGGGCACTCAGCAGCTCTCTCAGAGGCTGCTGAGAGGATAAATAATTCACGGCTTATGAGCCAGAGCACATTACTCTATCCTTATTACCATCGAACAGTTTGGGATGAATTCTCAGATTTCTATTGACTAAAAGTAGAACCTCCACCCCACAGTCTATATAGAAGGGTGGCTGACGAGCCACAGGCCAGACGTGATCCCCAGCTTGTACAGTCTGCCCAGCCCTGTGCCAAGGATGGTTTGCATCTCATGTTGGCTGAAAGACATCATAAGAAGACTATATTGAGACTCATAAAAATTATATGAAATTCACATTTCAACACCCATAGCTCAACTTTACTGGAATGGCCGCACCCGTTCATTCCCGAGTCACCTAAGATGGCTCTCCTGCTGGGCTGGGCAGCCGCACCAGAAACAGTGTGGCCCTCGAAGCTGAAAGTACCTACTGGGTTCCCAACGCCAGCTCTGGTCTACCCGGTGCCCTGGCCCCAGCTGCTGAGGCCTCTACCTGCTGGGTCCTCAGGGGCTCACTGCCCAGCCCCCTGGGCTCCAGGCCCGGCCCTGACCGGTCATGTCACAAGGACCCACCTCACCCAGCTCCTGAGCCAGCGTCAGAGCCTGGCTGCTTCCTCCTGCAGGTCCCCACTCTGACACCACCACTCCACTCAAACACACCCAGAAAGAGGAAGGGGAAGACTTTGGGCAGGAAGACGGTGATCTGAGCCCCACTCAATCCCAGTTTTCGGACTTGGGCACCTTCCCAGGTTTGGAGCCAAGAGGGGACTGCAGCAGCCCCCAGGACCAAGGTGACAGCTTCCTGACTCGGCTGCCTGGCCTCTGACCTATGACCTGTCCAGAGGTGGGTCCCCTCCCCACCCTGCCCAGCCCTGGTGGGCTTCCTGCATCAGGTCAGAATCTGGGCCAGTCCTGGGGCAGGACCCCCTCCTTCCTCCCTGAGAGTCTCAGGAAGTGAACTGGCAACCCCACAGCCCTCCCCTGAAGCCAAGCGCTCCCAGGGGCAGGCAGGCCGGTCCCCCAGGCACCTCCCTCCCTCTCCCCCTCCCCCTCTCCCTCCCTCCGCTGGGCTCCCGGCCGCCTGGAGGGAGCGGCTTTGTTTCCTGGCAGCCCAGGGTGGACAGTCGGACGTCCCCCACCTGGGGCGTGTGGTGTTAGAGGGTCTTCTCCGGGGAGCCGAGCTGCCTGGGTGCCCGCTCAGTGACGAGGGAGCACTCTCCCCACCGCCACCCCGGGCCGGGGGTCTCCAAACTCCAGCTCCAAGGAGGGCTCCGGGTGGCCAGGGGCTCTGGGGCTCCGGGGGCTGGGGCTGAGCGCAGGCCTCAGCTGCTTTGTCTGGGACAAAGAGCTCCCGGTGCGGCGGGGGCGGCACAGGGGGCGGCCGAGGGGCGGGCTGCACGGAACGGTATCTCTGCACCCGAGGCCGGCGGCTGGACCGGCAGTGTCAACAAAGGGCCGCGCTGCCCGCCAACTCCGAGCGGAGCTTCGAGAGAGGCCCCGCGGGGTGCGGGGGAGGCGCATCTGTGCTTTAGGAAGCGGGCCTCCCCGCCCCCACCCACCCCCGGGCCCGAGCCCTCCCCGGGCGCAGAGGGGGCCTCAGGGGAGCCGACTCCCTGAGGGTGTCCAGCGCAGCGCTCGCGGGCCCCCCGGCTGGGCGGGAAGGAGCCGGGCAGGAGGGGCAGCACCGGGACAGGGCGCAAGGCGAGGCGGGGGGCGGGGGGACTTGGACGCCGAGGGAAGGGGACCTGGCGCGGGGCCGGGAAGGTCCTCCCGGGGGCCCAGAGGCCAGACCCCGCCCGGCGCAGGGGGCGGGAGGCGCGGGATCGGCCGGGAGCGGGCAGCGGGGCTCACCGTGATCCGGGGGATGCTCTTCTTGCCCTGGAAGGACATTCTGCTCCTCCCGCTGGCGCCGCCGTCTCGGTTGGCTCGGGCGGGGCGGGGCGGGCCTGGGGGTCCCCAGCGGGGGATGCACCAGCTAGGCCTCGCGGGGGAACCCACGAAGCCCGGGTGTGTACGTGGGGGCGCCGGGCGTCCAAGTGCGAGCGCGCCGGACCGCGCAGCTCGGTTGCCGGCCCCGCCCCCGGCCCCGCCCCCGGCCCGCAGCTGCTCCCGGGATCTCAAGCCCCGCCTCGGCCCGGCTCCGAGAGGCTGCCGCCAACTCCGGCTAGGCCGGCGCTGAACTGGCAGGCGGAGTGGCGTGGGGGTAGGGGCGGAAAGACGGTTGCCATCAGTCCTGGCCAGTGTGTGGGCAGAGTTCCCCGTCCGGGATGGACAGGGAGAGGGGTCCGGTAATGACCTGCCAGGCTCCGCTTTGCCCCTGGACAGCCAGAGGCCCGCCACCAGCTCCCTGATGACCCAGGGCACCCAAGGCCATGGGGACCGAGTTTAGTCAAGTCCAGGCTGAGGATCTCAGGGAGCTGGACTCCGTCCTGAAAGATGTTTCAGGCCAAAGCTCGGCTCCTTCGAGGATTTGCCAGGGCAGGGCTGGGAACGTCAGACCCTGGGGCTGGACAGTGGAGATACCTCCCTGTGAGACTGTCCAGGGCCAGCCCCGCGAGCCTTGAGGACAGGAGGGGAGCTGCAGGGACACAGAGGGGACAGAAAAAGACCAGGAGACACAGAGAAAAAGCAGTGCGAGCCCAGGACGAACAGAGCAGGAGAGCCCAGGCCTCGGGGGTGCGGGCTGGGTAGGGGGCAGAGGATGCGGAGGTCCAGGCTTAGGCTCGGCCCGTCGGGGAGAAGAGGCCCCGGGAGGGGCTGGAGGCTCTCGGAAGAGGCCAGGCACCTGGAGAGTGCCGGCGGGGGCGGCTCTGGGGTGGATGAGCCGTGCCTCAGGGGCAGAGCCCGCGTCCCCGCTCACCTGCCACGCCGCCCGCAGTCCCCGCACCGCGGCCACTACCTGCTGTGGTCCGTGGGCCTGGGCCGCGCTGGGCCCCTCTGGGAGACTCGCCACGGCCCCCAGGCTGTCTCCACCTGGCTCGCTGGGACTCCCTGGGTAGCCGCTTGGCCCGCTGTAGGGCTCTCCGCCTCTCGGACCCCGGTGGCCGCCTCCCATGGCGTCCAGTGGCAGGGTCTTATTCTCAAAGGCGTCCTCCACGCAGCGGAAGACTCCGCTGAGCTTGGGGCGGGCCCGGGGGCTGCCCGTGCCTTGCGCCCCCAGGTAGGTGGGCAGAGCCCCTGCAGGCTCCTGCTGCCGCCTTGCTGCCATTGCGGGAGCGGGCGAGGCGGCCGGTCCCCGGAACCTCCAGTGGCGGGGTCTGAGCGCTGCGCGTAGACGGGGCGGACCCGGCCCGGCGCTCCTCCCGCCCCGTCCCCCCCTGCCCGCCCTCCACCCCCCACCCCTACCCCCAAGCCCTGCCGGCGCTGTCCACGCGGTGGGTGCTGAAAGAGCCGGGTGTGGGCTGAGGGCGCGCTTTCTGCCCAAGCAAAGCCGCTTCGCGATGGGCCTCCCTTTCAACCTGCAGGAGGGCCGGCAGAAAGAAGGCACGGACAAAATAAAAACGCACAGATTTTCGAAACTCCAGCCACATTTCCAGGCCCTGTGGGCGATCCCAAGTCAGGCAAGGAGGCTCTGACTCAAATGTTTGGCGAGTTGGAAGGGTAGAGCAGGGGTGGTGGTGGGGATGATTCGACCACGGAAGCTGATCCTGACTGTCCGTAAAAACAGACTCCGGGCATTTCCCTGGGGCTCCAGTGGTTGTGAATCTGTTTTGCAAGGCGGGGGACACGGTTCTGTCCCTGGTAGGGGAGCTGAGACCCCACATGCTGCAGAGCAGCCAGGCCCCCGTGACGCAACGAAGACACAACGCAGCCAAATAAACACTTATTTTTTAAAAAGCAAGTTCAGAGTTTGGGTGGGACACGGTAGGACTGCCAGCAGCCCAGGACAGTGCTGTCACTCCGTCAAGCCCCGCGGGGATTGGTTTTTAAGGAAAAGACATTCCGTCTTTGCTTCTGTTCGAGCAGCTACAGCTGGAATTTCAAAGCGTAAGCTGGGACAGCAGGCTGCATGAGAACCCTGCACGGCCCAATCAGCACTTCCTGCCCTTCGTCCCAGCCCCACCGCGGGTTCCCACTGTCCCAACGAGATCCAACAGCCTGTGTTCACCTGTGTGGGGTCACCGCCACTGAAACATGTTCTTACTCATTTGCAGAAATTCACTGTTCTCAGGGACTTGACTTCTCCCTTGGTTCTCATTTGACAAACAGCCGAGGAGCAGGCCTCCCCTGTGGCTGACCTCAGGTGACCTCAGAGCCTGTCCTCCAGGTAAGCACCACCCCCACCCCATGACTTAGGACAAGGCTGTATGTGAAACGCCCGGCTCCCCCTTCCCAATGCGCAGAAGGCCCAGCTCCTCTTTCTGGTGTGGGAAGAAGACACACTGTCATTCAGAGAGTGGACACAAAACACAAAAGTGGCTACTGTAGCTGATAAGACCAGACTTTAATGCTTTGTGAGGCGGAGAACTTTGATATTCTAAGATTTAAAACAATATTAAAAACTGTACAATAATTTACAAATGAGTAAAAATTCTCTGGTATATTTCGTAGGAATCACAATACAAAAATATGTGTAAAATTCTGTAGTTGATCACCATACAAACCTATTTTAGGCCTCTGAATAATGTTTAGCACTGAACAGAGTATCACGTGTTTAGAGTGTGGTTATTAAGGAATTGCTTCAGGGAACACAAACACTGCCTGGCTCATCGCCATGAGAAAACAAGTCCTCATTCGTGTTTGCATAAATTTACAATAAAGCTTTAAAAAATATACAGTAAACAAATATATGATTTGATACCTATATGTACAGCTTGATTTTCCTGAGCCTAAACGTAAATTCATCACTGTGTTGAAACATACAGTCCATCTGAAGGTCAATGACGCAGTGATGGTCAGTGTCGATTAATGTCCAACACCTCCAGGCCCACTCCCGGCACGCCCTCCTTCCTGACTGCCGGCACTGGTGTTCACAGCCGTGTAAGGCACTCAGGGTGTCCTGAAGGCTACAGATTCCTCTAGGGCTGAGCACATTAAGTAAAAGCCACGGTCCTTCAGCAACTGGAGCTTGAGACCATGGGAACGAGGCACACACACTGTGTCACCAAGGAAGCTGCAGTTCACGTGGATTCTGGTTTGGACAAACGACAGCACGTGTGTTTTCTGGATGCTGTGCACGTGGATTCTGGTTTGGACAAACGACAGCACGTGTGTTTTCTGGATGCTGTGCACGTGGATTGTGGTTTGGACAAACGACAGCACGTGTGTTTTCTGGATATTGTGCATGTGGATTCTGGTTTGGACAAACAACAGCACGTGTGTTTTCTGGATACTGTGCACGTGGATTCTGGTTTGGACAAAGACAGCACGTGTGTGTGTTTCTGGATACTGTGCTCACTGCGCATGGTGGTAACTGTTAGGCTGCACACGTCTCAGCTACACAGTAAACGTTGCTGTGCTTCAACCTCTTCATGACACTTCTTCTATCTGAAGAGCTAAAGAGCGAGCCCAAATATTCAATTCAATTCAGTCCACTGGTTTTGAATAAAAGGTACATTCTAGTATTTAGAAAATGCATATTATTTTAAAATACTTGAATTCTTCAGATGCTCAGTGGATTGGCGGGAATTAGTGACACTCATATTTGTCTCTTTCTTTTCTTTTTTTCTTTTCTCTTCTCTCTCTCCCTCTTTTTTTTTTTTCAAAAGCCCAACCCTGAAACGCTGGATTTTGTAGGCAGATGAACAGAAGGTGCCTATGATACATGAACAAAAACAATGGTATCTGAGGAGAGGAACTGGCATTTCAACTCAGTGTGTGCTTTGGGGAACATGCAGTTTCAAAATGCAGTTTGGTACATGGATTACTTAAAGCATTCATCGAGCCATTTTCCCTTTCCAATGCACATCCTTTTTACATACAGATAATAATGACTTCATAAGCATTGGTACATATTTACATGCTTCTCTTTCCTGTAGAGTTTGCCTCTTTTTAAAAATTACACAGCTGTGATTGAGAGTCTGGGATGTGTGGGCATATGAAGTGCTCCAGACATATGTACAACGTGAAAATCATGATGACCCAAATAAACACGAGGGGTGTGCATCTGGGTTTCAAATGCACACTTTGGGATTCCAAACGGCCAGCCTCCATAACTGCTGTTCCTGGGCAGGTACACACGGGGCTGGGCAGGCCCTCAGGGAGCGGAACTGTGGAGCGTTTCTCGACGCCTGCATCACACACTCCATCAGACTTCACTCTGGGAGTTCATCCGAAGCTCCACGGTGGCTTTCATTTGTGCAAGTCTATCGTCTGCCATTTGATTCTGAGTACAACAACTGTGCCAAGAGGATGTGGTCATTAGAACAAAAGAGTGCAGGGAGGGCCAGACCAGACTCTGGACGCGAGACACAGACCCGGACATCAAGCTCAGGTGGAAAAGCAGCGAACTGGCCCCATTTCTTGTCCAAGTGAATATGTAACTGTGGCTTCAATGACAACAGACAGGATGCATCCTTCTTGGGCAAGTGTTGATTAATCGTGCACTGCCCAGTGGAAAACCTGCACCCACCAGAGAAAAGCACGTCTGTCTGACCCTATAATCTTTCTCTCGATTCATCCTAGGGAATCAAGCCTGGCCTGGCAGCCTCTGTCATCTGTACCCGAGCTGAACGTTTCTTCCGACACAAATATAAAGTGAACCTAACACTTGCAGACAACACAGGCGGGCCTCCCTCCGCTCCTGGGCAGCTTGTGTTCCTTTTATACAATGCTGTCTGTTACGCTCCCACCTGGCTGCCCGTCTCATCACCCAGTCCGTCAATCTGTAAGTGCCTCAGAAGAGCTCAGCCCTGCGTGTCCTCTTCAGACAGAGAACGTGTCTGTGGGCACACAGACTCATGCACACACACACACACACACACACACACGCTGCATTGCTGACAGTGCAATCTTAGATCTCAAGGGCGTGAGGTCAACAGAAGGGCCACCTCCAAGCCACAAGTCGGGCCGTGTCCAAGTGCAGGAAGGCTCTCCCAGGCTGTGGGCCATGGTGCTCACAAGAAGTGGAGCTCACGCTTTAAACCGGCTTCATCGACATGCTGCTTCTCCTCTGAAAGAGAGTGAAGACAGACGCTTTCTATTAGTGTGAGATATCCGAGCCACTGGCAGGACTCTGGGTGGAGAAAAGGTCTGGAGAAATGATGGATGCTGGCTCCACAGGTGGACAGTCCGGCCCAAACACGGTGCCATGCTGAGCCTCTGCCTGCAGATGCTAAGGGCTCTTCCCAGGAGCTGCGAGGCCACAGAGGTCAAGTGCCTCATGAGGTCACATGCAGATGTGGCCTCAGAGCTCCCTCCCACACGTGGGAGAATGCCATTTATGCCAAGTTTTTGTTTTCTCAGTACTTCGAAAGTGGGCCTCTAATGTGCCAATTCTTTCTTTTCACCTTTTACATCTTTAATATTTGGAAGAAGTCAAGAAGGTGCTTCCCAGGATCCACATCTAAAAGAAGGGTGGGCCCTGGAGCAGCAGACTGGGTGGGGTGAGAGGGGAGGGAGGAGGGAAGGGGGGAGGGAGGAGGGAAGGGGGAGGGAGGAGGAGGGAGGAGGGAGGGGGAAGGGGGTGGGGGTGGGGGTGGGGCCTCCAGAGGTGGAACCTGGGGTCACAGACACTGGAAACTCCACAGAGTATTTTTGGTTTTAATTGTTAAGCTGACTTCTCAGTAAGAGGATGCCCCACCAAGAAGGGCGAACACCAAACGCAGTGGCATTGCAGCGAGCCCCTCTCACTGAGTGTCACTTCTCCGCTGACATCTCTGCTGTGTTCAAGTGACACTGCTTCTTAGGCCCTCCATCTGATCCGTTCCTAAATAGGTTCCATCAGTCCATCCACTCTGAGCTATTAGAAAGGACCCTGTCACTTTGCAGATGGAAAGACCGAAGCCCTGAGACACCAAGGGATCTCCCGAGGTTGCACCTCTGGGCTGACCAGGGCCAGGGCCCCGGCCACTTGCTCGTGGGCCTCCACCACGTCACTGCCTCCCTGAGTTAGGATGATGACTGTTTGGGGTGTGAGCCACACACAAATACATACAGAACAAGAATCTTGTGGAAAATAAAGTCGCTCCCCAGCTTGAAGGGACAAGGTGACAGCATCCGGTTCCCTGAGGTCATGGGCCCCTTCTCCTGAGCCTGCCCGCCCTGCTGCCCTTACGCCCACAGCACGGCGTGCAGGACGGACGCCCTTCTGCTCTCAGCCAGGACCGTGGCACTGCGCGCGCGCACACACACACACACACGTGTGCATGCAACCCACATGTGCACACACATGCACACACAACACACACGTGCACACACACAGAGGCGTGGTTCTGCTTCCAGCCTTCTACACTTCCACTCTCTCTTGACCTCCAGTCCCACGTCCTCTTGGGGACATGGCGTCCTCCACCCCTCCTTTCTCTGGCCACTGACCCAACTTCCCGACTGTCCCTGTCAGCCCAAGATTCCACCTACACTGGAGCTGCGCCAGGCCCACGACAGGCGAGTGTGGGTCCTCTCCGGGGCCTGCCCGGGTCTCCTGACCTGAGGCCTCCTCAGTCAGGAGCAACTCTGTGGGCAGGAACTGAGCCACTGTCAGCATAGGGGTCTGCCCGCCAGGTTGGTCCTGGACTGGCCTCTGGGAACCCAGCTTTTGAAATTCTCCCGGAGTGAAGAGGTCCTGCTCGTGGGCTGGCTGAGACTGTTTGTACAAACGGTGTGATTTACGGCAAGCATCTGCTTCCTTCTGAGGCTGGAATTTTACGGGCAGGGGGTGCCCACATGAGTAGCCCCAATAAAAGCCCTGAGCTCTGACCCTTAGATGAACCCCCCTCCAGCTCCCCAGCAGAGACACCACACACATAGCCATGTTTCCACGGCCAGGGGAGCACACTCCACGTGGCCTACACAGAAGAGAGAATGTGCAGGGAGCCCCCTCCTAGGTCTCCTGGCCCTGCAGAGCCAGGCACATCCCTGCAGGACATCGCTGCACGTTCTGAGCTGGGGCTCCACTCTGGGCTGTGTCCTAAGACTCCTGGTGGGTCCCTGGGCCTGCAGCGGGTTCCTGGGGGCCCGGGAGCCCTCCCTTCCACTGTTTTCCAGAAGCCTGGGGGCCTTGAGGCGCAGATTAGAGAGGCGTGGTCTTTGCCTCCGTGAGCACACCTGTCCACTGGCTGGGTCATCATTTGTTTGACTGTGTGTCAGGGGCCAGGGCAGTCTGAGTGTGTCTTGAGGTCCACACCAAAGGTTTGTCCACACCATGAGCAAGTCAGGTACATCCCCACGTGCAGCGCTTCACAGAGAGGAGACAGGGCAGCGCGTGGACGCCGACGGGGATGAACGTTGTGGGGGAGGAGGGACACAGGGTGCCTCACCCCAGCCCAGCGGGGCAGTGACGTCTTGATCAGGGTGGGCACCCAGAACCGCAGCCTCACCCTTCCTTCTGGAGGGAGGGGTTGTGATGTAATTTTTATACTGGGCTGCACTGGAGGATGGGTGACACGGATTCAAGTGGTCATTCAAGTTGTCATTCAGGAGGAATGATAACCAACATCACCAAGTGGGTTTATGTCACAGTCACCAGGACGGACGAAGGAGGGACAAGGGGACGGGAGGGCATGGGCTGGACACGACCAGCAGGCAGCAGGGCTGTCTCTAGGTTGGCACCCAGCCCAGTGGGCAGAGAGACGTCAGAAACCTGTTCAAAGCTGCAGAAGCAGAACTCTCATCAGTAACAGCCATCGGCAACACACACAAGTGCCTTCATACACATGGGTTAGGAAACAGCACGCCAGTTCATGTCAAAACAGAGCCCAAGTCACCGGCCCTGCCGTCTGTGTTTGTACGGGGGATTCCCGCTGCTTCCTCAACTGTTGGGCAACATGAAGTTGGCAGGGTGACCAGCCTTCCTGGGGTTGGAACCTACTGCAGGTGGGGGGCCTCATGTTGCCCAGAAATGTGCGCAAGGCAAGTGAACCCAGGTCCGAGCACGGGGTGGGCCAGGCAGAGGCCCAGAGCCCAATTCGACAGGCACGTGGCAGGGGCAAGGCCCTGGAGCGCAGATCTTCGCTCCCTGCCCCCAAACATCACCCCTACTCCAGGCCCCAGGTCCTCAGAAGTAAGCCATGCAAATACACGTATGATCAGCTTATGGGACAGCGGAGGACGGGTTAAAACCAGAAACTCTCCGCGTGAGTGCTACTACTCTAGGAAACCTAAGACGAGCATTTCCAACAGAAACCAGCAGCAACAGAACACGTGTTTGGGGCTGAGGGCTTCCTTCCCCAAAGCTCCGACTTTCAGGAAATATGAAAACACAGATGCTCTCGCCCGGACTCGGCTGAGCGTCCTCCCTGCCGCCCGGTCAGCTCTCCGCAGGGCCCTTCCGTCAACCGCACAGAGGGGGACAGGGCTTCTGTCAGTGCCCCGGGGCCATCGACCAGGCCCTTCTCCCCACGCCCACAGGTAAGAGCCCGCTGCAGGCGGGCTGGTCCACTCTGGCCCAGGACGGTCCGTGCTCACACCATGCCTGGCTCATCAACGTGACTAGGCCAATCCCCAGACATGTGACAAACATTATCCTGTGTGACTGGCATGGGGGCAGGGGGTGTTTCTGGATGAGATTGAATCCATAGGCTCAAGCCCGGCCGGTCCCAAAGGCAAACGTCCCAGGACCCGTGGAGGGTGTGCTGTGGGCCTGGAATGACCACATGGCTGGGACAGGCCTCCTGTCTCTAACCCCAAGACCACCGGGCAGAAGACCGGCAACAGGCCTGACTCCCACCCCGCCCCCGCCCGCACTTGCTCTGACTGGGCAGGCTGCCTTTCCAGATCCCACACGGCTACCCCCTGCACGTGCCCGGCACACACACAGACCCACACACACAGACACACAGACACACACACACAACCACACACAGACACACACACACAGACACACACACAACCACATGCTTCAGATCCATACAAACAACCACACACAGACACACACATACAACCATACAGACCCGCACACACAACCACACACAGATACACACATAACCACACAGACACAACCACACATACACAACCACACATAGACACACACACAGAAATACACACAACCACATAGACCACACACACAACCACACACAAAACCACAGACACACACAACCACACACAGACCCGCACACACAGACACACACACAACCACATGCACAGATCCATACAAACAACCACACACAGACACACACATACAACCATACAGACCCGCACACACAACCACACACAGACACACACATAACCACACAGACACAACCACACATAGACACACACACACAGAAACACACACAACCACATAGACCACACACATAACCACACACAAAACCACACAGACACACACAACCACACACAGACCCGCACACACAACCACAGACACACAACTGCACGCAGACCCACACACACCACACACAGACCCACAGACACAACCACACACAGACACACACACAACCACACACAGACCCGCACACACCACACACAGACCCGCACACACCACACAAAGACCCACACACACAACCACACACACACACACAACCACACAAAGACACACACTCACACACACACAACCACACACACACAGACAACCACACACAGAAACACACACACAACCACATAGACCACAAACACAACCACACACAAAACCACACAGACACACACAACCACACACAGACCTGCACACACAACCACAGACACACAACTGCACGCAGCCCCACACACACCACACACAGATCCACACACACAACCACACACAGACACACACACAACCACACACAGACCCGCACACACCACAGACAGACCCACACACACCACACAAAGACCCACACACACAACCACACACAGAGACACACACAACCACACACAGACCCGCACACACCACACACAGACCCGCACACACCACACAAAGACCCACACACACAACCACACACACACACAACCACACAGACCCGCACACACCACACACAGACCCACACACACCACAGAAAGACCCACACGCACAACCACACACAGACACACACACAACCACACACAGACCCGCACACACCAAACACAGACCCGCACACACCACACAAAGACCCACACACACAACCACACACACACACAACCACACAAAGACACACACTCACACACACACAACCACACACACACAGACAACCACACACAGAAACACACACACAACCACATAGACCACAAACACAACCACACACAAAACCACACAGACACACACAACCACACAAAGACCCACACACAACCACACGCAGACCCGCACACACAAGCACACACAGACACACACAACCACATGCACAGACCCACACACACCACACACAGACACGCACACACAACCACACACACACACAACCACACAGAGACCTGCACACACAACCACACACAAACACACACACAAGCACACACAGACGCCCACACACACACAACCACACTCAAAGACCCACACACACAACCACACTCACAGACCCGCACACAATGACACACACAGACCTGCGCACACAACCACACTCACAGACCCGCACACATACAACCTTTGGTTCCTGTTTTGTTTTCTGTCTGGGTGACCAGGAGCTGCTCTCGCAGTCCGAGAAGGGGCATCTAGCTCTCTCCTGGTGCCACCTGCTCTAACAACGGCCTCTCTTAATAATGGCCTCGTGCTCATGCTCTGAAAGGGCCCACACTGCTTAATCTGAGATGGTGACATGACAAGCACTAGACAGCTGGCCGCGGGTCAAACGCCGCCACTGGACAGCGCAGATCAGGCAGCAGAGCGCAGAACAGGGGCGCGGAGCCGTCGGCTTCCAGTCAGTTCTCCCACTTCTCCCTGAGGCCGCGCGCAAATATCCCAGCAGCACGAGAGAACAGCTTTTGCCGTCAGGTAAACACAAAATTCTAAACAGGGAGGAAAAACCTGCTCCAAAGCCAACAGGAACTAGAGGAGTTCGTCAGTATCCACTGATAGTACGGCTTTATATTTTGGATGACCCCTAATGACCACAGTTGGACACCCAGAAGAAACTTCTGCACCAGCACATCAACAAACTTCACGCGAATGTTCACAGTGGCGAAACCCAGATGCCCATCACCAAGGTGGTGGAGTCCCACGGGGGCCTCTCGGAGCAGGACACGAAGACACACGGGTCACCGGACAGGCGAGTCTAAGCACCACGAAATGAAGTGCGCTGCGTGTCCAAAAGCATGACGCCTCGTACAAGGACTTCAAAAGCAGTAACAATTACAGCTTTCAGAAATGTATGTCTCTGCTACAAAGCTCTGCACAGGGCGTGGCCTCAGGGGTCAGAAGGGAGAGGCAGGCATGGGATGGGGTCAGAGGTTAGACATCAGTGAAGCCAGAGATGTTACAAGAAACACCCACCAGGGCCATTCCGAGACCAGTGGCAGGAGAAAGCCAGTGTCAGGACGCATGCAAGTCTGTGCAGCAAAGAGCAGAGAGGAAGAAAATTCCATGACGAGGGCTGCAGGGTGTGCGTGTGTGTGTGTGTGGGGGGTCTGTGCGTGTGGCTCTGTGTGTGTGTGTGTGTGTGTGTGTGTGCAGGCCTGAGTCAGCACCCAGGACAGTGAGTGGTGCCCTGTGGGCACCTCGGCCACCATGCCCCGTGCACGGCTTGTCAGCTGCCATCAGACAAGCACATGTCTGACCGCAGCCCCGAGCCTGCTCCTTTCTCCACCCCTACCCCCCGCCTTGGGGCTGGAGCCCAGGCTGACGAAGCCACCCAGTCAGGGCCCCTCTGTGCTGGGTCTGGGGGCTCCATCACCCGTAGGATGTCCCTGAGTTCAGCTCCCCCGCCCCCAGCACGAACGGCCTGGGAGCTGCTGTTCACACTTGGGTGAACCTTCTGGGAGGCACATAAATGGCTCAGCTTGTACTTCTTTCCTTAAATATGAAACAATATACAGAAATTAAAAAGACCATTTCATCAGGTTATGGTGGAGACTATTACAGACATGGCTTGAATGAAGGCTTCCCCCACATGCGTGCACAATGCCTGTTAACTGTGGATGCTTGCTGAGCAAGACTGGCTCCTCCCTGAATTTCAACAATGACAGCAGCCATCACTTCTGGTTGCCGGGTCTCAGCGCAGCGTGAGCAGGCTCACAGGAGCGGCTCATTGGTATTCCGTGCCTGCTCCGGGAGAGCTGTAAATCTGCCCTGCTGACAGTTGAGCCTCACATCTCGGGCTTCCAGACCCTGAGCTGAGCAGATGAGGCGCTTGGAGCCCCAGCCCCACCCCCAGGACCCAGAGGGGACTAGGCATGCCAGCGCGGAGGACACCGGCAGATAGCAGCTCTGACTCCCTGCCTCCCCGAGTTCAATGACCCAGAGGCGGGGAGGACACTCCAGCCAGGACCAGGCTGACTGCAGAGCAGACTTGGTCCAGCCAAGCAGAAGGCATTTTACTCAAAGACAGGAAGAGTTCCTTACAGTGGGGGTGGGAGGAGATGAAAGATGGACAACCACTTGCAAAAAATGTGCTTCGACCAAAACCATGCACCGAAGGCAAACATAAACTCAAAACGAGTCATGTATGTGAGTCTAAGACACAAGCCACACAATCCCAGAAGGAAACATCGGGGACGGCATCGCTGACTTCGGATCTGGCAAGGTTTCCGTAGGCCCAGTACCACACCACCTACTTAAGTTGACAAATTAGATTCTTACCTAAGCACTTCACTTCAAGAAATACTCTCAAAAAAACAAAAAGACAAAACAGAAAATACTTTTGCATTATGTATCTGACCAGGGGGCTATGTCTGAAACATATAAAGGAGTCTTAAAACTCAGTAATAAGAAAACATAGGTTGAATTTTTAAAACTGGGCAAATGCTTTCAACGGACAGCTCACTGCAGGAGATGGATGGAGAAACGCCCAACATCGCCAGCCACTGGACATGCTGCTTCAGTCGTGCAGTCGGGTCTGACTCTCTGCGACCCCACGGACTGCAGCCCACCAGGCGCCTCTGTCCACAGGATTCTCCAGGCAAGAATACCGGAGTGGGTTGCCATTTCCTCCTCTAGGAGATCTTCCCGACCCAGGGATCAAACCCACGTCTCCTGCACTGCAGGCAAATTCTTTACTGACTGAGTTACCGGGGAAGCCCTCATTAGTCATTAGATAAACGGAAATTAAATTCAAAGTAATGACCACTTTGCCCTCATTAGAACGAACCCCCCCACCCTCAAAGACTGACCAAGTCAAATGCTGGAGAAAATGGGGCGTGGCAGGAACTCACACAGGTCAGCCACCGGCAGGGAAGCGGGGAGGGCAGGACTGGGTCTTGAATGGGTGGCCTGGAGCTGAGAGCATCATTGTGAACGTGTGGTTTTATAAAAGACACATAGATGGGTGATGGATACACAGATGACAGATGATAAACGACAGGCAGGCGACAGGTGACAGGTGCCAGATGGGGGATGGGGCAGGAGGATGACGGACAGACGACGGAGCTCAGACGGCACACGATGCACAGGCAGACAGAAGCAGAAACACACAAAGAGGTGTGGCGGCTCCTGTCAGTGCACAGAGGTGTGTTTCCACGCTCGGCCGGAGAGGACCCAGAAACAGTCACCCTGGAGCTGTGAGCACACCCAGCCCAGAGAGGCTGGCTCCCCAACACCGCTCCCAACAGAGGGAACCAAGCTCCTGGGAGAAGCGGTTGTTTCAGGCTTGGGGCAGGGAAAACACAAGATAAGCTTGAGCATCCTGCAGGGATGGAAAATAAGAAAGGGCTCGAGGCACAGGGGGCTTAAGGCTCAGAGACATCAACCTGATGGAAGCTCAGTTGTTTACCCTGCCATGGCCCGAGCAAGAACAGAATTAAAGAAAGTGGATTATAACCCACAGGACAAACTAAACACCCACGAGCTCATACTGCTGTGTGAAATTAGATAAAGAAAGGAATGAGAGGCGGGGACAGGTCTTCTCCAGAGAAAAACTCCAATAGAAGGAATATGGGGGTAGACAGCCACGAGAACCACCACGGCAGCAAAGACCCACTGACGTCGGCTTCTTTATCGGGTAAATGTTTAAGGAGGATCAGTGTATTTGCTTTTGTCAAAGAGTCTCTCTGCAACACTATTTATAGTTACACATGATGCCTTTTCAGTGGAGAACCTGGTAGAACCTTGGATGGACACAGTGTATGTACGCCGCGCACCGACGGACACACTCAGGGGCGTGTCACCCGGGGGCAGTGTCACCAAGAATACCTAACCTCAGACCCATCAGAGGAGCATGTCAGACGAGTCAAACCGGAGAGCAATCCACAGAATAACCAACCAGCTCCTACTGAAGTGCCAGAGTCCAGGACAATGAGGAAACTGGGACGGACCAGGAGACGACTCGACGAGGTTGGCGGGGAGGGCTCCTGGAGCAAAACACGTTTGTCTGGACAGAGGGGGTGGGCCAGCTGAGCTTGGAGAGTGAGAAGGGTCGTCCGGGGGAGCTGGGGGGAGGTTACAGGAACTTCATACTATTTGTGCAGCTTTTCTTCAAGTCTGAAACTAAACAGACTTTTTAAAAGGCTGACAGGAGAAGCGGGACGCTCGCTTAGGAAGCTGGTACCTTGTGTTGCACGTACGGCACCAAATGTGCGTGGAACCCACCCCTTCCGGCGACATCTCCAGAGCAGAGAGCCTCGGGCCCTGTCTGCTCCCGGCTGAGAGGGGCCCTCGCTGTCTAGGGGCAGCGTGTCAGTGGTCAGGGCCGGGAAGGGCGATAACGACACAGAACGGCACTCTGCTGACAGCCTCAGACTCACCCTGGAGAATGGTGAGCCGGAAGGTGAGGGGGGAACCCTCATGGGGGTCGACGTTTCCCGTGAGCCACTGTCCGCAGTTGCAGATCTGCAGCCCCCAGCTCTTCACCCACAAAGCTGCCCCCTCCCCCCTCGACCGAGAAAACGCAAAGCAGCATCGTGGCGGTGTGGCCGCCCCCGCCACCCCTGTGAAGGGAAGCGTGGGCCGCGGGCCCCCTCTCACTGAACGTCTGCTACTTCTGCCCAGGGTGAGGACAGCTTGGTGCCAACGGCTTCATACGATATCCTCCTACTTTGGCTGGCGACCCAGACCTCTCCCCCGGTCTCCGGACGGTGATGCTGGATGGAGGGAAAATGTGCTTGTCGTGGGTCCTTGAGAGTGAGACCCTGGCCCCCACTGCGTGCCACCACCCCGCAGCCCCACCTGAGATGTTCAACCCAATTCCGTCCCTGCATGGTGATGCCCACTGCCCCCCACCAAGGCCACCCCAACACAAGCATCCTGGGAGCAGGAGTTGGTCCAAGTCCCGTTCGGGTCCCCAGACGTCCAAGTGGGGACATTGGAGTGGGGTGTTGATGGGTGTTGATGGGGGCTGCCTGGGCCCCAGGGAGGCTGTGCCTGCCCAGCACCCCCACGTCCGACCCTCACCTCAGGCACCCAGTCATCTGTACCTGGCCCTGGCCTCTTCCACAGGTGAGACCTGCTCACGGTTCTGGGGCACCGACTGGCCTTCCAAGCCCTGGCGGGTCCCCCATGCCCCACACACAGCAAGACAGACTGCAGAGCTGGGCTGGCTCTCCAGGGGGAGGCTGTGGGGAAGATCCCGAAGGAGAAGAGGCGACCCCGCCACCCGCAGGGTCCTTCCAGGGGCTCTGCACCATCCATTTTGACACAGCATTGCCGCGGCCATGCATTCATTGTCCTTCACAGGCTACAGGTGACCTCTGAAACCAGGCCGTGACAGTGGGTGTCCTCATCAAGCACTTATTCAAACAACACGGTCAGCCCACGTACCTCAAGGGACCCTGAGCTCCAGGGACCTCAAGGTCAGGGACCCCGAGCTCCAGGGACCCCGAGCTCCAGGAATCCTGACCTCCAGGGACCCCAAGGTCAGGGATCCCGAGCTCCAGGGACCCTGAGCTCTAGGGACCACGAGATCCAGGAATCCTGACCTCCAGGGACCCCAAGGTCAGGGACCCCGAGCTCCAGGGACTGGGCCTTGAAGGGGTGCTCAGGTTGGAGGTCCCATGTGTGGACCAGGATGGGGGACCAGCCTCCAGTCCAGAACCTGCCTCCCGAGTGGCCTTTTCCAGCTGGAGGCTGTGCCCACACGTCCCTGGCTGGGCCCAGGCCCCACACCAGGCTGACTGCACTTGGCTTCGAGAGACGGGCTTCCTTAGAGGAACCGTGTGAAAGAGCCAAGTGTCTTGAGACCCCTTCTAGGGAGTGGGCAGTGGGCTTCTGCTCTGCCTGACTCCCTTCTCTACATGGGTGTGCGTCTCGAGGGCCCTGCAGCCCCACTGCCAGAGGTTCAGCTAGCTCTGTGATGGGAAAGGGTGGGAGAGATGGGGCCCCTTATCACTCCTACAGACCCAGAAAACAGAACTGCCCCCACAAGCCGCCCCACATCACCCAGAAACATGTGGAGAGAAAAGCTCTCCAGGAGCGCCCGCCCATCCAGATCCTGACCCTGCCATGGGGATGACCCGCCTGCTGCCCCGGGGCACCTCCAAGCCCTGGGGTGGCGGGGGAAGTGATGCCCTGGGGACACAGGGAGGCCTGCTGAGTTGGGAGTCATGCCGGAGAGAGGGGCTGCTCTACAAGAAAAGGTTTCGGAGCTTCTGGGCCCAGCCAGACAGGGTGGGCAGGCAGGTCAAAAGGCCTGGGGTGTGGGGTGGGGCTGGGTTAGCAGGAGGGGCCGGGTGGCCTCTTCTGCCGGGAGCTGAGCTGAGGCCGCCCCTATGGCTCAGGGACATGCCCTGTGACCACACACGGGCCCCTTGGCGGGCCTTGCTGGGGGGTGTCCTGGATCTGGGCAGAGGACACCCGCAATAGTCAGCAGCTCTGGGACCACCCCATACCCACCTTGCCCTCACCCGCCGGCACAGACGCCAGGGCTCCCACTGCAGGGCCAGCGTCCCAGCAAACTGAGCCCTCAGAGGGGGCCGACCTCCCCCCACCCCAGGAGGCGGGATCCCGCAGACCCGAAGGAGGTGAGTGGGCGCCCCACAGGGTGGGAGGGAAGGTGTCATGTCTCAGGGATGACGGCTGAGCCTCACCTGCTGCCAGCTGGGCGTCAGGCCCCCTTCTCAACTGCAGACCTACGGACACTGTGATCCTTGCCGGGCACTGCCCCTGGAGAAGGCTGCAGCTCTGGACCAGGCGGCTTCGGCCACACTGGGCCTGCCTCTGCAGTGCTTGGGTCTGCACCACCTGGGACGGCCTCTGGCCCCTGTGTCTCCAGTGAGACCTGGCCCTGTCCAGCCAGCCCGCCCTTCTTGTCCCAGTTCCCTTCACCAGCTCCTCGATCCTCGCTCTGACCAGTCCCTCGGTGCAGCTCAGGGCGGGGGCTAGCGGCACTGTGGCATCCACGGTTCTATTCCCACTGGCGACAGCATCTAACACGGCAGGGTGGCCACATGCATTGGTCGACAAGCGCCCAGGACCCCGGTAAGCAAGTTGCAGCATCTTTGCAGCTGGCCCGGGCGACCCGGGGGACCACACTGGAGATGCTCCATGAGCCGCCCGGGTGCCCTGGACAAAGGTCCCTGTCGTGGCAACAGCCCCGCCGCGGCGTGCTGCGGGCCACCTGCGTTGTTTCCAGGAATCCGCCCTCTCCTCCGAGTCCTCCTGTGGTCACTGAGGGAACCAGGGGAGGCGGGGCTGGGGTTCCTGCATGGAAGCGGCCCTGTGCACCCGCCAGCAGGGGCTCCGCGTGTCCCTGTGACGGGCTGGGGGCTGTGTCCCAAGCAAGGACCTGGGGTCCGCAGCCAAGACCAGGTCTCTTCAGAGAAGCCCAGTCGGAGAACGAGTTCCAGTTCTGGCTCATCAAAGTGAACAGTCCCCTCGGAGGTGCTCAGAGACCCCCTCTCTCCCTCCTCCTCGACGGCAGGGGGTCTGCAGAGGCCGGCTCCCCCCGGGTCTTCAGGGATGAGACGTGGTGCCTTGCTCTGCCGCCCGGGCACCCACCGCTGTCCGGTAAAGCTGGAGGAAAGGGGAGCTGGAGGGAGAGACGCAGGACACATGTCAGGGAGGTGGCAGGGCAAGAGGGAAGGGGCTAGAGGGACGAGGGCACCGAGGGGGATGGCTCTGCTCCAGAGGAAAGGCCCTCTGGCGGGGCAGGGGCGCCCACGGACAGAGACGGGAGGACAAGGGCTTGTTTGGGAAGGAGGCAGTGGTCAAGCTTTCGCATGCACCTTGGGCTGAAAGTCGCAGGGACGATGTCACAGCCTAGGATGACTGTGACGCCCTGAGTGAGGCGTCACACTCGCCCAGCTTGCTGCGAAGGCGGGGGTCCTGGCCGAATCTCCAGTGCCACCCCAGATCGTACTCGATACACGAAGGACAAAAGTCACCAACCCCCAGCGCTGCCTCCTGCCGAGCTGCCCGGAGCAGAGCACAGGGAGCGTGTGCACACATCTCTCCCCCAGGAGGCCCCTCGGGGACCTTCTCCCGGAAGGCGAGCACCCCTTCCCCTCTGATGGCGGCACAGCCTCCCCTCGAGGACCTGTGTGGGCCCTGCTGGTCCCCGGGACGTGGACGAAAGTACTCACCAGGCCAGAGCGCCCAGGCGAGCTACGACCAGAGAATGAAAGCTAAGGAGAAGAACAAGAACAAAAACAGAAACTGAAAAGGAGAGGGGGGCGGGGACACGGAGAGAGAGAGAAGAGGGTTTGTAGAGCCTCCGGCAGAGCGAGCGCACGAGCAGACTGGGCGGCGCAGCAGCCGGCCGGGGTCGGGGCGCGTCCTGGCGCGCTGTGTCCAGCGGGCGACGGCTGAGCCGCGAGGGGCCATGAGGACACCTGGGTCTAAAGCGACCACGCTGTCTGTCCTGGGGACCGTGCTCTGGGGCCCCACACCATCCAGAGGATGGGTTGAAGGCGACAGTCAGGCGGGAGCCTCTGCAGGCCACCTTGCCTCTGGGTTGTGGGGAGTGGGGACCTGTTCCCGGGCTGATGCTGAGGGTGCTAACCGGCCATGATGGTGATGGAAATCTTATGGATGGAAAGACGTGCCAAGTGCCAGGCCAACACCAGCACTCCGGGACAATGTTTTGGTCTCAGTCCCATTATAAGTGATAAAGCACAGCCAACATACTGAATAGATTTCACACTCAGAAACCCTCCTTTTGGGTTGGGGGAGGGGCCCGGCCAATTTAGACACAAGAGAAAATCTGGCCGCGGCACAGCTGCTTGGAAAAGTGGAGCCCCTTCAGCTAGATTAAAAAAGTAAACACCCAATTTAAAAAATTCGAGCATTTAATGAAAACAAATGCTCTTACTTTAAGATGGAAAAGGAGGCAGGGACCAACCGCCTGGCTGTGCACGCCCCTCCCCTCCCCAGCGCCCCGGAGCCTGGTGCCTGTCTGCACCCACCCAGGGGCCAGGCACGTCTTTGCTCCCAGGCTCCTCTCTGCCTGGCAAATTGTGCCCCTAGGGCTCCAGGGGCCTGTCGTGGGCTCCGGATTGGCAAGTTACCACCAAGTCTGTTCAGCAGATGGCAGTAGAGTGTCCACGGAAGGGGCCGGTTTTATCCACAGGAGGGTGGGCGGGGCGGGGGGGTGGTCCAGCTCTAGGGGCTGCCGGATGGAGGGGGCCTCTGTCCCCGTGCTATTCCCTCAGTCGTGTCTGACTCTCTGCGGCCCCCTGGACTGCAGCCCGCCAGGCTCCTCTGTGCATGGGCGTTCCCGGGCCAGAATATGGAGTGGGTTGCCATTTCCTTCTCCAGGGGATCTCCCCAACCCAGGGACTGAACCCACGTCTCCTGCATTGCAGGCAGTTTCTCTACTGCTGAGCCACCAGGAAAGCCCACTAGAAGCCACTGAAACATCCTGAACCACAGAAAGCAAAATTTAAATTAAAAATAAAATAAAACATCTAACTGTCCTAGAACTCAGGGAACCCCACAGGAAGAGCCAAGATTGTCTCCATGGGCGCTCCGTCACCTTGTGGGGACTCACAGAGCCAGGGGTTGAGGGACGAGCTGGACGGTCTTCCCTGACCCCGAGTCACAAGGCCCCAAACCAGCTGTACCCCAGCACCCACAGCTTCCCAACTCAGGAGCCACAGTAAAGGACTCTCGCAAAAGGGCCCTGGTCGCTGGTCCACGGGTACCCCTGAAGCTGGGACCCTGAGGCCGTGAGACACACTGTCCTGGGGGTGTCATGGCTGGGTCATCGAGGACAGGGTGTTCCCAGACCCCATGCTCCAGCCCCTGGTTCGGAGCCTCTTTCTGCCCAGCGACACCCCGGCCTCAGACCAGTGCCGCCTGACACCGGGAGCTACCGCCCTTCTCTGTGTCATCCCTGAAGCTCCCTGACTTTACTTACCTTTTCCTCCAGTTCCTTTATTTGTCTCTTCTGGGCTTCTATTCTTTCTTCTAATTCTTTAATTCTCTGCAATGTTCAAAGGAGAAAAATCCTCAATAATCAGAATATTTGGGAAACCAAGTAGGAAAAGATCTTTCAGGATTTTCAGCCATACATTTGGTGGGCAAGTCCCACAGAGCAGCCGTCACACTGTCCTCGGGGAGAGGGTGGGGCCTTGGGCTACCCTTCCCACCGACTTCTGGGGCCTCGGCTGAAATGTGCCTGCCTCAGTTTCTCTGACACAGCTTCTCCAAGTCTGCTCTTTGCTCCAACAAAAGAGTGGGCACCCCCCCTGCCCCCGCCCCAGCCACACTCCCACCTCCTGCATCTTCAGATCACAAACCATGATGCTAGAGCCCAAGGAAATGGTAAGGGCCCAATTCATGGTCCTTCCCAGACATTGCTACAGCAGCCCAAGGAGCAGCCCGAAGGGTCGCGAGGCCAGTCACAGGGAGGACTCTGCTGGCAAGGTTGGCCGCACAGTCGGAAAGCCTGGTCTTCACCGTGGTGCAGAGTCAGTCAGATGGATGTGTGTGTCCATGCCTGACCTGGACGCCTGACCTGGACCCTGGATGAACCTGGGCTCTGACACTGCCCGTCTGATGGGAGTGAGGGGTCCTCACACTGACCACCTCGGATCTGACAGCAAGGGTCCTAGCAGCCAACCAGTCCTCTGGCGAGACATCAGCTCTGACACTCACAGGACACCTGGGTTCACTAGTTTATCTGAACACGGAACAGCCACGAGGCTCCTTCCAGGCCACACTGCCCACGCAGGGGACTTACACCAAGGCTGCTAGTCTGCCAGGGTCCCTCATCCCCACTTAGAAATGAACTGGCCAGAAAAATGAGCTGGCCAGACTGGCTCAAGGGCTCCAAGTGCCTGAAGGTCAGGAGAAGGTCCCCAAGTTCCAGGCCCAGGAACTCCTCGCTGTCCCCAAGACAACACCTCCGGATTTTACCACTGAGGAAGGAGTCAGGGAAGAGACTTGTATCAGGGGTCCCAGAAGGGGGATGTACCATCCAGAGGCCTGGGCAGGATGGCCCAACAGGCTGGTCTGGAGGGACAGGCAGTCTGGGAGGAGGGCTCCCCATGGGCAAGGCTAGTGGAGAGGATGGCCACTAGGCACGTGGTCATTACAAGAGCACCTGGGAGGGTTCAGCCAGTGGAAGGCCCTGGCCAGGAAGGTATGGTCCTTGGAGGCACGGCCATCAGAAGGTGAGGTCACGAGAAGAACTGCCCCAGCCGGTCACCCCCGGCCTGCGATGCCCCGCCCCTCCCGTAGGCCCCGCCCCCGCGGCACCGCGCCCCTCCCGCACCTGCTGCGCCAGTTGCAAAAGCTCCATGCGCTCCCGCAGGATCTGGGCGTCCCGCTCGCGCAGCTCGCTCATGACCTGGCGCTTCCACTGCTCCACCGCCACCCCGAGCTTCTCGCGCTCCTCCTCCGATAGCAGCTCGGCCACTTTGGCTCCGGCCTCCTGCTGCAGGGCATCGTACAGCATGGCTTCCAGCTCCAGGATGTGCTGGGGGCGGGAGGGGACACGTCAGGCCTCGCCTTCCTCCCGGGGACTGCCTGGGGCCGAGACACCCCGCCTGGGAGCCAGGACCCCTCCGGACCAGCCCAAAGAGGGGACTGCTTTCTCCTGGACCACTTAAATGATGTTCTGGAGGGTGGAGCCAGTCCAGGAGTACTTATGTCAAGAGCATCCCTTCCATGTGATGTTTAAGGTGCAATGAAGCATTAGGGACATGGGGGTCAGCAGAATTCAAAGCTGGAGTAGGAGGTCAGCCAAACGGGCAGAGGTCTGGGCAGGCATCCCTTGAGCAAAGACCACAAAGGCTTCTTCCTTTGCTCACAACTTCGCCAAACCCTGGGCTTCTGAGTCGCTACAAAGGAGGCAGGGCGGTCCCCACGGGTTTGTCTGCAGTAACACTGAGGGGCCAGGATGTCGGCTCTGTGGCCCCAGCACTGCCTGTGAGGGTGACTTGTGCCCCCACAGCAGTGTCACGTCCTAACCCCTGGAATCTGGGAACGTGGGTCCTTTAGAAATAGGGTCTCCACAGATGTCAGCCAGGGCACCTGAGGTCAGACTGGGTTAGGGGCCTCCATCCACTGACTCGCGACCTTAGAAGAAGAGGGGACTGGTGACAGTCACGGAGGCTGAGGGGAAGCCAAGTGACGACAGAGGCAGAGACTGGGGTGGCGCGGCCACAAGCCCAGAACACCCGAGGCCCCAGGAGCTGGAACAGGCAGGTGGGCCTCCCGAGTCCTCTGATGGAGCATGGCCTGGCCAGCACCTTGCGGTCAGGCTTCGGGACTTCGGACGGTGGTGCGCACACCTGTCCCACATCTCCTCTCTTCTCTTTCGTCTCCCTCCCTGCTGCCTGCACACGTGACCTCACCTTCACTTCAAGCCCCTAGGTGCCCAGCCTCTGCGCACTCACAGCTTCCTCTCCTCCTCTGTCCATGGGACACCTAAGGACGCCCCGCCCGCAGTGCCTGGGTGTGCCGCCCTGGCCTAGGCTTCATTGCACGAAGCCCTCCAGCCCCCACTTCCAGGCAGCAGGCACCCTCGTCAGCCCTGGCTCTTGGTGAGGATGCTGAGGCGGGCTGCAGAGAGCCCTGGGCTGGGCCACCTGCACAGGGCCTGCTGAGGGAGACACACTGGGGGTTCTAGCCCCAGTCCGTGCACCCCCCAGGGGCTCCATCACAGAGACCCTGAAGCGCTGCCGGCCCCCAGCTCAGGCACGAGGTCACGTCCACCTCTTTGTGACTCCTTGGGCTGCAGCACGCCAGCCTTCCCTGTCCCTCACCAACTCCCAGAGCCTGCTCAAACTCCTGTGCTGTCACCAGGCACCCAGACACGGCCTCGTTATAAACGACTGGGGGCTCAGCTGTTCGGTCTGGAGCACTTTCGAAGCTTGTTCCTCGGGAAATTTCACAGATACACTCTCAAAACAGCCAAATTCTTCCCATCAAAAACGTACCCTCCTGAGAAACAATATTTCTTGTCATATCAGTAAATAAGCATGTCACGGGCGCCAGTGACTGCAGCCCTCCGGTGCGAGCCGGTGAGCCCTGAGGGACTTGGGAAGGAAAGAACGCCTGCCATCGAGCAGCCATCAGCCTGCAGCCGCTCCCCCCGGTGAACCCGAAGGAAGCTCAGGAAGTGAAAAGCACAGGACACCAGCCCGGGGCGGCTGAGACCCGTATGAAAGGAATGGTGCAGTGAGCCCAGACTCTCGCATCTTCCCACACACAGAAAGGCACTAAATTCCTTAACCTAGGTTATCTTGTTTTCTTTAATGCACAATAATCTTTTGATGTTCAGACTACCTGCTCTTTGTTGCAAAACTGAATCTGCCTGCAATGTGGGAGACTTGGGTTTGATCCCTGGGTTGGGAAGGTCCCCTCGAGAAGGGAGAGGCTACCCACTCCAGTATTCTGGCCTGGAGAATTCCATGGACCGTGTAGTCCACGCGGTCACAAAGAGTCGGACACGACTGAGTGACTTTCACTCACCTCCTCTGAGCTGTTCTCTCAGAGTCACTTGGGATGCTGCCTCCTGGGCTTAAGTCCTAAAAATTTCCACTGAGTAAAACATTACTGTTAACTTTTAGGTTGTGACTTTTTCAGGTCGACGTTCCTCACAAATGAATGTTTCCTCTTCAGGCAAAATGACTGCTGGACGTCCTTTTGGCTGAGCAGACATTTAGGAAATGGGGGACAGAGCCCTTTGTTCACGTTATTGTTCTTGACAGCCGCAAAATCAGCTGTCCCCAGTCAGCTGTCACAGCCAGCTCACACCACACATCGGCTGCCACTTCTTAGAGCAAAAGAGCTCAGTGCGTTTAAGATAAGCTCCGGCTTTCAAATAAAGGCAGCTGAGTGTGGGGCTTAGCACTCACATCACAGGGACTTCACCCCAAGGCTGTGGGCGGAGATGCTCTGACCTTGCTCACGCGATGCAGCAGCTCAAGCCACGGCCGCCAGATGCCCAGAAGCCGGCTCTGTGCCCAGGCCTGCCCCAGAGTGAGGACTGCCGTCCCCCTGAAATCCCAGTTGTGGCTCCAATGCTCACGGCAGGGGGGCTGTGAGAGCTGGTAGGCTCCCCTGCCAAGGCCTCCCAAGGTGGGTAGGTGCCGTCTCCTGCACAGGCTTCCGTGAGTGGCAGATAAAAATGGCGAATTGTCCAGCAGGAAGTGCAGGCTTAACTCTGGCGTCAAGGAAACCAGGGTTGGGGACTTCCCTGGTAGTCCAGAGGTTAAGCACCCGCCTTCCAATTCAGAGGATGCAGGTTCGATCCCTGGTTGGGGAACTAAGATCCCACGTGTTGTGGGGCGACAAGAGAAGCCTTCCAGCAGCAACATGGGAGCCCGTGTGCCGCAGGAGAGAAGAAAGAGAGAACCAGGAGAAAGAGAAAAACCGTGTGCAGCCTTCCTGCCAACACCAGAGCGAGGGGCCCGGACGACGGCACAGGGGAGCAGCCCCGACAGCCATCCCACGAGGGAGGACCCAGCGTCTCTGCGGCCCCACAGTGTCCCTCGGGGCTGTGTGACGGAGCCCCCACCCGCCGTCCCAGGGTGACGCTTTCTGCTCCTCCAGCCACCTCCATGGGCCATGGGACAGCACCCCACTCACAGTGTACTCCGCAGGCAGGGACAGAGGCCCACGCCGCCTGGAAGGACTGTCCTGTCTGTGACACTGACCTACAGGTGTGGCTTACTGCTGCAGAGGAAGCGTGGGCCCTGCTCCTGCAGGAAGCACCTCTGTTAGCCCAGTCTGAGGAGCTAAGTGTGACACTGATTCGGGGGCCATCTTGAAACAGAAAGGCTCCGGAGATGAAAATGAACTTTCTTCCCACGTTCTCCAGCTCACTTCAGTGAGGACTCGCTGACAGCGATGGGGAGAAGAGGGCCCTTGGGGTCGACCCCACGGGGCCTCCCTTCAGGTTTGTCTGGGGACTGGTCTCCCCCAGGGCAGGCGGGTGCGCCAAGGGCAGGTGAGCAGCTCGCAACGCCAGCGGACAGGGCTCTCAGCCATGTTCCTTTCGTTCATGAATGCATCCTTTCAGTAAATCCTGTTTTCTCGGCTCAATTCAAATACCCACTTGACCTCTGCTCATTTGCCTGCACTCCTGGGGCCAAGGGTGGCCAAAGGGTCAGTTAGGCATCCTCAGAACTCGCTGGGTGTGGGGTGTCCAGCAGGAGAAATTCAGAGTGAGCTGGTCACATGGAGCGCAGGCCCTTCCCAGGCAGGCCCGAGTCTACGTGGCCCCTGAGATGCATGCTGGCTGTGGAACACCCTCCCTGTTTCTGCCCAAACCCCGCGCGGCCGGGCGATCCAGCAGCGTGCTGCTCTCACCTTGTGAGCCTGGTCCAAGCACTGCTTCCGGTAGTCTAGCTCGTCGTCCAGGTAGCCCTTCTGCTTACTGAACAGCTCCTGGAACACAAGGGGACCCGCGTCTGGGCCTCGTGCGTCGGACGTGGCGGCGCGGGGCTGCGGGGCCAGGCGTGCACCCACCTTCTCGCTCTCTAGGTCCACCATCTTCCGCTGCAGGGCCGACTCTGTCTCCTCGATCTGCTGGAGCCACTGGGCATAGACAGAAGGTCCCAGCAACCGTGAGCCCCCGGGTCACCGCTCGGTCAGCAGAGCCCACCTCCCCAGCCCCGGGGAGATGGCCTGGGGGGCGGGTGGGCGCCCCGTCCTTCCCGCTCTTCCTCGGGGAGGGAGGGCTCAGCCCCTGTGGGAGTCAGGGCTGGGAGTCATGGGCTCCGTGCGCCCAGCGTGCAGGCCAGGCCTGGGCCCCACCCCTCAGCCCCGCCTGGCGTCCAGGGAGCCAGCCGTCACACCCCTGGGAGAGGAGCAGTGCCAGGAGGCCTGTGCTCCCAGGAGCTGGCCTCTGAACTACTATTTATGGGCACAGCCCTCCACGCCCTACTGGAGGCCTGTGGGACAGGGGCGCTCACAGCGGCCTACCAGCGGGTTCTGGCTACAGGTGGGGCGGGGGAAGGGAACTAGGTGCAGGAGGGTGGTCCTGGGAGCAGAGAAGCCAGAGGGCGGGGAGCCCGGGTGGGAGGCCTCCAGAGGAGGGTCCGGCAGGGCAAACAGAGGCATACAAGGTGACACAGCACGCCGCTGGAACGCCCGGCCGCGCGGGGTTTGGGCAGAAATGGGGAAGGTGTTCCACGGCCAGTGTGTGTCTCAGGGGCCGTGTGGACTCAGGCTTGCCTGGGAAGGGCCTGTGCCCAGTGTGACTGGCGTGGGGTCACTCTCTGAATTTCTCTAACAGACCCACCATGACTCCGGCCTCTGGGGAAATCGGGGCAGAGCTGGCCTTGGGGAGACATTCCTGGTGGGTGCTGTCTGACCTATGTGTGTGCCAGGCCTCCTGAGCAGCCAGGCTTACTGGACCCTGCCTCCCGCCAGCTTCCATCCCATCCCCTGGGGGTCCCCCCTTCCAGGGAGAACATTTCCTCTGAACTGAGCCAGAAGGGACCCGGCCCTCCCCCAAGCGCGTCCACTATTACCTTCTCTGCCAAGGTCAGGACTGTCCTGGCTTGTATGACGGCCACTTGCTCCTCGTTGGTCAGATTCTGCATTCAAGAGCAGAATTCTCATATGGTCAGGGGGAGTGCCTTCTGGGTGGCTGGGTGACGGGGCTGGGTGGGGTGGGTGATGGGCACTCATTGGGGGGATGGGTGACTGGCACTGGGTGGGTGGGGGGGTGGGTGATGTGTGCTGGGGGTGCGTGTGGGTGGCTGGGTGATAGGTGCTGGGTGGCTGGGTGACGGGGCTGGGTGGGGTGGGTGATGGGCACTCATTGGGGGGGTGGGTGACGGGTGCTGGGTGGGTGGGGGGTGGGTGATAGGTGCTGGGGGTGCGTGTGGGTGGCTGGGTGATAGGTGCTGGGTGGGTGGGTGACGGGGCTGGGTGGGGTGGGTGATGGGCACTCATTGGGGGGGTGGGTGACTGGCGCTGGGTGGGTGGGGGGGTGGGTGATGTGTGCTGGGGGTGCGTGTGGGTGGCTGGGTGATAGGTGCTGGGTGGGTGGGTGACAGGGCTGGGTGGGGTGGGTGATGGGCGCTCAGTAGGGGGGGTGGGTGACAGGTGCTGGGTGGGTGGGGGGTGGGTGATAGGTGCTGGGTGGCTGGGTGATAGGTGCTGGGTGGCTGGGGGGGGTGGGTGACAGGTGCTTGGTGATAGGTGCTGGGTGGCTGGGTGATAGGTGCTGGGTGGCTGGGTGACAGGTGCTGGGTGGCTGGGTGACCGGTGTTCGGTGGGCATGGGGGAGATGGGGTCACAGCTAAATGTCACTATCACTAACAGGCCCTTCTGGAAGGCTCTGACCCCCTTCTCTCTCGGCCTCGCTGACTCCCACCGAGCCTCCGGCTTGCCCCTCTGGCCCTCTGACTGCAGGCGACCACGCCTAAGTGGCCAGGGAGCAGGATGGGACGGTAGGTGGTGGAAAGAGCAGCCAGGCTTCCCACTGTCCTGATTCTTACTCAAAGCCAGCTCTCCTCATGTGCGGCCTGAATTATTAAAGCACCGCTTACAAATGTGAAGCAAAGATCAAACATCCCTGCTGTTTCGCCTTCCCACCGTGTGTTTTATTCATGCCTCATCCCAATGGGCCCACCGGGGTGGTCCTTCTGGGAGGGTGACCCTGGCCTTGGGGCTGGTGGGCCTCCTCAGAGGATGTCCCACCTGCATGAGCACCAGGGCCTGGAGGGGGCGAGCTGGGCTGTCCCCGGCTGGAGGCTGCCGGGGGTCATGGAGAGCAGAGACAAGTGGCGAGGAGCCTGCCGGGATCACTGAGTGGAGGGCGGCCCACACACCCCAGAACCTGCCTAATTCAAGGCCGTCTGCCCCGAAAGCCCTCCTGCCGCTCCCCCTCTGCAGCATGGGGCCTCTCGCCACCCCCCACCCTGGCAGCAGTCAGCACAGGTGGGGGCTGGTGGCCAGCTGCTGGGCACAGAGGCAGGCTCTGTGGTCAGGTGTGCTGCATCCCGACGTGCAGTGGTGCTGGAGCCAGGAGTCCCATCCCTGTGGCTCCAGGGAGACTAGCCAGGCAGTCCCCTCCCAGGGCAGGGCCAGGTCTGAGGGGTGGGACTGGGTGAGGGGGAGCCTGGGTGGGGGGCTGCAGGGTGACTGAGGGATGCGAGCTGGATGTGGTCAGACCAGCCTGAAGGGCCAGCACCGTGCACGGGCTCCTCCTGCTCCCCCCAGAAGTGATCACGACCTGGGCCACGTGCTGTCTCCTCCGCCCTCTCCACCTCCCCGGGTGACCTGTCCGCCCTGCCTGTTAGGGCAGCAGTGGTGAGCCTGGCGGGGGCGCGGGCCTATGGTGCCCCTGCCTGCCTTTCTGCTCCACTCCACAGGCCCCGACTCCTAAGGAGACCGAGGTCTGGGCTCAGGTGCCCTGTGGCCAGCGGGAGGCCGCAGCCTCGTCAGGAGTGGCCTGGAGAACCACGGCCACAGCCTCCACGTGCCCTGGCCGAGATGGTGACGGAGCAGGCTGTCCCTGTCCCTGCCTGAAGCGTGTCCACACGCACATCAGACCTGAAAGGACGCCCCAGGGCCCTTCAGGAGCCGCCGAGGGGTGCTGCATGAGACTGGCAGTGCGTCCTCTGTCCCTGTCTCTGAGGCCGCGTGATGGCTCCAGGGCACGTGACCCTGGCACCCCCGGGAGGGCAGCTGCGGGGCCGGGGAACTGGGTAGGCCTGGGCTCATCCTCGCTGGCCAACACGGCAGCTCTGTGCCCCTGGGTGGTGCCCTCTGGGGCCTCAGTCTCTCCAGCTGTGATCTGAAAGGCTCCCCAGAGCCCTTAGTGGGGCTGACACTCGGGCTGAGCCCGGAGCTCATGGTGACAACGGTCATCCTGCTGTGGCCCGCTGCCTCCACTGCCCACAGCCGAGGTGGAGCCAGGGGTCCGACCCGGGGTGGGAGGTGTGGCAGGTCTGGCCAGGAGGGCCTCCCTGTGGAAGCCGCCCCACCCTCCCCCTTCCTGCTTCCCACCTAAAGGGCGGGGTGGGGGGCAGGGAGGAGGTATTCCTATCAGCGCAGGGCCCTGAACACCCAGAAGCTGCTGGGAGAACTGGCCCTGAGGGTGTGCACGAGCGCCTGGGTTGGTATACGTGCGTGAGTGTGTGAGAGTGCATAAGTGTGTGTGTGAGAGTGTGTGTGTGAGAGTGTGAGTGAATGTGTGTGTGTGTATGTGTGTGCATATGTGTGAGTCTGTGAGTGTGTGTATGTGTGTGTGAATGTGTGTATGTGTGTGTGAGAGTGTGTGAATGTGTGTATGTGTGTGTGTATGTGTGAGTGTGTGTGAGAGCGTGTGAGTGTGTGTGAGACTGTGTGTGAATGTGTGTGTATGTGTGTGAGTGTGTGTATGTGTGAGTCTGTGTGTGTATGTGTGTGTGAATGTGTGTATGTGTGTGTGAGAGTGTGTGAATGTGTGTATGTGTGTGTGTATGTGTGAGTGTGTGTGAGAGCGTGTGAGAGTGTGTGTGTGAGACTGTGTGTGAATGTGTGTGTATGTGTGTGAGTGTGTGTATGTGTGAGTCTGTGTGTGTATGTGTGTGTGAATGTGTGTATGTGTGTGTGAGAGTGTGTGAATGTGTGTATGTGTGAGTGTGTGTGAGAGCGTGTGAGAGTGTGTGTGTGAGACTGTGTGTGAATGTGTGAGTCTGTGTGTGTATGTGTGTGTGAATGTGTGTATGTGTGTGTGAGAGTGTGTGTGTGAATGTGTGCATGTATGTGTGAGTGTGTGTGTGTGAGTGTGAGTATG